>NC_138236.1:25297218-25652218 GCF_964197995.2 Scardinius erythrophthalmus
AAATCAGCAACCCACAGGATCGCCTTCCCCTCATGCTATGCATTGCAGTCAAAGGTTTGGCATCTCTAGCGCCCCCTGTCTGACTGGAGTACAAAAGGTGCAAGCTAGTAAATTACAAGGACCAAAGGGCCTTAAAGCCTGCAGGTGGATGATCTACTCTCTGGGATGAAAAAAAAAAATCATTCATCCTTTAAGTGGCCTTTCAGCTGTTTTGTGGATGATGTCATAGTGAAACCCGTAATCAATTTGAATTGGTCTTTGAATATGTTTTTTTTATATATATATATATATATATATATATATTTGTTGTTTTTAAAAGTACTTTTGTAATATCAAATATTTAAAAGTGAATATCCAATACTGTGGAAAAAAATGCAAAAAAAAAAAAAATGCAAAAAAAATGATCCTGTTTCCTGTCTTAAACTTTTTTTTTTATACCCAAATATAAAATGATTTAAGTACAATGATCCAAAATTAAGATTATTTATTAGACAGCCGTTTCATTTCAGAAAATACAACTCTTTGTATTGCAAAATATAGAATTTTCAAGTGAATGACGCAAGCTGGATAAAAATGAGTTATACAGCCTTGAAAAAGACACTGGAGCAAGTCGCCAGAGACAGAGATGCATCACTACAGACAACCAAGACTGTTATGAATCTGTGAGTCCAGGTAGCTTGTGATCAGGACACAATTGGTCTATATTCCATTTTCAAAGGTCATTTTGTGCCCGTGTAAAAAGGCATTTAGCTAAATACAGCGCTGATTCTGTATACTATGACTGAGTTCATAATTCTGCAACAATTTAATTGAAACCGTGATATTGGTGGCACTTTATTTTATAGTACATGCACTTACAGTATACTTGGTACTCAGTACTCTCATGTGTGAGTAATATAAGATAACTTGGGTTTTGGTTTAGGTTTATAGCAGGGATGGCCAACTCTGGCCCTCGAGATCCACTATCCTGCAGATTTTTGCTCCAAACCTAATCAAACAGACCTAAACAAGCTACAATCAAGGTCTTCAGGATTACTACAAAACTGCAGACATGCGAGTTTGATCAGGGTTGGAGTTAAACGCTGCAGGATGGTGGACCTCGAGGGCCAGAGTTGCCCAGAGTTTAGGGGCAGTTCACACAGAACACATTTTTGCTTTAAAAAACACGAGATACACACAATGGTATCCAAATGCAGAGGTGCGGCGCTGGTGAATGGAAAAGCAGCCAAGGTTTTGGGTCATGTTTTCAATTTGAAATGCAGTGCTCATGTTAAAAGTTCAAGGCAAGTTGTCATGTGCGAGATGCTGAAAAATCAGCAAGATGCATGTTCACATAGAAAAACTATTCAAAAGCAGCGCATTGTAGCAAAAACATTCTGTGAACTGTCCCTTAAGCTCAAAGTACACTTAGGTTTTCACACATACACTAGGGTAAATTAAGTCATTAGTATGGTACGCGCGCAGCAATATTTTTCACATTCTGTATGCTCAGTTTGTGCATATGCCTTTGCACTAATTGGTTTGTCTATAAGGTGGAAATGCTGTTGCTCACAGTTATAAAAGAAACAAATGAGACGAAAAAACAACTACGGGAGACCGCAACAATAAACACACACGTTGACAAAGGGCGAGATACACGCAACTGTAGTTTAAACGACAATGATGACTACATATAATCTCTGCGGTCTCTGTGCTAATAAAATGTTCAACACCGTTTTACAACCAAATTATATGCAACATCTAATTTAACTTAGACTGGAAAGGCTTTCTAGACATTCCACGAAATCAGGGAACGCAATTTCCTGAACATGATGATTTAGCTGATTTAGTGTGCACTCAGTTCCTGCTGCATTGGGTAAATGCAAGTGTGGGTATTGGGACAGGCCCAGATTTTTCAAATCTCAAATCGTATTGTGTGTAAGCCTTGAACTTCTTTGTACTAATAAGTTTGTCCACAAGGGGGAAACACTGACTTTGTTTCAGTCAAACGTACACTTGTATTCTGTATGCTCAGTTTGTGCATACGCCTTTTTTTTCCACACTGGTTTCAGTCCAAAAAACAAACAAACCAAAAAAAAAAAAACCAGACAGAAACAATAAACTACTGGGGGTGGCAGCAACAATACATGCAACTCTAGTTTAAAGAGTTAAAAGAAATTGAATTGGTCATAACTTCTGAAGAGAAGTAGCGCAGACACTAGATGCATTGGGCTGTAGACACACCAAGCTTTCGCGTCAAAACTAAAGGTACTTTGCGCTTTAGGGATAGGTTCAGGATTAGTACTTAGTAATTATAGTAAGTTCATGTTGAACAGGACTGTAAAATAAAGTGCACCCATGATATTTCTAAAAGTTAAAACTGCCTTACTCCTAGCGTTCCTTGAATTTAACTTGAATAAAATCAAGGCTAACAGGATGACGCTAATAAAAGATCTTACCAAGTCAGAAGCTGGATAAACTATAAAGTTGCTCAAATTATTTGACATACTGTAGTGACTGAACTATTTGACATTACATTTCAGAGAGATAAAGAGATGTGAGATGAATACTGCACTGTAAACCAATGTTAGTAACACTAAAATTACAGCAAGAAAACAGACCTCCCGCTTTCAATACTGTAATGCAGCTTATACTAGAATGAAAAATGAATTACCATTTCAATAAGTCATTCCAAAAAATAAAAATCCTATTTGTTTCTGTCCCTCCAAGTAACATTCTTTAAAATATGTTTAGTCAGTAGAACATAAAAAAACGTTAATAAATAAGTACACTTCCCTTCTGTCTGTTGTGACTGGATAGCTAGTGTACATTTGCATAGTGACTGGTGGGTCCGTTCAGTGTGAACATGTGTTCTGTGCCGCTGACCTATCAATGGTGCCGCCGCCGATGATGATGATGATGGTCTGTATGTCTCAGTAAACCCAGTTCAAAGGGACCCACTGCGGTTGTGTGGTCAGCTGCTCCACAGCTGCTTGCAGTTTCTCAAAGGCCTTGTCCAGATTGTCATTAACTATAGTCAGATCAAAGTAGTGATTGTACGCCCGCTTGATCCTGCTGCTTTCATCCACCGTTTTCTTTAGGTCCGTTTCCTAAGAGACAGGAAGAGATGAGCAGACTATTAAACTGCTTTCCTCCATTCATTGTCTCTCAACGATTGAATGAAATCGGCAATGTAAACCATGAACCAAAACTGCCAAATCAGAGTTTTACATGAGGCATATATCAAACAATCTCAGAGATCTAGGTAGCTCTGTAATATTTCTACATTTCTCTATAGAGAAAATCATTTTGATAGTTTATTTCCAGAACTCGACTGTTAATGAACTGTGTGGAGACAGATGTGAGGCTAACCGTCAGTAGCTTGGTTGTGATCCCAGCATCCACCACAGCTTTGTGCATGGCCCGTAGTGTATCGAGCTCCGGGGCCGCGATGAAAACCACAAATGGCATAAACTCTGATGTCTTCAGTACCTTTAGAGCCTGTAGAGCACATTTATTAAATAAAGATTTTTTTTTTTTATTATTTTACTAGTGATGAGACAAGCGAAGCTTTCTGAAGCTCTGAATCAATTGCTTTGTAAAATGAGACTTAAGACTTAGTCTTATACACTAACCACACATACGCACAGATTTGAATGTGAAATCTCTCTTTTCACAAAGAAATGATGATATAAAGTTAAATATCTTTCGTTAAAAACTATTGTAAATTCACAAAAAGATCGTATGGCTTGGTGAGTTTAATAAAAGCTCTAAACCATTGATTTGAAATGAAAGATATGTAAAGGTTTTAAAGCTTTACAAAGCAAGCTAATCACTACTTGCATCATCACCACTGTACATCATTTATACATCAACTGAACTGATGACTGCAGCACAAAAGGCACAATCACAAAGACTATCATCTTCCCACACACTTTCAACACTGTTATTACGTAATACTAAAATTATCAAGTAAATTAGTGAGGGTGACCAGTTTATCCTGATTTTTTTTTTTATTATTGTTTTAGCTGTAATGTTTTCAGTGTCCATGATTAAAAGGGGATGAATTAAGACAGGAAGTTGAGAGAAGTTGACACCTTGCTGTGCTATTAAGACACAATTACCTTTTTTTATATTTATTCCATGGTGGAAACAAGCTTCCATTGAACACACAACACTTAGCCTTTCACAAAACCACTGACCTGTGGGTTGACGTCCAGTATGCAAGTACGTCCTGTGCGCACGACTTCATGGATGGAGTCAATTTTGGTACCGTACAGATTGCCGTCATACTCTCCGTGCTCCAAGTAGCGGCTCGCCTTGATGTCCATGTCCATCTCCTCTCTGGAAACAAAGCAGTACGACTGGACGTCCTTTTCATCGTCACGTGGATGCCGAGAAGTGACTGAGAAACAGAAGAAATTCCCAATGAGTGACTATGTTTGTTGGTAAAATACCATGACAGCTAAGTATTAATGTTCATAGTATTAATGTTTATAGACTCACAAGGTACAGTAGTTCCATATCGCAGTGGGTTTACCACAATCAGACGGTTCTTGAGGCTTCGGCGGCCCACACCTTGTGCACCAATCAGCACAAGAGTTTTTCTCTGGAATGGAGGCATCTTTGCTACTTCCTCATAGATCTGTAATTCATGCCGATCAAATTCTATTAGAAAGAGAGAAGTTTTGAAAGTTATTTATGTTTTAAAAGTACTTACACGGCCATTCAAAAGTTTAGGGTCGGTAATGTGTTTTTTAAATGGTAAGTTTCTTAATGTTTTTGAAATAAGACTCTTGCGTCCACCAAAGATGCATTTATTTGATAAAACCACAGTAAAATCTGTAATATGAAATATTAAAACTTTAAATAACTGTTTTAATATATTGTAAAATATAATTTATTCATGAGATGGCAAAGCTGAATTTTCAGCATCATTTCTTCAGTGACATGATCCTTCAGAAATCATTCTAAAATGCTGATTTGGTGCTAAAGAAAAAAAATATCAGAGTTGAAAACAGTTGTGCTGCTTAATATTTTTATGGAAACCACAATAGATTTTTTGAAAGCTCAAAAGAAACTCATTTATTTGAATTTATTTGCAACATTTTAAATGCGTTTACTGTAATGTTTGATAAATTTATGATGTCCTTGCTTGAATGGAAGTATTAATTTCATTTTTTTTTAAAGACCCAAAACTATACACAGATGAGCCAAAACATTATGACTCTATAAGACCCTGAAGGTTTCCTGTAGTATCTGGCTCTAACACTTTTTTGCAGATCCTTCAAGTAGGTTGCAAGGTGGAGCAGCTGTGGATTGAATTTGCTGGTCCAGCATATCCCACAAATGCACAATTGGATTGAGATCTGGGGAATTTGGAGGCCAGGGCAACACCTTGAACTCTTCATCTTGTTCCTCAAACCATTCCTCAAGGTGTTGTCCTGGCCTCCAAATTCCACAGATCTCAATCCAGTGAGCATCTGTGGTACACGCTGGACCAACAAATTCAATCCACGACGGCTTCACCTCGCAACCTACAGGACTTGAAGGATCTGCTGGTAACGTGTTGGTGCCAGATACCACAGGACACCTTCAGGGTCCTATAGTGTCCATATAGGGCGCTGGTTTGGCAGCATGCGGAGGACCAGCAGCATATTAGACAGATGGTCATATATATATATATATATATAAAAACAAAGAGACCTAGCAATTCTAACCTGCATTTTTCGCTGTTAAGTACATCATTTTCTTTTTCTTCTTTCTTCCAGTTAATGTCCCGCAGAGAATTCCTAAAACAAAGTTGTAAAACAGTTGTAATATGCAATAGGAAAGTACTTTACCTTAGAATCAACTGTCTAGGTTTTCCAATTAAGATTATAACAGAGTATGATTTAATCCACAACTGCACTATCCAGTTTCCAAAGGTACATTAACAACAATGTATAAAAATCTTTCCTTTGCATTTTTGGAAAGTTTCACGTACAGACAACAACATTGTCAAACTTATCCCCTTCACTCGGATCTGAGAAAACGACTAAAACACTGTATTATGCATGCAAGGCCAGTAGTTGGCGGTATCGTTTAAAAACTTGCACTTTGTTCCCTTTTTTTAATCAATCTTCCTTTTATTTTTATAGACGCCTTAATTATCTTTATTTCAATAGACACTTTCTACCTGTAAATCATCCATCTCTGACATTATGTATATAGTTCTATTTTTTTTATTTTTTTTTATTATTCTTTATGCATGTGTATCAGTTTCTCTTAAGTATATCTGTTTTATATTTATCAGTTATGTTACACTGAATTAATTAGTCAGTGCTAATGCAGGTAACCTTGTTCGTGAGAAAAACACAAAATATAGGTCAAATATATTTTATATCTTTTCAGGCCAATCCACTGTACCTGATCCATCCAGGTCTCTCCTTACAAACGCCTTTCTCTTTTCCTCAAGAAACTGACTGGGAATCAGGCCAGTGCAGCCTCCATTTATGTTACATGCCTAAAAAAAGAAGAAAAAAAACACAACATAGCTTCAATATGTCAAATATTTCATCATTTAAAAGAAATCAGACCAAAAATATCTGGAAAAAAAGAAAGTGTATTTGCTTCTCACTTGCCACCAGTTGGGGTCCTCCTTGTTCACTATATGCAGAATGTCTCCTTTAGAGAAAGCCAAACCCGCCTCTTTACAAGGGATCAGGTTATCAGTGTCAGGATTGTAGTTGAAATGTGGTTTCAAATACACCTAAAGGGAAAATAATGCATTACTCCTGCTTATTGACATATTGCCTAAATTATTTATTTACTTATTGCCTAAAAATGCAATTGTGTCATAGCTCACACTAGGCAAAATGATGTCTTTATAATCATTGTTGCTTTCTGACATATAATGCTGATGTTGATACAGTTGGGAAAGGAGAAGTATTTTCATAAAACTAAAAATAACCACTTTGCCATTCAGATTGGCTAAAACATTTGCATGTTACATTGACTAATATCTGCTTTCAGTAATGATAAGGGCTGATTCCTCTTTCACACCGTCAATGATTTTCAACAGAATACTGCAACTAAAAAATAACTTGGAAAATAAATGAAGAGTAACAGAAGCAACCCATGTTGGTGTGTGTTGTAAATGGACTTCTCTACGGAGGACAACAGCATGTTTTCACATTAAATATTTATGGATCGTGGTGGATCTTTATCAGTGGTGAGGACCAAACAGTAAACATACAGCGGTCGTTCACTGCACATAACCAGGCCACTGAGTAAAGTTCAGGTCGAAAGACAGAAATTTAGGTTTGACACAAGCAATGGAACCCTGTGTAAACCCTCGCCTCCGGTGTTTGCTCTTTGTGCGAGCTTTGTAAACATTACTTATTCAAGGAAAGTTGGTAAAGGACATCTTCCTGTATATACGCATACACTCAGAAAGTGGTTGATGTGCAGCAACAGCACTGTTTGGGGATCTGAATGTATTCGGATCAGAAGTTGAACCAGCAAATATCACTCATCCAGAATCACATTAATAGCAAAAAGTTTAAAAATAAAAAAAAGGTTCCTAATCAATACATTCCAACTGTTTCCGTGGCATATTTCAGCTGACTGTTATAATAATAATCATTTGTTACATTTATATAGCGCTATTCTTGGCACTCCAAGTGTTTTTACATGGAAGGGGGAATGTCCTCAACCACCACCAATGTGCAGCATCCACCTGGATGATGCGACGGAAGCCATATTGCACCAGAACGCCCACCACACACCGGCTTACTGGTGGAGAGGACACAGAGTGATGAAGCCAATCAGTCTATATGGGGATTATTAGGTGGCCATTTTGATGGATAGAGGTTAATGGGCAAATCTGGCCAGGATGCCAGGGTTAAACCCGTACTCTTTTTTTCGAAGGACATCATGAGATTTTTAATGACCACAGAGAGTCATGCTATTATATAGACCTTATGTAGCCCCGCCCCTTTTCAGCGCTGCGCTCGTTGTCTTTTGACTTCCGGTTTTATTTTCACAGCGATCTTGCGTATAATCTGAATGAACGGCTCGTTTTAAAATCTTCCCGGTCGACTGACATTTGTTAAGACATCTGGTTTAAACATTACAACTCTCATGATAACTTTTGTTAACTTTATATTAAGCAAATCCACTTCAAAAGCTAATTACTCCTGAACAGCAATGCCATAGAAATATACAGAGCGACCGCAAAAACGGAAGTTCAAAGACAATATTCTAAAGATGGCGGCGCCCTCGTTTCTCTGGCGCATAAGGTCTATAGAGTCATTCATGATGCAGGCTTTGCAAAACTACTTGTTATAGAAAGACCAGTTAAAAACTACATCAGACCGCGTCTAAGGCCACATTCAGACTGACTGCAGTTACATTCGGTTGTCAACTCCAAAAAAATATATTAAAACAACAGGATTTCTTTTCAGGATCCGTTTCTTTCCAGGCCCAGATCTCCTTAGAGTATAGAGTAAGGGTGTGCGCTCGAGTTGACTCCTCCCATCTGCCCTACTTAGCGCAGGTTGTGTTATTAATAGGGATAACCATGCTCACAATGCCACCAGGCTGAATCTGAGTCACCCAGAGGCCAGGTCTCTCCTTCCTCTTTCTCAAGGACTGTACTAACCAATTTCCCATCAGGAGGTTATACAGCACTAAAATCTGGTCTATGGGAAGAGACTGCTTTGTACTCTCAGCATCTGATTATTAGGGAAAAATACTAGCAGCTCAGATGAGGATGATCTTGTACATCAATCCACATCTTGCTGCAGAAAATGGGTTCAGGTTCATTTTACATTTATTTTTATGAGTTTTGCCTCAACCAGGCAACTTGGTGGCAAAATGTTTTTGAATATTTTATATATAATTGAATTGCATTGGACTTGTGAATCAGCGGTGCGCTGACCTGTGCAGGTGGAGGTGTGTCCCTGTAGCTGGGCAGGATTTTGAGCGTGATGCTTCCATTGCAGTCCCTCAGCATGTGCTGTAACGCCATGGGGTCTTTGCCCACCTCTCGGCCGTTCACCTCTCGGATGACATCACCAGCGTGCAGCATCCCCTGCCTGTCAATCATGCTGCCGTGCATAACACGCGCGATGACAAGGTCGCCCTCCTCCACCCGGAATGTTACACCCTAAAAGAGATGACACCATGAATCTCTGACATGCCAGCACAGAGAGTCAGTCATACTTTTTATTAAGGGATGATACTGGCACCCTGGAACTGGTTATCAGAATTATTAATAGAGTTAGAGAAGTTAATAGAATTATTATTATTATTATTATTTTCCTATAATATAATAATACCTCAGAATAAATCAATAAAATAAACCAATTCGCAAAATTTTCAGTGACTTTTAACAAAAATATTGTTAAAAGCCACTGAAAATTTTGCGAATTGGTTTATTTTCTATAATAATATAATATAATACAATATCCTTAAATAAATATTTTCAGTGTATGTTTATAATACAACATCCATAAATAAATAAATGTTATTTTCAGTGGCTTTTAACAAAATACAAAATCTCTTAATAAAAAATAAAATATTTTCAGTGGATTTTTATACAATAACATAATATTTATTTAGGGATATTGTATTATATGTTATTGTATACAATTTTTTCTTATTTTAGGGACATTGTATTAATATATAAAAATGCACTGAAAATATGCATTTTATTTGTTATTTATTTATTTTAGGGATATTGTATTATATTATCCTATTATATATTATATTAAAAGCCACTAAAAATAAAATTTATTTATTTAGGGATATTGTATTTTTATATAATAAAAAAAAATCAATCAACCAATCGATTTATATCATAATATATATTATATATAGATAATTCATTTCAGTGTCTTTTTTACCAAGCAACCTTGTGAATTTCTGTCCTTGGCAGAGACACAATGACTTATTTTACTAGGTGTTAAAAGACTGCATGACTGCCTACTATAGATAAGCTCAAAAGACTGGTTGGCCTTGTATATTAAAGGAAAATTTAACAATTAAGCCTAGTTCTCGTTAATGCAAACTTTCCAAAGCAGACCGACCAAAAATGGCTTTTCACGCTGCCTGAAACACAAGCTGCTAGTAGTTAGTAGAGCTACTCTGAATGAGCGGAACATCTGACTGACTATCGGATCTAATCCTGTGAAACGGAGAAGGTCTGTCACTCACAAGAGGCTCTCCGGCCTTCTTCTGGATGCTGATCATGCGAACCGTGTCAGCCGGCATGAGGGATGAGCTGGTCATGCTGGTGGAATTGGTGCTGGTGGGAGGAGCTTCATATGACTTAGAGGCCACCTTGTCGTGAGCTTCTAACAGGGACTGAAATTGCCAAGATAATTAAATTGAAGTTTGGATAATTAAATTACCAAATTAATTATATTCCTTAAAAAAAAAAAAAAAAAAAAAAAAAGAGCAACTCAATTTGTTCATGGTCTCAAGTGCTTAAAGGTGATTTTGCTATACTACTGAGAAAGCAACAGGATGAATAAATAGTTGTAAATAAACAAGTCAACAATGTTATGAAAAGAGGCAGTCAGACACACACACACACACACACACACACACACACACACACACAAAAAGGTCTGGTACCTGGAAATGCGGTTCCTTCAGGATATTACTGAGTTCTGCTGCACTTTCATCACGACTGATCAGACTGTTCATATCAGACAGGATCTCGCTCACTAGCTCCACGTTATTACTTTGCACCGCCTCCAGCTTAACGTCCTCCAACCGCTCGTGTGCCTGAGAGAGAGTGGGTGGAGACAAAATAACTTGAGTATCTTGCAAAGAAACGGATTAATGGATTACATCTAGATGGACTCAGAGCATTAACAAACACACTGCCAGGTACACTTTAGATGGAAGAGAGTATTAACAACCGTACACAAAGTCATTAAGAGAAATAATTGAATCAAGTGTCTTAGGTCTCAAAAAAAAAAAAAAAACTGAATTATAAAAAAAAAAAGACACCTTGCTATTTTTTACCATTTTTCAAATTACCAATGAATAAATAATTAAAGATCAGACTTTCAATCTTAAACTCTTAAAAATATGAATGATAACAATTAAAACTAATTAACTAAAAATATCTAAACAGAGGAAATAAACTTCAATATTTATCAACTTTAAAAAAAATGGTACAGTTGTCATTTCCACCACTGAACAATTTTGCCCCCGTTTTTTTCCAAATTAGCATACTTGTTTAGAAAAGTATTTTTTTTAATTAAATATAGAAACAAATATATATAATTTAAATATTATTTAAATAACTTGTGTATTGTTCACAACATTGTTTGTCATGTTCAAACTAAGCCAAAACATTATTATTTAAAACGGAAATACATTAAAAACACTTAATTTGACATGGTGGAAATTACACTGTGGTGGGAATTTTTACGACTTTCACAAAATTAAATGAATGACAGAATTGAGAGATCTACTTGAGTATATATACATTGTTAGACAATGTTGGTGAACAAATGAAGTTACAATCCATCAAATATTTGAAAAATGTGTTTAAGATAAATCATAAGGGTCAGTCTCGTGTATTGTTGACTATCTTTTGCCATTAAATCTATAGTAGCACAAACTATATGTTTCTCACAATAGAGTGTTAGTTCCTAATCAAACAAAGTGAAGCTCAACCAGTATATCTCACAATCTGAACAATTTCACACAGCTATTTTAAGAATGAGAAGAGAGCCCCTGTACATCACGTTCTTAAGACTTCTGACACTGCAAACAACCCCTGGCCTCCAGCTCATAAATGCACGCACACGATTAGAGACATGTGAACGGGGTTTATGTTGATTTCAGGTGGCGGATACAAGATCTCTTATTGACTAAATTTAAATTACTAATTATTTGATTTTAAATGAAATGTTAAATTTAAACACTTGATGCCCACTAATAGTTATAGAGCTAAGTGAGAGAACGAACAAGAGTTAAAATGGAGAATTAGTTTACACCTTAGCGAGGGAACGAACAATAGGACTCTCCATAATGCCACGGAGGAAGATGAGGTCGATGTCTTTGGCTCCCGTTGAAGGCGGCAGCTCCTTGAGGTTATCCAGCACCTGCTGCATGGCTGAGGGTCACACAGAAAATACACACATATTTAAAATAAATAGCCCATAATGTAATTGAGGTGATTAAGATAAGAGAAAAAGAATAAAGCACACTGGAAACAGAAGGACATATGACTTAAATCTTATGCAAATCTTAAATCTTATAAGTCTTATACGTTTTCCTATGAATAAATCTTTAAGCATTTTCCTTCAGGTATGCATATCATAGTAGATGATATGGTGGTACTTCATACACATTTTATGGTCTGTAAATTATATACATTTTATGGTCTGTAAATTATATACATTTCATGATATTAAAATATATAAAATGGAATATTAGAGTTTAATAATTAAATGATGTCAACATAATGCATAAAACACAAAAAGACAAAAAAATTAAGATATTTGAACAAATAAAGTAACCTAGTTTAACAAGCTAGGTGTAGCTGACATTTTTTAGCACCTCAGAAAAATTAACCTAGTAAATCTGGTTCCCATTCAGTCAGTCACGTTCAACATTACGTCGGACTGACGTCATTGGGTCTCGCCTGGGAGCCCAATCACCTCCAAGTGGCAACAAAACGAGTCAATGGACATTGGCCAGTGAGATTTGCATGTCACACCTACCTGGACAAACGGGTATAAATAGGACCTGTATTACTCAATTTATATTTTGCGGCGGAGCAGAGCGGTTGTGACAGCGATCGCTCATTTCCATTCACCTTCAAGAGAGGAGTGCAAATTTCCTGAAAGAAAAGAGCAAAAAAGCTATTTTCATTTCTACTAGGAGAAAATCCCCCAAAAAACAGCAATTGTAATTGCTATTTTGCTTTGCAGCTCGTCACGGGTTCTCTCTGCCGGTGTGAAGGAGCATTCCAGCGGAGCGCAGCATTCATCCCTGGCCGTTTCTGCTGAGAGAGCAGTTCCCTAAAAGAGCAAGCATGGGCAATCAGCGTCTTTTTCAAGATGTCTTTTCGCACGCGTGTTTCTAGATGCGGTCGTTTCCTAACTTCATTTGATGGCCACGATCGCTGTCTCTCATGCCCTCCATGCTGAGACGCCGTTTGTGGGTGGTTCATGTTCTTGCATGGGAACATGATCACATCAGGTACGCGGGTCGTAACTCTCCTTTCTTGTAAAGGCTCAAGTCCCCTTTGCTTTGAAGTGGAGTCTGTTCATGGAGTGGTGTTCTTCCCAGCAGGGAAGCCAGATCAGCTTTGTGCCTTCCTTCAAGAGGGCTTGGAGCGGAGGCTGTCCCCCTCCACCTTGAAGGTCTATGTTGATACCATCGCAGCACAGCACGATGCTGTTGATGGCAGGTCACTGGGAAAGCACGACCTGGTCATCAGGTTCCTGAGAGGCGCCAGAAGGTTAAATCCTCCCAGGCTACACCTCATCCCCTCCTAGAACCTTTCTGTCATCCTTTCGGGTATACAGAAAGCTCCATTCGACCACCTAGAATCAGTCTCTAAAGACAGTGCTCCTGACCGTGCTCGCTTCCTTCAAGAGGGTAGGGGACCTGCTGGTGGACAGCAAATCGTGCCTAGAATTTGGCCCGGCCTTGTCTCATGCCATCCTGAGACCCCACCCCAGATACGTGCCCAAATTTCCCACCACTCCCTTTCGGGACCAGGTGGTGAACTTGCAAGTGCTGCGCCCGGAGGAGTTCACTCGACTTGGGTGTTGCCTCGGCTCGGGCGCCTCTCTGGCAGACATCTGCAGAGCTGCAGGCAGGGCGACACCCAACACATTCATGAGATTCTACAATCTCCTAGTGGAGCCAATCTCTTCCTGTGTCTCGGGTACAAACAGATAATGTACAGGAAGACTGGCTCAGTGTCTTGCTTGCAGCGCCATTCCCCTCTAACAGGGGGATATGAGCGCCTACTTGCTCTTCAGGGGACGCATTACAGACAAATTACAAAACTTTCTATCTTAAGTCTTAAGGGGTCATGAAGCCCTAAACCAAATTTTCTGAGATTTTAACAGAGGTATGTGTGTTGTTGAACACCATTGAAGACAATGTTGGCATCTGTTAGATTTAATAGTATGGAGAAAATGGTTAAATTTGAGTTTTTTCCACTATTTTCGTCTTCTGGGTTTAAAATCTTCATCGTGTCCACGTCACAGGCTGTGAGGTGGCAGAGCACTGTAGTACTTTGATGACTCATCGGTGTCTCATAATTATTCATGAGACTAAGTTTTCTTATCCAATGAGAAGACACTTCCTCTTAATTATTCATGACACCACATGGATCTTTCCAATGACAGACATGTCAAACTGTGATAACGCGTAGTAGATGAGAGTAGCAATTTTTTTTAAGCGGAAAATTAATTATTTTCAAATATATGCATTTGTAGTGTGTATATAAAAAATATATATTTTATAATGACATTATAATTATACATGTACATTAATATGTTTTAAATACAATTATGATTACTGTAGGCTAATATATGTAGCAGGGCATTCAGTTACTTTTGAAGGGACAAAAATAAGGTGTCAGTGTATTTCATTAGACTTTAACTTTGCCAGCTATAAAAAAAAAAAAAAAAAAAAATCAAGCATTTCCTCATGTTTTACCACTGAATTTTAGTGACAGTCCATATGCATGGACCACTGGTGATGACAGTTCCCCCCAGTTAGAAAATCTTAAACCCCTTCATCGAGTTCGGTAATCAACTCTCAGGTGCGTTACCAAGCAACATTCGACACACAAACAGCTGCTGTGTGAAGTAAAACGGAAAAACTCTAGAGATTAAAATGAAGAAACAATAAGTGGTTGTAACGAATGCATGTTGTTGTGGGAAGGAGGAGGCGGGAACCGGCGAACATTTAACAACTTTAATCATAAAATAAATAAACAAAACGAAAGTAAAGGCGGCAGCCCCTCGCAGCCGACTGCCGCACACACAAACTAAACTAAACATAAAATAACATTACATAAATAGTCCAGGCCTGGTCCACTCTCGTTGCTCCTCCTTTTATGCTTCCGAAGCTGTGATGTAACATCGAACGTGACTGACTGAATGGGAACGTTTAGGTTACTAATGTAACCCCCGTTCCCTGAAGGAGGGAACGGAGACGTTATGTCCCCCCTGCCACAGCTCTGAACCACCGCTGAATGGCCAGGATCCTGTCTCGGCTCCTCAGCAAAACATGAATGAAGTGAGTAATGCTGGACTTATTTATACCTGTATTACCGGGTAGGTGTGACTCGGCCTGCAAATCTCACTTTGTTACCACTTAGAGGTGATTAGGCTCCCAGGTGAGACCCATGATGTCAGTCCGACGTAACGTCTCATTAGTAACCTAGACGTTACTTGGCCAGTTGGTTGGTAACCGAAAAACTATTTCAGAAAAAAATAGGAATATTTCAAGCTCCAAATGCGACTAATTCCCTTTGGTGAGTTATAAATATGAAGGTCATTTGGGAACAAAAAAAAAAAAAAAAACGTTCACACACATATACAAATAATTTCCACAGCTTTCTACAGCTTGGCTGCACGGTGTGGCAGAAAGCTGATTTTGGATCCCGTTTACAGTTAATACTACGCAACCTACTGCTCTCCAGTAACAGAGAATGACAAAAACAATCCATGTGTATTACTGCATCAGAAAGCACTAGAAAAGGGCATATTCATCACAAAGTGGCATAATTTGCATAATGCAAACAGTAACCATTTCCATGGTGAACAAACCCACGCAGAGACCTCTCCCACTATAAGGCAACAAACTGCACAACACAGCAGAGAAAATGGCGTCAGTGACAGCAACTGAAAGAAAACACTGCGCTGTGGGTCATAGATGCAGGTCATTAAGCCTCTGAGACACGCTATTTTATCAGCAATTTTACGACCTCTCTACCTCCATCCAGTGCTGCAAGGGTTGCTCTCTATAGAGGCAGGTCCATTAGACATTGCTAAAGTTATAATGACATGGCTGGAAGGACTGAAAAGGTCTTTCTGACCCATACTCAGGAGCAACTGTTTGCAAAAAGTATATCAATCGCAGTCATAGTGTGAACTAGGTGAAAATGTAATGAAAAATAAAATAAATCTGAAGCCACTGCAGCATAAAACTGCTGCTGATAAAGTAGGGCTCCTTGAATATGACAAAAACATTGAGACCACAATTGTTTGTGATCATGTACTAATTAGATTTTTACAAAGTAAACAAGTAATTTCAAATTTGTATTTTTTTAAGACATTTTTAGGGAAGAACGATATATCGGCCTCCAAATCGGTATCGGTCAACATAAGTTAATTTTTAATGTTATCATTATTGGCCCGATAAGAAAATTTGGCCGATATATTAACCCCTTAGCTGTCACCCCCCTTTTTGAGAATAGACATTAAAATGCACTATTCAAGCTTAAATGGTTGTAATTCAAGAATGCTTTGGAGTATAGACCCAAGTTTGGTCTTGTTTTAAAGGGAAAAAAATGCAGATTATTACTGAAGTGAAAGCACTTCAAAAACTTAAAGTATGAAAAAGTTACGGAAGTTTAAATTTACATTAAATCAAATATAATTTATTTAATATTTTTCTTTTATTTAAAATATATATTTTACAAAATATGTTTTACAAAAAAATTACTATAAAATCAAAGCCATATATCTAACCAAGTTGTGTTCCAAATTTGAAGTTGATATCACAAAAATTGAAGTTCCCATGAGATTTTGTTTAGGCGTATTACCAAAAATAGCCACCGGGTCATTGAATTCCATTGAATTTAACTGTATGCATTCTACCATAACAAATTAATAAATTTCTGTCCAAATATCACTTCTGTCACAAAATATGGAACCTTGAGACTCAGACCTTTCTGACAATATGTGTTTTGTCAAGATTAAAAAATATTTTGATCATAAATTATGAAACATGATGACGCCCAAAAGGGGAGGAGCCTGATAAAATAATTTAGAGTACCGTTTCTATGGTAACACAATGTCCAATTTCAAAACAGTTTACACAGGGTGAATTCTGAGATCGTAAGCTTTCAAATGATACCTAATTTATGATAACTACTAAAATATGTGATGTAATAAAAAAGGCAATAAAAAAGATAATATTATATTTTAGAGGATAATATGTATATTATACTTTTTAGAGGATAATATTATTTTATACATTTTTTTTATTGACAAATACTAGATTAAATGTTTTATTATGAACTTTTAGCATGAAAACCAAAGTTTCAATTATTAAAAGTGTGTGCGTCGACTTTTTGTGACAAACGCCATAAACGCCTGTTATGATGTAGATTTTTTGAGGTGCACTCTTGTCATAAATTCATCTATTTATGTTCCTACATAATTTATAACAAAAAAACAGTCCTAAATATCTATTTAGGAGTCTTAGAACTTTCCAACGATATATAGTTTGTCATAATTAGATTAGGATTAAATAGTAATATAGGGAAGTAAAGTTAGGCGTGCCGTATACGGTACGGTGACCCTTAAGGGGTTAAAGCCGATAAACAATGGATTATTTTCTTCAGCTGAGACACTTCAGATGTGCACGGTTCACCATGATGGTTTTGAATTGCCCAACTTGAAATATGACTGGAATCACTTCAAATAACGATAAGTGCAACATGTGCAGCGCAAGTCTGTCATATCGGCTACATAAAATTATAATGAGAACATTGTAATTGTGTGTTTGGGACATGGCTGTTAATGATGAGACTTTTGTTTTTGTAATCAGGCTATCAAAAATAATTTAAAAAATATGAATTTAGATTTATTGGCCAATATATCAATTATTGGCTTTCAAATATAAAGAATTAGGCCTATCGGTGTCGGTCAAATTTCCCTAGATATTACCTAAAATGCTTTAAATATAATTCAGCTAAAAAATGTTTTTTAAATGATAAAATAAAATAGAAATTGAATAAATATATAATATATATATATATATATATATATATATATATATATATATATATATAAAAAATGTACATGCACGTTTAAATAAATAATATAAAAATAAATTAATAAAATCGGTCTAGTGGATACCATGAGTTTCATGTATCCTACTGATGTATAAAGCATCCCATAAACCTGTAAGAGGCTCAAAGGTGCTTACCTGTCATTTTTCCTATATGGCAGGGGAAGCTCAGGGCTAAGACAAAATTTGTCTTCAATAGCAATGAGAACCATGCACCTGGGGGATGGGAAGAAGCAAGTCCACATCAGAATGTTTATTCACTCCATAATTCTGTGCAACTTTTCCCATTTTCATTTATAACAGAATGAGAAAGTCACACGATTGCAATAAAAACACGAGCCGGAAACAAGTGCATCAAAGTCATCCTTTTGAGTTCTTGGAAATCTCAGCATTATTGCTGCCCTTTTCCAGGAACCTTGAAGTATGAATGATGTGAAACCAAGAGAAAGGAACTTTATCCACAAACAGACCATCTTTACACACAATAGGATCAGAGAATCGCATTCAAAGATATTGTACAAACAATACCTGGATCTGTTTTTGCCGATTGCTGATATTCCAGACAGCTTTGGCATAAACACAGCAATCCTACGATGTGTGTGTATGGATACACAGTGTACTACGGAATCATCACACTGATTTCATGTATAGACAAGCAAAACTGTCAGTTGTACTTTAGCAACATTTAATTAAGCATCTATGCATACTATAGCCTACTCCTGCCCGTTACCATTTGAACAAATGTGATATCCACCACTACGCGTCACTGCAGTGCTAAAAATGTGACAACAGAATATAACAATACATGCTATTTGTAATAACTCACCTGCAAATTGAATTTCAGTGCAGTTCACAGAAGCTCTGCTCACTCCCTTCTCATCTGGAGCTCATGGAGACAGCAAAATCTGCCATAGAATTCAGACATTTCCAACATCAGCAAAAACTGCAAAAGCTCACCTGTGTGTAGGCCTATATCAGGGATTGGCAACTTCTGTCCTGGAGGTCCGGAAGACATTAATTAGCTTGTTCAGGTGTTTGGTGTGGGTTGGGACTACACTCTGCAGGACAGTGGCCCACCAGGACCAAAGTTGCCCATCCCTGTCCGATATACATCAATAACACTATACTGACTGAGATTGGCATCTGATTGAAAGAACTATTAAGCCATATCAACATTTTCACTTAATTAGCACTGCTTTATTGTGGATAAATGAGCAAATAACTAAATGCAAGCAATACACAACATTACCTTCAAAACAAAATAAGCAGCTCACTTACAAATAACTCTGCATAGCTCCTCTGAAAGTAATAAAATACACTTCCACATGTTCACAAATGATGGTGTTTAAAACAAAAGTTGTCCAAGATGTACTCATGACCTATTGATACTTTGCAGTCACGTGATATCTGGCGGGCAACAAACGCGGTTAGTGCATCCAATCGCACAACAACTGTCTGGCATGTCGTGTACACCTCAAAACACCAACTTTTGTATATTAAAACTGGCAACGTTCTGGCAAGATCCTTGATTAGTTTACTGGTTTTCGTTGCTAGAGAATGACGTTCTTGCCCGCCAGCCAGTACAATTGACGTCACGTGCAAAGTATCAATAGTACTCCCTCATGACCTGACCTGCAGTACTCACTCAAGATGTGACCTACAGTACTCACTCACGACGTGACCTGACCTACAGTACTCACTCACGACGTGACCTGGCCTACAGTACTCACTCATGACCTGACCTGCAGTACTCACGACGTGACCTGACCTACAGTACTCACTCATGACCTGACCTACAGTACTCACTCACGACCTGACCTGCAGTACTCACTCACAACGTGACCTACAGTACTCACTCACGACGTGACCTACAGTACTTACTCACAACGTGACCTGACCTACTGTACTCACTCATGACCTGACCTGCAGAACTCACTCACGACCTGACCTGCAGTACTCACTCACGACCTGACCTGCAGTACTCACTCACGATGTGACCTACAGTACTCACTCACGACGTGACCTGACCTACAGTACTCACTCACGACGTGACCTGACCTACAGTACTCACTCACGACGTGACCCACAGTACTCTCACATGACCTGACCTACAGTACTCACTCACGTGACCTACAGTACTCACTCACGACGTGACCTGACCTAGAGTACTCACTCGTGACCTGACCTACAGCACTCACTCACGTGACCTACAGTACTCACTCATGACCTGACCTACAGCACTCACTCACGACGTGACCTACAGTACTCACTCACGACGTGACCTGACCTACAGTACTCACTCACGACATGACCTGACCTACAGTACTCACTCACGACGTGACCCACAGTACTCTCTCATGACCTGACCTACAGTACTCACTCACGTGACCTACAGTACTCACTCATGACCTGACCTACAGCACTCACTCACGTGACCTACAGTACTCACTCATGACCTGACCTACAGCACTCATGACGTGACCTACAGTACTCATGACGTGACCTACAGTACTCATGACGTGACCTACAGTACTCACGACCTGACCTACAGTACTCACTCACGACCTGACCTACAGTACTCACTCACGACCTGACCTACAGTACTCACACTCACGACGTGACCTACAGTACTCACACTCACGACGTGACCTGACCTACTGTACTCACTCACGACCTGACCTACAGAACTCACTCACGACCTGACCTGCAGTACTCACTCACGACCTGACCTGCAGTACTCACTCACGATGTGACCTACAGTACTCACTCACGACGTGACCTGACCTACAGTACTCACTCACGACCTGACCTGCAGTACTCACTCACGACGTGACCTGACCTACAGTACTCACTCACGACGTGACCTGACCTACAGTACTCACTCACGACGTGACCCACAGTACTCTCTCATGACCTGACCTACAGTACTCACTCACGACCTGACCTGCAGTACTCACTCACGACGTGACCTGACCTACAGTACTCACTCACGACGTGACCTGACCTACAGTACTCACTCACGACGTGACCCACAGTACTCTCTCATGACCTGACCAACAGTACTCACTCACGTGACCTACAGTACTCACTCATGACCTGACCTACAGCACTCACTCACGTGACCTACAGTACTCACTCATGACCTGACCTACAGCACTCATGACGTGACCTACAGTACTCATGACGTGACCTACAGTACTCATGACGTGACCTACAGTACTCATGACGTGACCTACAGTACTCACGACCTGACCTACAGTACTCACTCACGACCTGACCTACAGTACTCACACTCACGACGTGACCTACAGTACTCACTCACGACGTGACCTGACCTACTGTACTCACTCACGACCTGACCTACAGAACTCACTCACGACCTGACCTGCAGTACTCACTCACGACCTGACCTGCAGTACTCACTCACGATGTGACCTACAGTACTCACTCACGACGTGACCTGACCTACAGTACTCACTCACGACCTGACCTGCAGTACTCACTCACGACGTGACCTGACCTACAGTACTCACTCACGACGTGACCTGACCTACAGTACTCACTCACGACGTGACCCACAGTACTCTCTCATGACCTGACCTACAGTACTCACTCACGTGACCTACAGTACTCACTCATGACCTGACCTACAGCACTCACTCACGTGACCTACAGTACTCACTCATGACCTGACCTACAGCACTCACTCACGTGACCTACAGTACTCACTCATGACCTGACCTACAGCACTCACTCACGACGTGACCTACAGTACTCACTCATGACCTGACCTACAGCACTCACTCACGTGACCTACAGTACTCACTCACGACGTGACCTACAGTACTCACTCACGTGACCTACAGTACTCATGACGTGACCTACAGTACTCATGACGTGACCTACAGTACTCACTCACGACCTGACCTACAGTACTCACACTCACGACGTGACCTACAGTACTCACTCACGACGTGACCTGACCTACTGTACTCACTCACGACCTGACTTACAGAACTCACTCACGACCTGACCTGCAGTACTCACTCACGACCTGACCTGCAGTACTCACTCACGACCTGACCTGCAGTACTCACTCACGACCTGACCTACAGTACTCACTCACGACGTGACCTGACCTACAGTACTCACTCACGACCTGACCTGCAGTACTCACTCACGACGTGACCTACAGTACTCACTCACGACGTGACCTGACCTACAGTACTCTCACGACGTGACCCACAGTACTCTCTCATGACCTGACCTACAGTACTCACTCACGTGACCTACAGTACTCACTCATGACCTGACCTACAGCACTCACTCACGTGACCTACAGTACTCACTCATGACCTGACCTACAGCACTCACTCACGACGTGACCTACAGTACTCACTCATGACCTACAGTACTCACTCACGTGACCTACAGTACTCATGACGTGACCTACAGTACTCATGACGTGACCTACAGTACTCATGACGTGACCTACAGTACTCATGACGTGACCTACAGTACTCATGACGTGACCTACAGTACTCATGACGTGACCTACAGTACTCACTCACGACGTGACCTGACCTACTGTACTCACTCACGACCTGACTTACAGAACTCACTCACGACCTGACCTGCAGTACTCACTCACGACCTGACCTGCAGTTAGTGCTGGGCGGTTTACCGGTTCATACCGAATACCGGTGTTTATTTTTGTTACGATATGAATTTTTAATAAACCGCAAAACCGGTGTATGTCGCTTTAATCGGAACGCGGCGCTGCGCGACACAGTCTCACCCCTCATTTACAACACACGTCTGCGGCGCATTACGGCTGCGACAAGGTTTTATTCCGTCCTCCACGTGGTGCGTCAAAATAGACCAGAGGCGCCTATATTTAGCGAAGCGGCGCGGAGAGCCGCTTCTGGGAAGCTTCGATCTGAAACACAAGCAATCATTGACTAGAATGGGCACGAGACGTGTGGGGGTGAGAGTCTTTTTTTCTTGCGGCGCGCGTGTTTTTATACTGTATTAACGTATCTGAAGTGAACTGACGGTCTTTAGAAAAGTTTCTTTGTTATTACGATTGAATCTTTCTTTATCTTTCCTGATAAAGCAGTGTTTATGAGCGTTGCTGCTTTGTGTACAGCCGTTACCGGGGAAACCACTGTTTCTGCCGCTCCTAAAGCGCGTCCTGCTGGCACCTCTTTGTAAACAGCCTTGCAAACCTGTATTATTAATATTAGTGTGGATTTTTTCTATAATATTCACTCATGACAATAAAATAGGGCATTATAAGTAAATCTACTGCACTATTTCCTCTCTCACTCAGTAGAAAATGTGGTAAACACCTATCATGCTTGAGAAAAAAAACACACAAAAAAAAACCGGTAAAAACCGTGAAACCGGTATAATTTAGAAAAAAACCGTGATGTTGATTTTTGGTCAAACCGCCCAGCACTACCTGCAGTACTCACTCACGACCTGACCTACAGTACTCACTCACGACGTGACCTGACCTACAGTACTCACTCACGACCTGACCTGCAGTACTCACTCACGACGTGACCTACAGTACTCACTCACGACGTGACCTGACCTACAGTACTCTCACGACGTGACCCACAGTACTCTCTCATGACCTGACCTACAGTACTCACTCACGTGACCTACAGTACTCACTCATGACCTGACCTACAGCACTCACTCACGTGACCTACAGTACTCACTCATGACCTGACCTACAGCACTCACTCACGACGTGACCTACAGTACTCACTCATGACCTACAGTACTCATGACGTGACCTACAGTACTCATGACGTGACCTACAGTACTCATGACGTGACCTACAGTACTCATGACGTGACCTACAGTACTCATGACGTGACCTACAGTACTCATGACGTGACCTACAGTACTCATGACGTGACCTACAGTACTCACTCACGTGACCTACAGTACTCATGACGTGACCTACAGTACTCATGACGTGACCTACAGTACTCATGAACCTACAGTACTCATGACGTGACCTACAGTACTCACTCACGTGACCTACAGTACTCACTCACGACCTGACCTGCAGTACCCACTCACGACGTGACCTACAGTACTCACTCACGACGTGACCTGACCTACAGTACTCACTCACGACGTGACCTGACCTACAGTACTCACTCACGACGTGACCTGACCTACAGTACTCACTCACGACGTGACCCACAGTACTCACTCATGACCTGACCTACAGCACTCACTCACGTGACCTACAGTACTCACTCATGACCTGACCTACAGCACTCACTCACGTGACCTACAGTACTCACTCACGACGTGACCTACAGTACTCACTCACGTGACCTACAGTACTCATGACGTGACCTACAGTACTCACTCACAACGTGACCTACAGTACTCAACCATATAGTGTATGAACTTTATAAGGTTATTTTGTCATTCAACATTGGAGTCAGATAGCCCCTCCCCCTCCACTACGTAATTAAAGCTGCGACCGTTGAGTGCATTCCACACTTTGTTTTTTTGGTTAAATAAGTGCATCATCTGGGAATTTAAAGTGCACTTTTTCTTTTTGGAACTTTCAGTGTAAACACAATACTCGCACTATTTATACTATAAAACGGCATAGAATACTGCATAAGTACGTGAATTGGGATACACCTAGGCCTATAGTGTAAACATTTACTTAAGAAACCAAGTTCAGATTCAAAAGTTAGGGATCATTGTTTTTTGTTTTTGTTTATTAGACTTTTATTCAGCAAGGATGCATTCAATTGATCAAAAGAGACAGTAAAATCTTTTAAATTGTTAATTAAGATTTCCGTCATCACTGTATCCACAAAAATATTAAGCAGCACAACGGTTTTTAACAATGATGATAAGAAGAAATGTTTCTTATGCACCAAATCAGCATATTAGAATGATTTCAGAAGGACCATTTGACACTGAAGACTGGCGTAATGATGCTGAAAATTCATCTTTGCCATCACAAGAATAAATGACATTTTAGAATATAATTAAACAGAAAAGTCATTTTTAAATTATAATTAATATTTCACAAAATTAAAATTTTAAATCAAATAAACGCAGCCTTAGTGAGCTGAGCATAAAATACTTCTTTCATTTTTTTTTTTTTTTTTTTTTGACAAATCTTACCGACCCCAAACATTTGAACAGCAGTGCAGTACAATGAGCAAAATGTACTAAATCATGTCTTCGCAAGTCCAGGCACCTGCTATACAATGCATATCCATTCCAAGACTCTGACAGGTTAAGGAAGTTGAACAACCACAACCACAACAGCAGGTGAATATAACCGATTAAGAACAAGCGTGGAAGTTTAATCTGATTACAAGTCAGATTAAACTGAGATCAAGGCTGCATCTGAAAGCTATGACAGCAGCATTCCAGTCTCACTTCACAGGGGCCATTTTAGTATGAAGGCAGATCCTAAAGAAACTAAAATGTCACATTTAATGATTTCAATGCTCCACCTGACACACTCTTATTTGGACAGAGGCTACAGGTTTTAGGGGTCTCATTTTTGAAGCCCAGTAAACTGGAAATATGAAGTGATCAGAGTGGTCACATGCTGACTATCTGTCTTGTGTAATTTGATACGAATCATATTGTGCACGATGTGCAACTGCAGTCTGGCATGTTATAGTATGTATACAGTAATAGCTTGAGGCCAAAAGGCTGGAAATAATTTAACTAGGCCAAGGCGTTTCAAAGCTGAGGAGCGTGCAAGAAGCTTACATTCTGAAATAAGTCAGCACAAACTAAATCACATGAAATGTTTGTTCAACTGTTACTGCAGTGCAAACACCAACATGTATTAACTAAAGCAAGGGGAGGAGGTGAATGACCCTTCTGATTGTTCAACTATCTGAAACCAAAGCTTCAGTTTTTAGTATTTTTTCAGTTAAGAACAAGAGCTTGTCCGAGTTCATTATTAAATGTAAGACAAAAAGAATGTTTTCAAAGATGAAAGCAAATGTTATCTTTCGTTTTGGTGAAAATGAATCACTTAACACTAAACACTCAATAATGTAAACCACTGGGAGAACACAAACGGCTGTCATTCACTGTATTGATTTAATAGAAAGCCAGTTAATATAGCCTTAACATTTTTAATACTATGTATTTTTCCTTAAATTAAGTTAACAGTATTTTCGTCTGATGAAACCATGGACTAGGAGGAACACCGCCTCACTAGGATGCAGCAGGAGTCTTTGTAAACATACGTAGATGAAATTCAGAGAAGCACTTCAAAATGTGCGTTGTAAATGAGTTATAACGCCACAACAAAGGCCAGTGACCGTCTTGAATCGAGCCGCTCTTATTGTTCCAGGCAACGACTCGCTTGCGCATTCTAGCTACAGTTGACTGTCCTGGCAGTGGCACGTCCTATTCAGATACTGCTCCAGTGCATAACCTACCATTAGTTAACGTTTCCAGCCACTCCGGACCGTAAGAAACATTACGCAGTAGATTTTATGATGGCAACACAAGCGCACGTGCGGCCCATTCAACTTCAAGGAAACGTGCAGCGCGTGGGACTCACTGAGCACATTGCTCGTCCTGTGCTAGTAACGTTACAGGATTTACAAACCGTCACGTTTTCCCTAAAAATATAAAGTTAACATTGTGAATTCGGTCGGCTCGTTTTCGCGGTTCTTTCATTCATGGTTTGAATTGAATACAACAGCTAGCTTTAACAGTGTAGCAGCGAAGCGCTAGCAGCAATCAGCTGTTTATTATTAGACGGCTAACTGGATTTAGCTGGTTAGCGCTCCAATCAAAAGTGTCCACAGGGTGAGACAGCTGTATAGACAGCCACGTGTAGAGTCCTTATCACACAAAAAACACCCGCAGCCACAATCACTAGAGATTCACAGTTCCCAAGACTTACCTCACTAACCCCCACTGGGTGGATCTGTGTCCCGGTGAGAAATTTAAAGCCCCATGAACTTCCCAAGCAGACAGAACAAGACACTTATCCTCTCTAGTGCTCTATATGTCAGTCAAGACGTTGGGACACGCCCTTTTCGTTGACGCCCGAGTGGAATGACCAATTAGAGGCATGGGATGCATACAGGACACGCCCACTGACCATTGTGTTCGCATGTGCGACTCATTTGTGAAATATGTGAGGATTATATATTTTCTACGCCCCATTACTTGCTCAGCTTGATAAGGGTGTGTATGACCAGGCAAAATGTTGAATATGAATGGTTTCCCTGATTTGTTTTATTTATTAAAATTCCCTTTATAAAGAATCTATTAGGGAACTTTCAGTTTGGACATCTATAACAATTTTATCAAATAAAACCAATAACTGGATCACGCATGAATCTATCTATGATATAATAATTATCAGTTTCTTGAATTTTCAGATACATCTTCAGGCAGTCACCTCGATTTTAATCTTGCGCGTGTTGTCCAGTAGAGGGCAGCGTCAACACATTAAAGCATTTCTTTGAAACAGAACTATATAATTATAGATGTTTTTTCCCTTTATATAGGCCTATTGGTCAAGGGTCTCTAAAATGAAAAATAGTGAAATGATTTCTGAAGGATCATGTGACACTGAAGACTGGACTAATTATGCTAGTTATTTTAAATTGTAAAAATATTTAAAAATATTACTGGTTTTGTTGTATTTTGGGTCAAATAAATGCAGCCTTGGTGAGCATATAGACTTCTTTTAACATATATGTGTATATACATATACACTGAACAAAATGCAACACTTTTGTTTTTGCCCCCAATTTTCATGAGCTGAACTCAAAAGATCTAAGACTTTTTCTATGTACACAAAAGGCCTATTTCTCTCAAATATTGTCCACAAATCTGTCTAAATCTGTGTTAGTGAGCACTTCTCCTTTGCAGAGATAATCCATCCACCTCACAGGTGTGGCATATCAAGATGCTGATTAGACAGCATGATTATTGCACAGGTGTGCCTTAGGCTGGCCACAATAAAAGGCACAAAGGAGAAGTGCTCACTAACACAGATTTAGACAGATTTGTGGACAATATTTGAGAGAAATAGGCCTTTTGTGTACATAGAAAAAGTCTTAGATCTTTGAGTTCAGCTCATGAAAAATGGTGGCAAAAACAAAAGTGTTGCGTTTATAATTTTGTTATACATACCGGTACATACCCTTTTTAACAGATACTTACATTATAATTGGTATAATTTGGTATAATTTTATATGCTAAGGTATTTTAAATATATATATATATAGTAAGGTATTATGTTCTCTGTTGATAATAAAATATATTTCAGAAACTTAAATTTCTGAAAAGTGTCTGTTAAAAAGTAAAAACGAAAGACTACATTCATGCATGAAATATTTTCAGTCTATTATAAGGTTAATAATGTGTCTGTGATTTAATGAAGATACAACTGTTAATATTCGTTTCTGCAATGCATTTAATTCACAAACACTGTATAATGAATTGAATAGGCTTTATGCCAAACGTCACATGAACAAACAGAAAAACAGGTCTCATTGCATCCGCTTGTCAGAGAAAGCGTTAATGACAGTACGAACTGATGGACTATAGACTTTTGAGGTAATCGGCTAAACTATCTATTTCTTTTAATTGTTGTTGTGGTGTTTTATTAAGTGTAAATATTAAAATGTTAGTAAGAAGAAGAATTTTTTTTTTATATCAATCTGCATATATGATGTACAATCGATTATGCTCATCTTTGCTCACTCCTTTGAAGGTATCTTGAGTAAAACGGCTTTATATTTAACAGAGCATATACAAAAGACCTAAAACAGAAGCAACGCGACCTGTTTTACAGAATACAGAAGTTTGTTGCGCATAACCCCCATAGTACAGAACATAATGAACGCCGTTGTGGTGAGAAATCGAGTCCCCCCCAGGAATTGGTCTCCTTAAGTGATCCCATTAGTTCAACGGTAGTTTTTTAAGCGCCTGATTACAGTTCCTGCAAAATCACATAATGATTTCTGTCATAATGAATTAAAATGCATTATAATAACCATTAATGACCTTTTAAATTTCATGGTTTATAGACTAGTATATAACTGACGCTATAGGTTGTGAAATCAAGCATTTTTTTAGTTAGCTTACGTTTTAGAATAGCATACATCTACAAGATCAGCCTATTAGCTAAGCTTATATTATATTAGGTATGTTTTTTGCTTTCAATACAGTTCCCAATTACATTTTCCAAATTAAGGTCAAATTTGTGTGTACTTAGCATGACAATTAATTTATTAAAAATGTATTATAGTATTATTATAGCCTATACTGTACCACATTACTATTATTGTGTAAAATTAATATTAAATTACTTTTATAGAACATAGTATGTTGCTTCTAAAAGTTTGTTTTATAATGCAATACATAAGAATTAATTTTAAATTTCAAACATGTTGTTTGTGCACTTAATGTAATAAACATCATAGAAAGGGGTCATATAATGATACATGCACTTTTACAAGTTGATTGTACTGTAATGTGTGTTGGCAGTGCCTGTACACAACCATCATAAAATGATAAAAATCCATCCAGTGTTTTTTTTTTAATCTCCTTATATGTTTTCCAATCTCTAAAATCAAGCCGTTCGACCTAGTGACGTCACACGGTCGGACGCCCCTCCCACGATTTGTGATTGACAGCAGCGTTTCAACACAGACCCGCCCTCGCTCGTGAGCGAGCTGTCTGTCATCATAGTCCGCGCGGTCATTGTTGATACGCTGGAGCACTGTCTATGAGCAGAATGGCGTCTTAGTGATTGTGGTGTTCTGTTCTTGGGTGCAATAAGGAACACAGCATCATTTTGATGTTCCTAAATCCGAACCGCTGAAGACGCAGTGGCTGAGTTTTGTTTTCGAAGGGAATATTCCCCACGATCAACGTCAATGCTTTCATGTTTGCGCGAATCATTTCACACACCAGACTGCTTTACAAACAAGGTAAAAGCTGGTTTAGCTAAGAAGCTGCTCCTGAAAAAAGGATCGTTACCAACTATTCGTGTTCCTGCTGCACCCCCAGAAGAAGAAGTGAGTGTAACGTTTTATTAACCTTTATATTAATATTTATATTAATCTTTGCAAATCGCTTGCACGCTTCACAATGAATGCGGCTATTTTTACACTCAGGGTACATTACGGCATGTTTTCTATGTACGACGATCTCAATATAATTCATAATCCCACGTTTATAACGATCAACGCGTTATGGTTATTGTGTTATTATTACAAATGGTGTATGGACAGAACAGAGGGGCGGGGTGAGCAAAGCTCATTATCATTTAAAGACACATGCACTTAAACGGTGTGATGAAAACAGAGCTGTTTTTGACCAGGTAAAATTAGTGTTTTCTTACAATACTAATGAGAATTTTTAATTAAAGTATATAACAAACTTTTAATTTAGACCCTAAAGAATCATATTAGCTTGTACAAAAATGGCATTATATGACCCCTTTAAATAAGTTATAATTAGTCGAGACATCACAATAACAACTTTTAATCAGGTATTACCGTCTGGGTCCTAAAGGAGACCCAATTCCTGGGGGAGGACTCGATTTCTCATGACACTGTATAGGATCAATGGTTTAAAGCTGCACACTGCCACTATCTGGTCACCGCTGACATCGATTGGTGGTTGATAAAAATCTTCCATCATCATATTGGCATTTTCTTGAATCTGAAAAGACACAATCAAAAAGAAAATCTTTGTAACTTTGTATAACATGAAAAAGAGAGAGAGGAAATTATACACAACCTTTTTAATTTAAAGTTTTTATAATCTTCTTTGTAATGTATGACACACAACTAATAAAAGCATCATATTTAGTCTCCAGCTAAATGAAAAATGTGCAGTGTTCTAACCGGATGCTGTCATGTTCAGTGCCTGCTTCCTCATTTGTGGACTCAGGAATGCTTCCTGGTGTCTCTCTCAACAGCAGACTCAGGAACATGGGTTCAGGACTGTTTCTTTTCCCATACCTGAGAGAGGTTAGGACAACAAGTATGGAAGCTGGTTTCTGCCACGGAATAAAAAATAAAAAAGGTAATTGTGACTTTTTATCTCCCAATTCGGACTTTATAACGCACAATTGCATGTTAATATCTCACAATTCTGAAAAAAAAGTCAGAACTGAGAGTTATAAAGTTCGAATTGTGTGATATAAACTTATAAAAGTTATAAAGCCTGGTCGTCATCTCGTCGTGGCGTGAACGCAGCATAAATCTCACAATTCTTACATTTTTTCTCAGAATTGTGATATTTATGCTGTGTTCAGACGATGTCATAATTACCGTAATTTCGAGATGGTGACCCGTGACGATCTATTCAGAGCTGTTCACTTCCTTGAATTTGGAATTATGTGTTTCTATGACAACACCAAAATTAATCTGCAGCGGTCAGGTGGTACAAGTCAGAGCTCCCAGAAAATTCAGAGTTTACAAGTTGTAATTACGAGTTCTACGTTCTCATAATTACGGTAATTCCAACATGGACTGGACAGACACACCTATAAACTGGCAATTGCGAGAAGAAAAGTCAGAATTGTAAGATTAAAAACTCGCAATTACCTCTTTTAATTGTGTTTGTATCTCACAATTCAGACTTTTTTCTCGCAATTGTGAGTTTACATTTCTCTTAATTGAGATATAAACTCGCAATTGTCAAATTTCGGGGGGGAAAACACATCAGAATCGTGAGATGAAAAGTTGCAACTATCTTTTTATTTTTTATTCTGTGGCAGAAACAATCTTCCATAACTTACAGCTACAAAAGCATCAGAGGAAATAAAAAAGGCTGTACAAAATTCTCCAAAATAAGAGAAAGTGTCACTTGTTTTATTATTATTTAAATTATGAAAATATGAATACCGTAAAAATTAAGGGCCTATTTCTTTGTATTTCTTTCTATTTCTACTCAATTTCAGCTTTGCTAAATATTTTGCTATTGTCCTGCTTTCTGTCTTTTACTGATTATTACACTTTTTTTATCTTACCTTTGTCGTGTGATGAGCTTGATATAGTGCCGCAGGGCAGTGTAGTATTTGGTCAGGTCCTCTGCAGGGATGACTGTGTCTGCTGGTGTGTATGGATATGCTTCTGTGACTGTCACTATCCACATTGCAGCAATGATCATGAACATGAACTGAAGAGAGTGCATCTAGAAAACAACGAAGAAGATGAAGCTGACTCTGTAATACATATGGGATCACATGATTCATGCATGCAGCTAAAATGTAAATTTAGCCTAGTTTTGAACAATTTGAACAACTCTCTGAATAATTTTAGCATGGTAATTGATATATGACAATGTTAATGTATTTGGTCCTGGGCTGGCGGAATAGATCTGCTACGCTACTGCTGCTGAATTGCTGCTGTTATTGATTATTGCTGTTGTAGTAGATTATTGTTGCTGCTGATCTATACAGGTGGAGCTGGGGAAGGTGGAGAGTTTTAGACGAACTCTGAAAGCGCGCTGCAACTGCTATAGTGAATGGTAACCAGCCATTTAAATGTTGAGAAGCAAGGTCATTGGCTGCAGATAGCCAACAACATGAACCACTCAGCTTGTGCCAAGTAGTTAATGCTGTGAATATCATCATCTTGCGTTAAGGACCCATCAGCCTGCGCTATCTAGAGTTTCATGACAGAACTAAGCATTTACACAAACTATACATTACATTTTTTTAAAGATATAAAACAAAATTGTAAATAATGAAATAATTTGTATTATTATTAATTATAATTAATTGTCACTTTCCCCTTTCTGCTCCTTTATGAATTGTAAAAATAAAAAAAATAAAAAATTGTATAATGTAAAACAAGTCAGCAGGCTTGATCTTCTTCTTGATCTAAGAACTTCACTTTCCATAAAACCGAGTGTGTGTAATATAGGCCAAGTTTTCCCATTGTGTTTAATTGTTCACACGTTTACCTATAACAACTACAAAATATAATGGTGATAATAATGAAATTGACATTTTTAATTGTAGAACAAATTACAAATACTGTAATTATTTAAGAGGGATTATCATAGGCTACTTTTCTTTTGTAAATTTCGAATTTTAACTTTCACATTAACAATGATGACTTATACAAGATTAAAATAAAAACAAAAATGTTATTTTACTTACCTTCCTCTGGCAGAATGTGTATTTCTTGAGAGGGTTTAACTGACAGAGCAGCTCCCCGTGCTCTCAGGTGTTGTTGTCTGTCTGAGGGCGCTTACTCGTGTTTTATAGAAGACCTGAAGCACGCCTCTCTTTTGATACAGCTCTTAACACTATAAGAGGGCGTGTCGATGTATAAAATGCATTATACGACAACTTTGTCAGAAAGAAAGAAATTCTCAATCGTCCTGAATGCAACAAACAAGCATTCTGGCTTGTCGCATCTCAAACTCAAAAAGAATTGAGGCTGTAATCGCTTCAACATTTACTCACGTCACGTCGTTCCAAACTTGGTGACTTACTTCTCCTGAATACAAAAATATATTTTGAAGAATGTTGGTAAATAGTTTTGGTTACCACTGACTTTCAAAATATTTTTCAAATTAAGTTTGACAAAAAAGAAAGTCAGTATGGAACGGAGAGTAAATGACGTCAAAAATCATGTGTCTGTAAACGATGCCTTGGTCCGAAATTGAATACTTCTGGAATTATTTCATTTTTTTCTTTAAAATAAACTTATCAGAAATCTGTTTTTTATTTAGTCGTATAGAGTATAAATTGATGTGGATTTTTTAAAATAGCATTTTAACAAAAAATAAATAAAATAAAATTAAGGGGTCTAAATACTTCCTTAATGCACTGTGTCCTTATTTTCTCTTAAAAACAGTTGAAGCCATATATTATAGTGCTATGTTCTATTAAATTACCTTGGTTCATAATTCAGTTGAGAGCACTGTATGGCTCTGTGGTCTGATTTCCAATAATTGAACATCATCATGTTACATAACTTTTAAACTCACCCTGATGAGCTTCTTCTTAAGTGCCGTAAATTGTACCTTTCATCAATATTTCGACTGATGCGTTTAAAAAAAAAAAGTGGAGTACCAACTTCAGTTGAAATACCAGGTGACCTATCCAAGGTCAACAACCACATAGAGACTCAATGTAAAGGGTGATTGTGCTGTGCTCAAAATACTAATAAAAATGCGGTTTTACTTTCTCTCAAATTTGTTGATGAAATTATAAAGTTATTATACACTCGTATAATTCCTGTGAAAATTCAGTAGAATGCCAAATTGCTCTCCTTTTCAGAATTTATGGGTCACTTTTTGATGATCCTGGAGAAAAAACGAGGACAGAAAGATAAAAGATATTATGGAGACACTTTTCGAACGGACAATTTCAAAGTAAGGTCTTGTCAGTGACTAAGATTAAAGCTGACAGCCTTTTATGTTACACTGATCGGATCTGGAACAGGATAAAACATCACAAAATGGAAAAACCAAGCATATTCTTCCTCTTCTCTGATGCACATAATGAACTGTATTGACAAAGATTCCCACTTTATTCTGCCTTTATATATTTATTTTTATTTATTCAAGGAACACGAAACAGGGTGTGAGGAACAAACGAACACCTCTGTGGGTTTTTTTTCTTATGAGAAAATTATAAAGAAAAAGGGTAAAGAACGCAAACATGAACACATTTGATTTTTACACATCAACTGAGATGAAGTAGTCATCTTTTAGGGCTTCGGAAGCAGACAGTCTTGTAGAGGAAATCAGCAGCTTTGAGAGGAGTTTCAGCAACTGAGCATCCTGTCAGAGATACATTAGATGATTGAATCATTTTGGAGTAATCATTTTAAACTTATATTAATATTATACATATATATTTATCATATAAATATATTTATCAGCTCTTATATTCTACATACCAGATCCAAACCAGTGAACTCGACATTTTGATGCTCATTCTCTAGAGTTCTGCTGAAGTCTGGAACATGCAACTGTGAACAGAAAAGTCTACTTTACTGACAGAAAAAGACTAAGATTTACAGAAATAGTTATTTTTAAAGTGCCCAAATTATTTTATTTTAAAGGCTTCTTGTTTTGGAGGTCTCCCATAATAGGTTTACATGCATTCAAAGTCAAAAAACACTTTAATTTTCCTATAATATACATTACAGCATCACCTCTTTTCAAACAGCTACAGTATATTACACACTATATGAAAGGTAAAATCTGAAAAAGCATAATAGAGCCACTTTAAAGGGTAACTCTCGCCAAATTGCAACCTAGGCTATTTTTGTTAATCTACCTGAGTCAAATATTCGTGTAAAAGCATAATTAGAATGGAAACGCCACTTTTAAGTTTGACCGTATTTTCGTTTTCGGTCAAAATGCCTTTTGAATGTGAGTGCTAGGGGCACTACAGTGATAGCATCAAAATCGCTATTTTTTAAAAACTAAGAAGGCTCGACACAACATGAAACTGTGCTTGAAGTATCACCAGGGGCTCTACACATGAAATTGAGCATTGACAACATTGTTCACAGTTTACGAAAAAGAAAGATTTTGTACGACTCACTTTATCAGTTAGTGTTTCCGTCTGCAGGCGAGTCAAGTCAAGTCATCTTCATTTATATAGCGCTTTTAACAATGTAGATTGTTTCAAAGCAGCTTTACAGAGATAAACATATAATTTAAGGTAACAGAGATTGTTTTGATTTTATAGCGGTTCTTTAATAAAGTTATTTTCCAGCTAAAGTTAGTTTTAGACAGTCTACAACAGTTGTTAAAATCCTTTATTGTTAGTAAACTCTGTGTACACAAACAATGTTGTCAATGCTCGAGTTCACGTGTAGAGCCCCTGGTGATACTTCAAGCAAAGTTTCATGTTGTGTCGAGCCTTCTTAGTGTTTTAAAAATAGCAATTTTGATGTTATCATAGTCGTGCCCCATGCACTCCCATTCAAAAGGCAATTTGACCGAAAACGAAAATACAGTCAAACTTAAAAGTGGCGTTTCCATTCTAATTATGCTTTTAAATGAAAGTTTGCCACGGGTAGATTAACAAAAAGACCCTAGGTTGCAATTTGGCGAGAGTTACCTTTTAAAGATACCAGTTGATTTTATATTTTTGTATCTTATAATTACATACTTGCGTATATTTTTAATATAACTGTATATAATGGAAATTATATATATATATATATATTAGGGGTGGTGAAAAAAATCGATTATTGATTAATCGCGAGTATGTTATGGACGAGTATGAATCGATTATCAAATTTTCAAAAATCGATTTTTTATAAAAAATAAAATAAAATAAAAAATCCACTCTGCGTGCATTTAGAGCATGTTATGTTATGAGAGGCGAATCACAACTACTTCAGAAAACCCAGCACAGTATAGGAACTACCAGGCAGTGACGTATGTGTACGCTGAAATAAAAAGTATTTCACCTCAGAAAAACGGACGTTCCTGTCCTGTCAGCCGTTATACTGTACTCGTAGCGCACACTCTTCAATTGCACGCGCAAATGCGGAGGGGCGCGCCGTGTATCGCTTCACTGTATAGTGCAAAGTGCAAAGGAAACTACGAGCATGCAACGTTGTTACGTTGTAAATTAGTAAGTCATGAAATAAAAGTAAAATACCAATAAATCACGTTACTGGTACGTCGTGTGTTAGCTGAGAAGGATTTGCATGCAGGCATGATTTTCATTCTATTCACCAGGAGCAGTTTCCATGTTTCATTAACAGTTCTTGTTAGTATTGTGTATTCACCATGGTAACTGTCGTTTCAATATTAACGCCAAAATGCCACTTTATTTTCACTTTGTGTTATTTTTTATATTTGTAAAATACTGTGGTGGCTCATACCAACATTGTATTAAAAGCTAGTTTGGTTCAACTTGATGAGTCACAACACAATGTGATGTATTCATTTCTGTGTTCTACAGAACATAAGCTACATACAAATAATTCTGAAGTTATAACTACACGACACAGAAAGTGCTTTGAGTTGTTACTCAATAAAAGAGTTAAGTAATTCAGCAGCTGACTTTTTTTAATACTGCAATCACTTAGTGTATTTTTGTTTACTGTTGTGAACTGGAAAATCAATAATCGCTAATCGAAAATCGTTAATAATCGAAAATCGACTGTAATCGAATCGGGACTTCAATAATCGTAATCGAATCGAATCGGGAAATCAGACAGATTAACCACCCCTAATATATATATATATATATATATATACACACTCACCTAAAGGATTATTAGGAACACCATACTAATACTGTGTTTGACCCCCTTTCGCCTTCAGAACTGCCTTAATTCTACGTGGCATTGATTCAACAAGGTGCTGAAAGCATTCTTTAGAAATGTTGGCCCATATTGATAGGATAGCATCTTGCAGTTGATGGAGATTTGTGGGATGCACATCCAGGGCACGAAGCTCCCGTTCAACCACATCCCAAAGATGCTCTATTGGGTTGGGATCTGGTGACTGTGGGGGCCATTTTAGTACAGTGAACTCATTGTCATGTTCAAGAAACCAATTTGAAATGATTCAAGCTTTGTGACATGGTGCATTATCCTGCTGGAAGTAGCCATCAGAGGATGGGTACATGGTGGTCATAAAGGGATGGACATGGTCAGAAACAATGCTCAGGTAGGCCGTGGCATTTAAACGATGCCCAATTGGCACTAAGGGGCCTAAAGTGTGCCAAGAAAACGTCTCGGTTACGTATGTAACCCTCGTTCCCTGAGTAGGGAACGGAGACGTTACGTCGGATGACGACGAATGGGGTTTCGCTTAGAAATCCTATCATCTTCGAGTATATAAAACGAGCCAATGGCAAAGAAATGCCATGGGTCTGCGGAATTTGCATAGCGTAACTCCGCCCCATCCTGGGAGTATATAAGGAAGTACGCTGGCAACATGCAGATATGTCTTCGCTGAGGAGCCGAGACTGAACTCAGGCGTTCCAGCGGTACAGCGGAAGTGGCAGGGAGACGTAACGTCTCCGTTCCCTACTCAGGGAACGAGGGTTACACACGTAACCCAGACGTTCCCTTTCGTTGTCACTCCGAGTTATGTCGGATGACGACGAATGGGGTTCCCAGTGTAATCACGCCACCTCTCGACTGTCTTCCAGTGCCCTGCGTAAGTCTGAGCTCCCTGTCGTGAGACTAGCACGGACGAAGGAGTCCTACTTAACACAGGAATACCAAGGTACACTGGGAAGCATATCCAGTGGAAATATGCAATCATGCCCAACCCGAAGGGGGGGACTTGGAATACACATATGACCCCGAAGGGCTGCATACGGAATAACACTGGGGTGTCCAGCCGCAGGTGGAATATTTCAACCCCAGGGGTGGCAAGGTGGCTTGCCAAGGGAAAGACACATGCTCAAAGAGGCTTACAGTGGAACTACACATGTGGGGGTCGCCCGGAGGGGAACCATGCACATGGAGGCACCTAGCCAAGCGCGAAAGCTGCCGGTGGCATAACTCTGGCGTTGACGTCGTCAGTGCTGGAGGAGACTCAGGGCTTATTAGGCTCACCTGAGGAAAATATCGCACATATCCCGTCCGTGGAGAGGAATGGCGAGCAAGCGAAGACACCTGAGCAGAATCTCTTACCGGCTAGTTGAAGCGAGTACATGAGAAGAAACTGGCTCCACTCGGTGATTATAGAATCTCGCGAATGTGTTAGGTGTCGCCCAGCCTGCAGCTCTGCAGATGTCTGTTAGCGAGGCGCCATGCGCTAGAGCCCAAGAGGATGCCACACTCCGGGTGGAGTGGGCCGTCACACCAAGGGGGCATGGTCGACCTTGCTGCTGGTATGCCAAAGCAATGGCGTCCACTATCCAGTGAGACAACCTTTGCTTGGAGAGAGCCTTTCCCTTCAGCTTCCCACCATGACAGACAAAGAGCTGGTCTGAGGTCCTGAAACACTGCGTTCTGTCTACATAAGCACGGAGTGCGCGTACTGAACAGAGCAATGCCAAGGCTGGGTCTGCCTCCTCCAAAGGCAGCGCTTGCAGGTTCACCACCTGGTCTCGAAAGGGTGTGGTGGGAACCTTGGGCACATATCCGGGCCGGGGTCTCAGGATCACGTGAGAGTTAGCCGGTCCGAATTCCAGGCACGCTTCGTCAACCGAAAATGCCTGCAGGTCCCCTACCCTCTTGATGGAGGCCAATGCAACCAGGAGCGCTGTCTTCATTGACAGGAACTTAAGCTCCACTGATTGCAGAGGCTCAAAGGGAGCACTCTGCAGGGCAGTTAAAACCACTGAGAGGTCCCAAGAGGGTACGAGGGGAGGACGAGGAGGAATCAGTCTCCTGGCTCCCCTCAGGAACCTGACGATCAGGTCGTGCTTTCCTAAGGACTTACCATCAACTGCGTCGTGATGTGCGGCAATGGCGGCAACATACACTTTCAGGGTGGAGGGAGACAGCCTTCGCTCCAACCCTTCTTGCAGGAAGGAAAGCACGACACTGATGGGGCATTTCGTGGGTTCTAGATTTTTAGAAGAACACCAGTTGACGAAGAGGTTCCACTTCAACGCATAGGCATGTCTCGTGGACAATGCTCTAGCGGGGTGATGGTAGCCACCACCGCTGGTGGTAGGGTACTCAAACCTGCCTCATCCCGTCCAGGAGCCACACGTGGAGGTTCCAAAGATCGGGACGAGGGTGCCATAAGGTGCCCCGTCCCTGAGAAAGCAGGTCCTTCCTCAGAGGAATTGGCCAGGGAGGTGCTGTCGCGAGGAGTACTAGTTCTGAGAACCAGGTGCGGTTGGACCAATATGGGGCAACCAATATTACCTGCTCCTCGTCCTCCCTGATCTTGCGCAAGGTCTGCGCAAGAAGGCTCACTGGGGGAAACGCATACTTGCGGAGGCCCTGCGGCCAGCTGTGCGCCAGTGCATCCGTGCCGAGCGTGCCCTCGGTCAGGGAATAATACAGGTCGCAGTGGGACGAGTCGTGGGAGGCAAACAGGTCTACCTGTGCGTCCCCGAACTGATCCCAAATCAGCTGAACCGTCTGGGGATGGAGTCGCCAATCTCCAGCGAGAGGCCGAAGCCGAGACAGCTCGTCGGCCGCCTGGTTCAGGTCTCCCGGGATATAAATGGCACGAAGCGACCTCCGATGCTTCTGACTCCATATGAGGAGGTGGCGGGCGAGTTGTGACATACGGCGGGAGCGCAGACCACCTTGACGGTTGATGTACGCTACAGTCGCGGTATTGTCCGATCGGACTAGTACGTGTTGACCCCTGAGCAACGCATGGAAGCGATGCAGGGCAAGACGTACAGCCAACAACTCGAGGCAATTGACATGCCAAAGGCGCTGGGGTCCTGTCCAGGAGCCCGCGGCAGCATGTCCATTGCACATGGCGCCCCAGCCCATGGTGGAGGCATCTGTTGACACAACAACATGCCTGGACACTCGTTCCAAGGGCACTCCGGCCCGAAGAAAACTGAGGTACGACCACGGGGTGAAGGTCTGACGGCAGGTCGGAGTCACTGGAACTCGGAGCGTGCCGTGGTGCCATGCCCACCTCGGGACTCGATCGCGAAGCCAAAGCTGAAGTGGTCTCATATGAAGCAACCCGAGCGGCGTGACAGCCGCTGCAGATGCCATATGCCCCAGGAGCCTCTGAAATAGTTTCAGTGGGACCACACTCTTGCCCTCGAACTGACGAAGGCAAGTCAGCAGTGATTGCGCGCGCTCGCTCGTAAGCTGCGCGCACATGGCGACCGAGTTGATCTCCATACCGAGAAAAGAGATCCTCTGCACGGGGCAGAGTTTGCTCTTCTCCCAGTTGACCCGAAGGCCCAGACGAGCTAGGTGCCGGAGCACAAGGTCCCTGTGTTCGCAAACCTGGTCTCGAGAGTGAGCTAGGATCAGCCAGTCGTCGAGATAGTTCAGGATGCGAACCCCGTGTTCCCGAAGGGGAACAAGGGCTGCCTCGACGACCTTCGTAAAGACGCGAGGAGACAGGGCTAGCCCGAAAGGGAGAACCGTGTACTGGTATGCCTGCCCCTCGAAAGCAAAACGAAGAAACGGTCTGTGTCGGGGAAGAATGGAGACATGAAAGTAGGCGTCCTTCAGGTCGATCGCTGCAAACCAATCCTGCAGCCGTATGCACTCGAAAATGCGCTTGGCCGTGAGCATCTTGAACGGCATCCTGTGAAGGGAGCGGTTCAAGACGCGCAAGTCGAGGATTGGCCGTAACCCACCGGATTTCTTCGGTACAATGAAGTAAGGGCTGTAAAAGCCGGACCTCATTTCGGCTGGAGGGACAGTCTCGATCGCACCCTTCGCCAGTAAGGTAGCGACCTCCGCTCTCATAACCGGGGCATTGCCACCGACCATAGTGAAGCGGACTCCCCTGAAGCGGGGAGGAGACCGCGCGAACTGAATCGCGTAGCCGAGCCTGATGGTCCTCGCGACCCAGCGGGACAGCCTGGGAAGCTCTAACCAGGCTTCCAGGAACTGTACCAGCGGGGTCATACGGACCACAGACGTACCCTCGGTGGTGCAGCGAGGCGGAATGACCGGCCCAGGCGCGGGTGGCATAGCGGCCCGGTGCGGGGGCACGGTCATTAGCCGCGTCCTGCCAGAGGAGGCCAGGGGAGGACCAGCGTCCCACTGGGGCGTGCTCTAGCAGGGAACTGGCGACAGAGGGGGACGAGAGTGGCGAGGCTCGTGAGCGGCGCGCACTGTCATCCGGACACTCTGTGTGCTCAGAGATGGGGGAGTGAGTTCTTTCTTTAACCACAAAAGGGTGCTGCTCATCGTGGGACGAGCAGCGGGGTGGGGAAAACCAAGGATTCTCCCCCGGCCCTCCACCGGGGGAAGGAGCGGCCCTGCTACCGTCTCCTGGGAAGAACTCAACGCCATCTCAGAGCAGCCTGTCTCAGGAGCGCCGCTTGGCCTGGCGTTTAGCGGGGCACGGGGCGGGAGAGGGCTGTGGCGCCTTCCTACGGTGTCCTCCACAACGCGACCCGGATGGAGGCTGCTGCTGGGGCCGTGCGGGAGGGGCGGGAGCCGTAGAAGGGCGCCCTCGGCGGCGAGCAGACTGAGGCACCTGTGCCGACGGCTGGGTGGAGGCAGCAGCTGGCCGTCGGGGCAGGACATGTCTGAGAGCCTCAGTCTGCTTCTGGGCGGTCGAGAACTGCTGGGCAAAGTCCTCGACCGCCCCGCCGAAGAGGCCAGCCTGGGATATGGGAGTGTCGAGGAACCGGGTCCGCTCGGCCTCACGCATATCGGCCAGGTTGAGCCACAGATGTCTCTCCTGGACCACGCAAGTGGACATCACCTGACCCAGGGAGCGTGCGGTCACCTTCGTCGCTCGGAGAACAAGGTCGGTGGCGGCACGCAGCTCATCAAAGAGCGCTGGGTCAGTCCTCCCCTCGTGCATGTCACGCAACATCTGGGCCTGGTAGACCTGGAGTGTCGCCATGGCATGCAGTGAGGAGGCCGCCAGCCCCCCGCAGCTCTATAGGCCTTCGCCACAAGCGTCGAAGAGAACCTACAGGCTTTGGAGGGGTGCTTTGGGTCACCACGGGAAGAAGCACTCTCAGGACACAGTTGCATCGCAACAGAGCGTTCAACCTGGGGAACCCCAGTGTACCCTTTGGCGGCCGCCTGATCGAGAGGAGGCAGGGCGGAGGAGGTTGCCGAGCGATCACGAGAAGACAATGGTGCCTTCCAGGACCTCGTGACCTCCTCATGCACATCCGGGAAGAAAGGCATTGGGGACGCGCGCTGACGAGGATCAGTGGCGGCACCCAAAAACCAATCATCCAGCCGCGAGCGCACCGGACCAGGTGGCGGGGACCACTCAAGCCCAATGGCCGCGGCTGCCCGGGAAAGCATGGCAGTCATCTCGGGATCAGACTCGGGCAATGCTGGCACACTTCCCAAGGACTCTTGCCCACCCTGTGATGCAGCGATCGACATCGAATCTTCCTCTGGAGCGCCAAATGAGACCCGCGGCAAGTCAGAGGACTGTACAGCGGGCTCATTCGAAACACTCGCGGGTTGCACGGCGCTAGAGGACGGTGTGGAGCGTGGAATAGTCGGCACTTTGTCCCACACCGTAATCCTCAGGTCACCCTGGCCACCAGCCGAAGTACAGGCTCTCGCGGAGCCTGTAGATCGGGGTGCGGATGAGGGGACTCTACCATGAAGGTCATTGAGTCTAGACCGCAACCGTGCGATGGGCATGTTCCCGCAATGGGAACATGACTCATCCACAAACGCTGCCTTAGCGTGCTCAATACCCAGACACACAAGACAGCGATTGTGCCCATCAGAGTCAGAAACGAGAAGACCGCAACCAGAAGTGCACGGGCGAGGCATCTTTAAAAAGACGTGCCGCGTGCAAGCTCTTTTAGAAAGGAGATTTCTCCGCAAATGCTGAAGCGACCAGGGAGAGAACACACAAACACTGGCAAATCACTGCACAGATAAGCAGGGAATGTGCACTCGCTGGAACTCGCTGTCACACCAACACTTGGAGAGAGGCTCGTCTCGAAGAGAAATGAAGAGATGAATCTCAGGATTGGCTGTGGAGTGAAGTACATCAACTTGGCTCCGAAGCGAAAACATATCTGCATGTTGCCAGCGTACTTCCTTATATACTCCCAGGATGGGGCGGAGTTACGCTATGCAAATTCCGCAGACCCATGGCATTTCTTTGCCATTGGCTCGTTTTATATACTCGAAGATGATAGGATTTCTAAGCAAAACCCCATTCGTCGTCATCCGACGTAACTCGGAGTGACAACGAAAGGGAACATCCCCCACACCATTACACCACCACCACCAGCCTGCACAGTGGTAACAAGGCATGATGGATCCATGTTCTCATTCTGTTTACGCCAAATTCTGACTCTACCATCTGAATGTCTCAACAGAAATCGAGACTCATCAGACCAGGCAACATTTTTCCATTCTTCAACTGTCCAATTTTGGTGAGCTTGTGCAAATTGTAGCCTCTTTTTCCTATTTGTAGTGGAGATGAGTGGTACCCGGTGGGGTCTTCTGCTGTTGTAGCCCATCCGCCTCAAGGTTGTGCGTGTTGTGGCTTCACAAATGCTTTGCTGCATACCTCGGTTGTAACGAGTGGTTATTTTAGTGAAAGTTGCTCTTCTACCAGCTTGAATCAGTCGGCCCATTCTCCTCTGACCTCTAGCATCAACAAGGCATTTTCACCCACAGGACTGCCGCATACTGGATGTTTTTCCATTTTCACACCATTCTTTGTAAACCCTAGAAATGGTTGTGCGTGAAAATCCCAGTAACTGAGCAGAATGTGAAATACTCAGACCGGCCCGTCTGGCACCAACAACCATGCCACGCTCAAAATTGCTTAAATCACATTTCTTTCCCATTCTGACATTCAGTTTGGAGTTCAGGAGATTGTCTTGACCAGGACCACACCCCTAAATGCATTGAAGCAACTGCCATGTGATTGGTTGATTAGATAATTGCATTAATGAGAAATTGTACAGGTGTTCCTAATAATCCTTTAGGTGAGTGTATATATATATATATACTATAATTAACTTATAATTGTATTTAATAAATAAATAAATAAGCAAGCAAGAAAGCAATAGTTCTACCCAGAGCATGATTCCTCCAAAGGCATACATATCAGTGGCTGGGGAAGGCGGCTGACCCTGCTTTAACTCTGGAGCCACCAAACTGATGGAACCAGCAACCATCCCGCTGTCAAACACCCTCTGCTCCTAAAAAAAAAAAAAAAAAAAAAAAAGAAGAAATTCAAATCTATTGCCTGAGGTTTAATAATCAGGATCAGGTCGGTTTCCATTTAGTTTTTTTCCCCGAAAGGTAAATGAATCCATAATGTCACTTAAGCTGCAGTTTTTAAAATTTCACTTACAGGTGTCTTTGTGAGATCGTAATCTCCAACAATGCCTTTCTCTCGGCCGATGGCAAACACGTTGTTGGGATGCAAAGATGCATGAGTAATAGATGCTGCATGAAGATTCTGCAGTCCCAGAGCTACACCCTTCATCACCTTCCTAACCTCCTACGTCACAATAAGAAAAAAGAAAAAATCAGAGGACAAAAATAGATATGCATTTAAAATAAAATAATCACAAAATGGATGCACCAAAATTTAAATTCTGATGTTACAGCTGATAACCCATTAAGGCTTGATATTAAAATTCTATACTTTTTGTCTAAATAAATACAATTATAAAAATCATTCATGACTGAATTCTTAATAAAACAAATATGCTTTATGAGAATTTTATGTTAATCTGTATGCATTGTAGACAAGTGGTAAAGTTGGTCAAATACATTTGGAAGTGATGCACTCACACAAGAGGACAGTGGGGAGGATTTCTGAATGGCCCTGAGACTTCCATTAGAGTAGTGTGGTACCATGATGTATGCCAGTGGATCAGACTGGATAGAACAGAAGACATTTTACGCATGAGATGGTACAGAGCAGTAACATCAGCAAAAAAGACAGAAACAAGTATAGTAAAATATGATGAGAACTTTGCCGCAAAACAGCGCCAGAAGAGGAACCGCTGTGGCCGGATTCTGCTGCTGAGCTCTGTGATAGTGAGCAGCTTGTTCAAGCATCTTCACCTCTGATTCTTCATCCACAGCGTAGCACTGCAAACAACCCAACATCCTTAGTAATCCTGTTGTGATTACGTATACATACTGGGCACTGCTACTTGGGCGGAGTGATTAGTGCAACACCTGCTCGGTGCTGCGAGCAAATCACTCCACAGAAGTAGAAGTGCTCAGACGCGTCAGACAGAGTTACGGCACGCACGGAGATGAGAAGGGTATGTATGGACTTATCTAACTCTGGGGGATACGGTGAATAAGCTAAAGTCCCAAAAAGTCAGCGTGTTCCTTTAACAAAATATCAAACCACGTGGCATAAAAAAAAAGACTTTCCAAGCAAAACATGTAACAAAAAGAAGTTTATGGTTCAATTCTAAAAGATATGTATTGTTCAAAAAGAAAAAAAAATTCACTCATTTCCACATTCTGCGCTTGCTTTTCCAAGCGTTGCAGTTAGAGCTCACGTAAATCGGCGCCAAATGAAAAGTGATTCATTTGTATTCTGTGTCTGATATCACGTCACCAAACTGCGGCTGCATCAACCGCTAGACAAAATGGCTCATATTTTCTGAAAATAGTTCATTTTTTTTGCGTTGGAAAATGCAATAATTATTTGTGCATGTAGCCTTAATTAAATTATGATAATGAAAAAATATTGATTTTATACACAGTTCAGTATACATTTACAATCGTGCTGATAATCGGGGAAAACAATCTTGCTCGTTTGCTTTACTGTATTATTTTATGATCTCAATTTAACACAAAATGTGATACATTTTATAAAACCAACACCCTTGTTACAAATTAAATACTGTAAACGAAAGACAAAGCTACCAATCTGTTTATAGGAAAACAAAACAGGACAAAATATAAAGACAATTTACAATTATGAGCAGTATACAATGTACTAGCATAATTGTGACTGGACCTTACTCTTAGTTCAACTGTAGTACCTAGCAGTGAGCCTGGCTTCATGTTATATTATATTCTCAGAATTTGCAGAAGCATATTATTATAGTGTATGAATACTTTAAAAATACAAAACTACTGGCAGACTAATGACAACAAAACTTGTTGGCATTAGTGGAATTGCACTAGCATGGTTTAATTCATACCTATCTAACCGTTATCAGTTTGTAGCAGTAAATGAAGAGATGTCTCATCAAGTTCAGTATGGCGTACCACAAGGCTCAGTACTAGGACCGTTGCTGTTCACTCTGTACATGCTACCATTAGAAGATATCATTAGGAAACATGGAATTAGCTTTAACTGTTATGCCGACGATACTCAGCTGTATATTTCTTCAAAACCTAACGAAACTTACCAATTCACAAAATTAACGGAATGCATAGCTGATATAAAAAATTGGATGACTCGTAAAAAACAGAGATTCTAATTATTGGACACAAAACTTCCTCACGTAATAACCTAGAATACTCTCTAACACTTGATGGCTGCTCTGTCAAGTCTTCGTCGACGGTTAGGAACCTGGGTGTGCTCTTTGATACCAATCTTTCATTTGAAAGTCACGTGTCTAGTATCTGTAAAACCACATTTTTCCATCTTAAAAATATATCTAAATTACGCCATATGCTCTCATTGACAAATGCGGAACAATTAGTTCATGCGTTCATGACCTCAAGGCTAGATTATTGTAATGCTCTACTGGGTGGTTGCCCTGCACGCTTAATAAACAAACTACAGCTAGTTCAAAACGCAGCAGCTCGAGTTCTTACCAGAACCAGGAAGTATGACCATATTAGCCCAGTTCTGTCAAAACTGCATTGGCTCCCTATTAAACATCGTATACATTTTAAAATATTGCTGATTACTTACAAAGCACTAAATGGTTTAGCTCCGCAGTACTTAAGCGAGCTCTTAACACAACTCAAAATTACGGCCAGTTGATAATACCTAGAATATCAAAATCGACTGCTGGTTGATCCTTTTCCTATTTAGCACCAAAACTCTGGAACAGTTTTCCTAACATTGTCCGGGAAGCAGACACACTCTGTCAGTTCAAAGCAAGATTAAAGACATATCTCTTTGACCTAGCATTCACATAATACATTATTAGACTTCTATAATTCAATGTTAGGCTGCATAGATTAGGTCAGCCGGAACCGGGAACACTTCCCATAAATCCTGATGTACTCGTTACATCATAAGAAGAATGGCATCTACGCTAATTTTAGTGTCTTTGTTTATCCCGAGGTTTTCCCGCAGCCTGCCGGATCCAGGCCATATCCAGATCTGATGAAGGACCTGCGCCTGGACCCGACGACAACGCAGTGCTGAAGTGCCAACTAGTCTCTCCCTATGGAGGATCCCTTTACCACTCTACAGATAAAGTGTTTTCGGGAAATTCGTTTCGCGTACCTACTCTGAAGTGATAAAATAAAATAAAATTCTGTATCAAAATTTATAAGGAAAGACCAGTACTTTGTTTAGGCTTGGTTTGTAGGGAATTACAAACCTGTGCACATATATTCAAACGCACATAACTATAGAACCAATTCTTAATGCGCATGTGAACGCCATCAGCGTTTCTCACAGGTTCGCGTTTAAAGTCTGTGTAGAGAGAATGGTGTCGTCTTAGCAGCCCCTAATTAAATAACAAATGATCGTTGCGACGGAAGCTAATCAATCAAAACTAACCTTAGCTGGAAAATAACTTTATTAAAGAACCGCTATAAAGCCAAAACAGTCTCTGTTACCATAAATTATACGTTTATCTCTATATATATTATATTGTATTATGTAAAGCTGCTTTGAAACAATCTACATTGTTAAAAGCGCTATATAAATGAAGATGACTTGACTTGACTACTGGCAGGTATGGGTGAGCCATTAATTCAAAATTCTAAAAATACAAAATTAGTTGGGACACAAGTAAAAATAACACAAGGACTCTGGAAGGTTTCTGCCCTATTCTATATCGTTAAGTAGGATAATGTTGAGATGTGACTGGGTCTGCCTTGATGCTGAAGCATTATACTTGTCCGTCACATGCTTATTTGTACTATTGGTGCGTTCAAGTCACCTCGTAAAGATCGTATTTACGAGTTGAGCGCACATGAACGCCACCACAATGTCGTAAATACGAGTGTGAAGCTATTTAGCAGTGAAATTGCTAGACTTTTCTATTTATAGCGAAGTAAGCTAATTGCCTGCACAGAATATGATGGAATTATAATATAACAATGTAATATGTAACGATAAAGTTTACAGTGGCTTCATAAATTATATTAAAAACATAAAAAACAAAAACAATAAAGCACACATGATGCACATTTCTTTGTTCTTCATTTTCTAGAACTAGAGTTTAAGAAACTTTCTCTATTTTTGTGTAATTAATTAAGAGAAAGTACAGTGCCATCTTACTCCGACGAAAGTGACTTGAACGCACATGCCGTCATAAACACGACCATATATTTCACGTTTTTGGTGTGTAATTCCATTGTTCTTCACTCTTGTCTTTTCAAAATGTCTTTACAGTTGAAGACATTGACCGGCAATACTTTTGACGGGAAATTAATCCCATAGCAACTGACCTTTAGGACTACTTTCTGCCCCTGGAAGTCTGTGCTGAGAAGAGGTCTCCTCCCGCTCAGCTCTCTCATCGGCTCTGCGTCAAACATGTCTCTGTCCAAGCTCTTCATTAACAGTCCTGCAGAGCTCTGAAAGCACACGTATGCAAGAAATTAAACAATATCACCTTTTCCAAGGTCAAATTAAAGCACTTTTCAATCACTTTCGAGGTCCATTTTAAAGCTTTTTCCAGCACCTTACACCACCATAAATAACATACCAATACATTGTCAAAATTATTATTTAGTGTTTAAAGAGATAATGCTATAAACAGCCAAAATTGTGTTTCGTAATAGCAGAAGGATCAGATATGTAAGCAAATCACAAGTTTTATTTTTCAAAATGTATCACTGTCAAAGCAGATAATGCCTATGAATAATACTTTTCATTATATTACAAACAAATATTGCTTCCCAGGTAATGTGATTTTCAGGCTGTAAAACTGAAGTAATTTCAAGGGCTGAAAATATGAAGACAGGATTTGAACAGAAATATTTTACAGGCCTTGGTTTATTGGACACATTCTTGATATAGACTAGGTTTGAACAAAATCTGAGACAGTGCAACAACAACCTGTAATTCCATTTTAACCCAGAAGACTCTGACAGTGCACAGGCGCCTGCCTGATAAATAGCTTATATTAATAAAAAAAATGTATTTCATTGCCAAGACATATACATTTATCTACTGGAATAGAGCAGTGTAAATATTGCATAAGACCATCCTCAACCTTACAGTCGGCTACTTTTATAAAACTTCTGTTCAGCAATCAACGATTGTTGTTATGCACTGGGTTAACGTTTGCAGGTTTTAATTTGCAGGTAGTTAACGTTACAGTTACTGTGCTGTAACTTTGGCTATGTCCACTGCATATTCCACAAATGAACGTGCCATAACGGACATGCAATACTAACATTACATTATCACACCAAGTACTCTCAGTCACTAATGGCCATTCCAGACAGGACGTGGAATGCGCTGTCCCATCCCAGGAATATATATATATATATATATATATATATATATATATATATATATATATATATATATATATATATATATATATATATATATTAAGGAGGTTGAGTGTTCGTAAAAACAAAAACAAAAAAATAAATTATAAAAGTGCCACTTCACGTGGAAGAGTGGCATTTTGCACATATATGAGTGGGTTGAAGAACTTCAAAATGAGTTTTAAATTCATGAGAATTTTATTCATTTAGCCAAATGTGTTCATTCTAGATGTTTACTTATGTAAATGCGCTTGACAAGACGTGCGCGTTGAACATTCCAATAGCTTTCAAACCCTGGAGCAGCGCAGAGTTGCCATGGAAACGGTGCAGCAAACACAACTTACAACAAGCAAACGAGTGTCTACGGTAGAGACCTGCGCGGGACACAATGTTCAGTCCCGCTCCCGCCCGCTCCCGCAGTGTTCAGTCCCGCTCCCGCAAAAGATTTGTCATTTTTAGTCCCGCTCCCGCCCGCATCTGTGATATTATGTCCCGCTCCCGCCCGCAAATGCCCGCAAGACGGCAGGCAGCAGGATGGATGTTCACATTCTGTCTCACGAAAGGTCTTGGAAAAAAAATGCGTGCGCACATAATTCCTTACAGTAACTAACGCCAACAAAGATAAACATTAATCGGCCCAAATTTCAATAGGCTTAATTATCATGTAACATAAAAACAGCCTTAGGCAGGGCTGCCAACGTTTGAGTTTAGCTTGGAGTGAGATTTTGTGTGTGTGTGTGTGTGTGTTGGGGGGGGGGGGGGGGCTGGGGGGGGGGTAGGATACTGGTAGGATACAGTTTTTATTATTGCTTGACAAAAATTTCAAGATTTCAATTCCATTCTTGTGATTTGATTCCGATTTTGATTCAATATGGACTAAATTGGATACATGTTTATTTTAAATTTTATTTAAAAAAAATAATCTCACCTAATGCTGTAAACATAGAGGGCCCAATCTGGTATTATTAAAGGTTAAAAATAACAAATTAAATTAAATATAATGCAGTTTTTGTTATAATAACAATTATTTAATGACATAAGTAAATATATAATAAATATGTAATATGGTGCTCAGCAAAATATCTCTAGCTATTTTTTCTATTCAGTTAACATGCTATGGTCATTAAATGGCTTTCGTGAGGTGAATGTAACGTTACGTGACATAATTGTTCTCCTGCTGTTATATTGACCTCTTTCCGTGGTTGAAAAACACTAATTGGTCGATATTATGTATACTTTCGGTAAGTTGTACTGCATCTTTAAATAAAAAAGTAACAGATGATCGGTTCACGTGCACTTGAACTGACTGAGGTGCTCAGCGATCTGTCACGTCACATTTACAAGCGGCAAACCTATTTTTGTCTGAATTTCGTAATAAAATTGACGGAATCTAAGAGCTGAGAATTAGTTTAATATTAAAAGTACCCCTTTGCTCCGCAATTTTTCTGTGCGTGAGAAAATGGATGTGTGGCGTGAGAGCGTGTGAAAAGTGTCAATTGCGTGTGTCTCACGCTCAATGCGTGAGAGTTGGCAGCCCTGGCCTTAGGCATGGCCTACACACATAGGAACATTTGTTAAACGGATCATTTTTATCCTAGACTACAGGCCATTTAAACATTTAAAATGTGATCACCAAAACACGAAACGGTCCCATATTAGGCCTACGAACAGCATAATATTCACTAGTAGGCTAACAGTAACCAAAAAAAAAAAAAAAAAAAAAATTTATTCGATTAGGTAATATTATTATCTATCTAATATATATAATTATATATTAGATAATGTTAGAATGTTATTGCTGTCTATTTTGAGCTTTCGAGTTCGAACACGGAGCAGCGGGAAGGAATTGTCTCTAAACAAGTGTGCGTGAGATTAGGCCCCGCCCGTACTCCAAAGGACAACATCCACAAGTTTAGGCTGCTTAAAACGTTTTTATTGCTGCCAAACAGAATCTCCCTCAAAACTACAAATTATGTACGCTACTTTAATCATTTATATATTTTACTTTACACTCATATTTAATTTGCGGGAGTGCAGCGTATCATCCCTCCCGCCCGCACCCGCAAGTGCACCTCCATCATCCCGCCCGCGCCCGCAATGACCTTTCAAAATTTGTCCCGCGCCGCACTGTTTTGCGTCGCAACCCGCGGGTCCCGCGGGACTCCCGCGGGAGTGCAGACCTCTAGTCTACGGCAGTTCATTGGAACGAATGTCTTTAAGGCGACATCTAGTGTATATATCTATGCACCAGTCTGCGCACACGTCAGATCAGATCACTTGGACATGGCTGTGTATAAGAGGTAAAAACGATATAAATACTGTTCGTTTTCTCTCGTTCGAACGAGTTCGTTCGAACTATCCCTTTAAGTATCATAATACATGTCTGCCGAAGCCATATGTTCAATATTAATATATCCTGCTCACTTTACGATTTAAAATAGTGTAGAAAATCCAAAAATATTAGTTACAGAACGCTGAACACGTTTACAATTTACTATTGATTCAGTTTACATAGAGGTCTTTGTTTTGGATGAATATTTTGGTGGGGCAAGCGGAACCGCAAACCACAATCCCACTCAAAACCATGGCTGAATCCGAAATCGCCCCATAAACACTCATTCACTATTCCCTACGTTAGTCCACTAATACTGTTCACTTGAAGGAGTGAATGAAAAGGAGTGAGCGAATTCGGACAGCCGTTGAGCGCACATCGACTACACTCGTTATTGCGGTGCAATGTGGGATTGAATAAGTGCACGTCCACTATGGTTTCGGACACCACCTCAAATGGCTGTCCCCTCAAATAACGCCCTATTTGAGGGTATATGGGGCGATTTCAGATTCAGTTAATGGCTCCCCTCCTAGACCTTTGGGGACACATTCACTGATCAGCAGGTTCAATATGGTTAGGGATAGGGGAGGGCTTTAGGGACAGGGACAAGTAATGTCCCAATACAGCTATTACCATTAGTGAAAATAGCATCTTTCAATATTTGCACTTAGTGTGTACATAGCAGCTGCCTAATTTTAAACAATGTAAATTTTTAAGCAAAACTAGAGGCTTGTAGGTACTGACAAAACAAGTACTCACCATATAGCCATTGAGATCAGCATCAGGAAAGATCATTGGTAACTCAGGAAAGCCTCTTTTCACCAGGTCACACAGCATTATCTGCACATCAGCACATTATGGACATTTCAGGCATTAGATAAAAAAACAAATAAGGAACTTATTAGCTGCAACCTGACCTTCATTATTCAAAATATATAAAACACATACAATATGTATATAATGCATGTTCATTTTTTACTTGTATATTTTTATTTACCATAATTCAGCATTGACATTTCTATCCCATGACCTGTATTCTATTGCAAACCACAGGTATAAAGACATAAACACAGAATTATATTATAATCCTAAGCCTTTTATTAACCGTGTTTGTACTACTAAAACGAGGAACAGTTCACTTATGTGTTCATTCTAGTAATCGAAGCTCAATATCTTCTAAGAATGTGAAAGATCTTATCTAAACATACATATTGCTTCTTCTCTTGGCTGATTTCTTGAAAGAGAGCATTCCTTGTCTCAGCGATCTCCTCCTTCTTCTTAAGAATCTCTGGCAGGTCCAGCTCTTCTGCCTGAAGGACACTCAAACTGATAAACTGATCATTTCCATTGCATGTAATCAGCACAATGCAGTGTCAAATCAAAATCAAACCAATAAATCAATATTTAGCCCCTGGTCATCTGAGATCCCAGTGCATTTTGTGAGTTGTGGCCCCACCATGTGGTTTCTCAGAGCACAGGACTGTTCTCACCTCCTCCATACAGCTGACCTCAACCAGTTTCCAGCGCAGCTGAGATCGCAGGCTCCGGATGCGCTTCTTCACCGCAAACAGTTCGTCTGCTTTCGGAGGGCCGCTCTGCCACTGCTGTAATTCCTGCTTAAACTGCAGTGAAACGTCATAGCCGTGACAACTGATAATGAAAATAATCATGCAGTGCATACACTAAATATAAAGCAGCACAACTGTTTTCAACATTGATAAAAAATGTTTCTTGAGCATCAAATCAGCATTATTAGAATGATTTCTGAAGGATCATGTGACACTTAAGACTGGAGTAATGATGCTGAAAATTCAGCTTTGCCATCACAGGAATAAATTACATTTTAAAATATCTTGAAATAGAAAACAGTTATTTTAAATTGTAATAATAAATTGCAAAAATATTCATTCACAATATTACTGTTCTTCCTGTATTTTGATTATTGATTATTTTGATCAAATTAATGCATCCTTGGTAAGCAGAAGAGACTTCATTCGAAATGCTAAGAAATCGTACACACCCCAAAAATATGAACGGTAGTGTATAAATATTTATACATCTAGAGATCAGCTCTCCAAAGAATCAGCTTTTCTGGTCAGCCACTTACCTTTGTGTTGAGTTCGTACTTTTGCCTGATCTCCTCTAACAAACTTTGTTCTCTCTGGATGTCTCTCATGGCTTTGCGAAAGGCATTAAACACGATTTTCCTTTCTTGATTGTCTTGTTCCTATGAAAACAGTGGAAAACAAATTTTCCATTCAGTAATACAGTAGTAGCTTGCATTTCACACTTCTGTTTATCTAAAATTGCAGCCCCTCTGGATAAAACCTGAGGGATTGTGCCCTTGCTCAAAAGAAAGGGAATGCACAGGGAAAGGCAGACATAGATGAGCAGAATGAAACTCTTACAGAGAATTCAGTACTGAGTTCTTCACACAGGGCATTGTCAGCATTCATCAGGATCTCATCCACACTTTCTGCAACATCATCTTCGGTCACTGATGTTTTCTCCATCAAACACGAAAACTGAAAATCAACAAAGGCTTCATCTTATGGCTTTGAATAAAGTACCTTGATACAATAAACCATAGCTGTGTCCCAAATTACTATTATACACGTTGTACTCATGCACTCAATGTACATGTATGAATGGTTATTTTGTCATTCAGCATCAGAGTCTGATGTGCATCATACAGGTATATAAAGAGCACTTTTTCTTTTTGGTATTTTCAGTGTGAACAAACTACATGCACTATTTATACTACAAAAAAAGCATAAAATAGTGCATAAGTACAAGGATTGGGAAGCACCTCATGCCTATCCTTCTAAATTAAAAGCCAATTTGCCCAAATAATTACCTAACAGTAAAAGGAGACGTGAATTTTATGAGGTTTACATGAACTAACATACCTTGCTAAGCTTGGCTGCCCAGCCGCTAAGAGCAAGGAGAGCCTCATCTGTAGCTTTTCGTACGTTTTTGATTTTCTGTTGTTTGTGCCCCTTCCACTCACAGAACTTCTCAAAAGAGTACTCTTCGGTCTGCTCCGCCAGCATAACAGAGCTAAATATTGCAGTCAATGAAGATGCAACTTCCTGTAGATGCAGACGACACCATTTAAAATGCAGTAATGAAAACCTGTAAGGTCAATCTTTACATACTATATGCAGTTTGACTGATATTTTAAACACAAGACAGTCCTGGGGTCCATTCTTCGTACCTCGCTTAATACATCTGAGATGATTTAACAAATACCAGATCATCCATTCGTGATAATTGATCTCTGGCTAATTAGGTTCTTCAAACGAATTTGCAGATTTGATTAAAATATCTAGATTTAGTTGTCGGATATTACTGCGTGTTATTGTGTTCATTGGAAAGGACAGATATATCGATACTCGAAACCATGATCAGCAATCAGCTATTGGCTGGCGTCAAGCGCCATCATATAATAATCAAAACAGGAAACAGCCAAGCAGGCAAAATGACAAAGTTGTAATAAATAAATGAAATGTGTAAATGTTTGTTACACAATTCCAAATTATTTCCATTTTTCATGATTTCTAGTATTTGTACAAGCTTTTTTATCAGTGTCAAGAGTAGCCAATTGTAATTAGCAATTCATTTAATTTTACACGTGTAGTGGATAAAGCTTCTTAAGGGTCAATAACATATTTGTAATGGCACAGCAGACACCAAGTTATCTGCATCTCCTGCACTGTATCAAGCGTATAATAGCTGTCACTGTTCAAATAATGCATTGTTCTCCATGTAATGTGTGTAAGGCTCCAATTTTTATTCCCTTGCAAATAAATCTCTCAATGAGTAATATTGGCTCTGTCTATAATAGACTACACAACATTATACAGGGTTCCTGCAGGTTTCAGTTAGTCAAATTTAAGACATTTTAAGACCATAAAGATTGAAATTTAAGACCTGCATTGCCAAAAAAAAAAAATCAAATCAAAGAATTCATTTTATTTCAATGAATTCAGTAATTGAAAAAGCATTAACTTAATTTACAGATAAAGCAATCACATTAGTAACCTTCCAGACCCAGCAACGTGTGTCAGAGAAAAGAACAGAATCAGATATAACTTTTTTATAGAAAATTGTACTTTGCATATTATAGGCCTACTGTAAAAAACACATAATTAGTTGATTTTAGTTGATCATAGTTGATCATAACTAGAGATAAAAATGGCATGAACATTTCATTTAATTATTATAGTGCCAAAAATGATCACTGTTATCACAGAATCCTGTTCAAAAAGTACTAATACACAATGAAATCAATTCACCAAGTTTTATGTCGAAAAACAGCAAATAACAAATAAAATTAGCATCAATACGCACTAACATAAACATTAAAATAATACGATTAAAAATGATAGCCAGGTTTTAAAAGTGTCTTGCAACATGTTATATACTAACATGTACAAGTTCAAATAAAGTTGACAAAAAAGGTTTTTATAAAAAGATAAACCTCACATATTTCAGACTTTAATTTATCTTTTTTGACTCATTCTTTTTATAAAAAATGATTTACTGACATTTACAATACACTTTAGCTTATCTTTTATTATTAATAGTAAAATTCGGTCCGATTTTCCCGTGGCGTCTGTCGTTGCTATGCAACCATGCCCTGCGTTCTCCACAATGACAAAAAAGTTTTAGTGGCTGATGGATTTCCACCGCCGAAAAACGCTTGCTGTAGCTCTGTTACAAGATTTATTTATGGAGAAGAGAAAAACACCCGTAGTGTTTGGGTGCACCCGCATCCTTCATGTCTTTTTTCATGTCGCTGCCTGGAAAAAAACGAGCGCGTCGCTTCAATTATAAGCGCGCTTACCGCGCGCCTACATTTGAATGAACTTGAGCGCGAAAAAGACGCGATATGTGAACTGCCTCTTGGCGAGCGACTTCGATACTTTTTTGCTACTTTGTAATAACTTTCTGCAGCCAGCATTTCTGGAAATTAACGAGGGTAAAATCTTTTTTAAGACCGCGGATGAAAATCTGCCTGTTTTTAAGACGTTTTAAGGCCTTAAATTTAAAGTTCAGAATTTAAGACCCCGCGGGAACCCTGATTATAATTCTTTTCAAAGTCATTATAAAAAATGTATTATGTATATAAAAACATATTTCCATTTAATGTTTAATTAATAATTTCCCTGATTCAATAGCATGCTCTTATTTGTAATTTTTTTTGTATATTGTTTTTTTGGCGATTTTTGCCTTTTATTGTGACAGGACAGTAGAGAGTTGACAAGAAAAAGCGAGGTGGGAGAGAGATGGGGGACGGGATCGGGAAAGGTCCACGAGCCGGGACTTGAACTTGGGCCGCCTGAGCGCAACGGCGCTACATGTCGGCGCGCTGACCACGAGGCCATCGGCCCCGACTCAATAGCGTGCTCTTGTAAGAAAGTAGCAATGGCTGGGACAGACTACAGCAGAGTAGGCTCGCGGAAAGGAGGGGTCAAGAGAGACCGAATCCTAGATTTAACCGTTTCAGACACTGAGAAAAGAGGTGATGCTGTAAAGTATATTGAGAAAATTGGATGCATGTAAACCTATTGTAGGAGACCTCCAAAACAAAATTAGGAACCTTTAATATAGTATAATAGGGGCACTTTAAAATGAAAACTGAAAATATAAAAAAAAATACCATAATGGTATAAATAATCGTAAAAAAAAAAATCCAAAAAATTTCTTCACTGCATACCTTCAGCTTGTCCAAGCGTTCACTGATTGGCAGCTTGTCCACATCTTGGAGGAAGTGGTCTACAGCAGTTAAGAGAAGATCACGGGCCTCATTCCTGCTGCTCACCAGTGAATCTATTTCTGCCATCTGACGAAACACACACAAACATCTTACAAGCAATGTCATCGCCAACAATACAACAGGGAATTCCTAACAACAATAGTTAACACAAACAGCAATATTTTTAATTAAAACTCTTTTTTGAGCAACAGAGACAACATTCTCTTACACGTAAACTAATTTTATTCATTCATTGATCAGGAGAATGTATATTTTACTCACGGTTTGACAGCCTCTTAGATTCCCCAAGGTTTCGTCATAAGCTTTCCACGCAAGCTCCAGCCTCTCTGAGCTCAACGGCACTGAGATCCTGTAGTTCATGATGATGGTGATGGACCCCAACAGATGATCTTCATCAGCGGAGCATGGATTACTCTCCCTGAGGTTCAAACCCACAATAATGGCAAGTGCATCTCTGAATCACCAACACTTATACATTAAAACCAATGATAACTTTTCAACAACAACAACAAAAAAACAACAACAACTGAATGTTAAACAGGAAGTGTTTCTGAAGAAAACTGCCCATCTCTCTACTTTGATTTGGTAGGATAGTTTGCACTGTGTTCTATGTGGTTTTTATAGTGTTGCTATGAAGTCGCTAGGGATTATATCGCCCCTTATGCAAAAATTGTACATCCGATGACAAAAAGACACAATTGACCAATCAGAATCAAGTATTTAGCCTTAGCAAGCAAACACTAATTATAAAAAAAAAATTACAAGTGACCATCATAGGATACATCTTACCTTTTGGACCTTGAAAAGCCCAAATGGGGAAAAAAAGAATTATGTTGAATGTAAAAGCGATCTATGAAAACCCAATTTTAAAGTCGCCATGAAATCAAATTGTACAATTCGTATTTTTATATGTTATATTGTAGTGTTTATTACAAATGAATTATCGGTGCACTTCATTCGTCTTTAAAAATTCATGTGCCCTTATATTCTTTAATCAAATATGTTATCCTTCCCTCCCCCCTCGAAACGACTTCTCTTCTCTTCCTGTCATGTGCTATGGCGTGAGGGCGTGGCAACTCCCCTCAAACCGTTAGATGGAGAGGAGGAGCACTAAAGTAAAACCCTGCCCTCTATTTAATATTCTGTTTCACTTGTAAATACGTCACAACACTGGAGAAAAGTCGTTTGTAACTTCCGGTTCATGGCGACTTAAGTGTTAACATTTTGAATCCGAAACACTGCCCAATTATAGCAAGTATTGCATTAAGACACAGAAAAAATTTTGATTTAATAATAAGAAAAAATCATTTTGCCTTAGTTTCCTCAGAGAATCCACTTTCTTAGCCAGCTGGGAAATTCTGGTTGCAACTGTTGTAGGATGTTTATGTTCAGTCTCCTTTGTCTTCTCATAACTCTCCTTTGCTGTCTGCAAAATATGAACAAACCTTTATAAGATAAACTGGTGTCATAACCTAAAACACGCTGAACAATCAACCAAATTAATTTAAAAAAAAACACATGAGTGAAACAGCTCAAGTCAAGGGCACCTGGAGCTCTAATTTGGCCTCCTCTAGCTGCTGCCCCAGGACAGATGCATGCTGCTGGATGGCACTTCCTTCCTCTTTTAGCATCTTGATCTCTAAGTCCTTCTCATTTATCACTTCTCTCATCCTCTGGGTACACAAAAGGCCACAGATGATCTCGCATGTAACCAGGGTTTTCACTTTCATCATATAATCAAGTGTGATTTCATAATGATAATAAGAACCAACCAAGCATCAATGTACATACACTACCATTCAAGAGTCAGTAAGAGCTTTTTAATGTTTTGAAAGAAGTCTCTTATGCTCATCAAGACTGCATTTATTTGAAAATATAGTACAAACAGTGATATTGTTACAATTTAGTCTTCAAATGTAATACATACTAAAGAATAATATAGTAGGGAGGTTAAGCCCAAAAAATAGGCCTTTGACTTCAAGTCATGATGCAAAGGTCGTCTTTGGTATGGAAGTACCTTAGGGTCATACAAATAAATTTATCCTAAGACACAAGTGAGATCACACTTTGTATCAGAAATAAACAGGTTTTTTCAAAAATGGCCGCCAATGCGCCGAAAATACTCTAGAGCCCATATCTTTGCTTCTGTTATCACTATAATGTCAAATTTGGTGTCAAAGTGTACATTTTTGGGGTCAAGGAATCCAATAAAATTGGTTTCAAGTTGAAAAAAACAAAAAAATTCCCCATACCATGACAATTGGGGGTAAATATGCACATTTCACATAAAAATTGTGTCATCAGAGCGACTTTACTCATCTTTTCCTTCAAAAACTTTAATTTTGTATTTAAGCAGTGCAGCTACTTGTGTACATTACATTTGTCCTAAGTAGCATGAGATTTCGACCAGTCAGGAGTAGCCTATAGCAAATCAGTTCCTGCAACAACACATCCCATATGCACCAAGAGCTGTGACAGCTGTTGAAGGTCAGAGGTGACAGGTTAACACTTTGAGGTTCGTATGACTTCCTCATTAAATAGAAAAATGCTTTTAATGTTAGATAACTAGTAACTAGCTAGCTAGTAACTAGTTAGCTTCATTATAACTAGGTCGCTAGTAACTAGTTAGCTTCATCATAACTAGCTAGTGACTAGTTAGCGTCATTTTTATTGAAGCAAGCACATAGCCTACATGTTGCTAGCTAGTTAGTTAGCTTCATTATTTGATATTTTTTTACTTTTGCGAATGCTTGTTAATGCTCATATTATCTCTCTTATGATGTTAAAGCAACTTCATTTCTTTTTTCAGATTAGCCATAATGGAATGCCGTGACTGTAGTTTATGCTTCCTATGTCAGTCCGCCCTAAAGATTGAAAAAACATTAGATCCCTCTTAAACCGAGGACCGTGACGTCGCACGGTATGGCGCAGCCGGGGCCCCACCCTGGAGCCAGGCCCGGGGTTGGGGCTCGTATGCGAGCGCCTGGTGGCCGGGCCTCCCCCCACGGGGTCCGGCCGGGCTCAACCCGAAGGAGCGACGTGGGGCCGCCTTCCCGTGGGCTCACCACCTGCAGGAGGGACCGTAAGGGGGTCAGTGCTGAGAGGATCGGGCGGCAGTCGAAGGCGGGGCCTCGACAACCCGATCCCTGGACACGGAAGCTAGCTCTAGGGACGTGGAACGTCACCTCGCTGGCGGGGAAGGAGCCTGAGATTGTGCGTGAGGTTGAGAGGTTCCGACTAGAGATAGTCGGGATCACCTCTACGCACGGCTTGGGCTCTGGAACCACACTCCTCGAGAGAGGATGGACTCTTCACCACTCTGGAGTTGCCCATGGTGAGAGGTGGCGGGCTGGTGTGGGTTTGCTTATAGCCCCCCAGCTCAGCCGCCATGTGTTGGAGTTCACCCCGGTGAACGAGAGGGTCGTTTCCCTGCGCCTTCGGGTCGGGGATAGGTCTTTCACTGTCGTGTGTGCCTACGGGCCAAACGGCAGTGCAGAGTACCCGGCCTTCTTGGGGTCTCTGGGAGGGGTGCTGGAAAGTGCTCCAACTGGGGACTCCGTCGTTCTACTGGGGGACTTCAATGCCCACGTGGGCAGTGGCAGTGACACCTGGAGGGGCGTGATTGGGAGGAATGGCCCCCCTGATCTGAACCCGAGCGGTGTTCAGTTATTGGACTTCTGTGCTAGTTACAGTTTGTCCATAACGAACACCATGTTCAAGCATAAGGGTGTCCATCAGTGCACGTGGCACCAGGACACCCTAGGCCGTAGGTCGATGATCGACTTTGTGGTCGTTTCATCTGACCTGCGGCCGTATGTCTTGGACACTCGGGTAAAGAGAGGGGTGGAGCTGTCAACTGATCACCACCTGGTGGTGGGTTGGATCCGATGGCGGGGGAGGAAGCTGGACAGACTCGGCAGACCCAAGCGTACTGTGAGGGTCTGCTGGGAACGTTTGACCGAGTCTCCTGTCAGAGGGATCTTCAACTCCCACCTCCGGTGGAGCTTCGACCGGATCCCGAGGGAGGCTGGAGATATTGAGTCCGAGTGGACCATGTTCTCCACCTCCATTGTCGAAGCGGCCGCTCGGAGCTGTGGCCGTAAGGTCTCCGGTGCCTGTCGAGGCGGCAATCCCCGAACCCGGTGGTGGACACCGGAAGTAAGGGATGCCGTCAAGCTGAAGAAGGAGTCCTATCGGGCCTGGTTGGCTTGCGGGACTCCCGGTGCATGTTGGACTCTGGCAGGGCTGCCCTTTGTCGCCGGTTCTGTTCATAATTTTTATGGACAGAATTTCTAGGCGCAGCCAGGGGCCGGAGGGCGTCAGGTTTGGTGACAACACGATTTCGTCTTTGCTCTTTGCAGATGATGTTGTCGTGTTGGCCTCATCAAACCAGGACCTTCAGCATGCACTGGGACGGTTTGCAGCCGAGTGTGAAGCGGCTGGGATGAGAATCAACACCTCCAAATCCGAGGCCAGAAAAGGGTGGCTTGCCCACTTCAGGTTGGTGGAGAGTTCCTGCCTCAAGTGGAGGAGTTTAAGTATCTTGGGGTTTTGTTCACGAGTGAGGGAAGGATGGAACGGGAGATTGACAGACGGATCGGTGCAGCTTTTGCAGTAATGCGGTCAATGTACCGGTCTGTCATGGTGAAGAAAGAGCTGAGCCGCAAGGCGAAGCTCTCGATTTACCGGTCAATCTACGTTCCTATTCTCACCTATGGTCATGAGCTTTGGGTCATGACCGAAAGGACAAGATCCCAGATACAGGCGGCCGAAATGAGCTTTCTCCGCAGGGTGCCTGGGCGATCCCTTAGAGATAGGGTGAGAAGCTCGGTCACTCGGGAGGAGCTCAGAGTAGAGCCGCTGCTCCTCCACATCGAGAGGGGTCAGCTGAGGTGGCTCGGGCATCTGTTCCGGATGCCTCCTGGACGCCTTCCCGGGAAGACCTAGGACAGACTATGGAGACACTATGTCTCCCGGCTGGCCTGGGAACGCCTCGGTGTCCCCCCGGAAGAGCTGGAGGAAGTGTCTAGGGAGAGGGAAGTCTGGGCATCTCTGCTTAGACTGCTGCCCCCGCGACCCGGCCCCGGATAAGCGGAAGATGGATGGATGGATGGATGGATAGATCCCTCTTCATCATTCAAACTGAGAAACAATCCTGAAAGATTGCAATCATGTTACAAAGAAGCTTTAGATAACATCCAGGAGCTGAAGGCATTAGGGGATCTGCCTGAGTTTATAGTGGACATGAGTGGTGGTAGTCAGGATGTAGTTCAGCTGATGATTCAAAATCCTATGGTGTGGCACAAAAGCTGCAGAAATGCGATTGATAAACAAAAAGTTGAGAGAGCAAGAAAAAGAAAAAAGCATGAAGAGTCTGTGAGTTCAGTAAAAACATGGCGCACGAGTGACAAGTCCACCACACTCGCTTTACCCAGACCCTCAACATCATCATGTGAATCATTTGATAAACTGTGTCTCTTCTGTGGTGAAGTGGGCAAAAAAAAGGAACTGAGGAGGGCTGCCACCCTTGGCTTGGATAGAAAAGTGAAAGAATGTGCTCAGGTGGTGGGTGACAGGCATCTATTGGCTGAACTAGCTGCTGGTGACATGGTTGCTATTAATGCTGTTTATCATCGTGCATGCCTGACTAGGCTCTATAGAAAAGCAGAAACTGTTGGATGTGACTCAACTGAAAGTAATGCAACTAAGGTCATCAGAGCACATGTCCTCAATGAGTTGCTCGAATACATCGAGGACTATCGTTGCTCAGGGGAATCACTGGCAATGTCTGACTTGACAGCCCTCTATGACAAGCGCATTGCTGATCTTGGATTTCCAAACATCAAATGCAACACCACACGCCTTCGGAAGGATATTGAACGCCTGATTCCTGACATCAGATCAGTACAAATAAATCGTGTCTGGTCCATTGTATTTGATGATGACCTGAGCAAAGCTGTTGCTAACATGAAAAACAACACTTCTACCGATGTCTCCATCATCTTCAAAGCAGCCAAAATCCTTCGGCAAGAGTATCTCCCCATGAAGCATGCTTTTACAGGTGCCTTCTCAACTTCCTGTGAAGCTGATTCTATCCCTCCCATGCTGAGACCGTTCTTACACATGCTTCTTGATGGATCAGGTATTGATCAGCCACCTCCTGGACCTGAGAAGTTCCAGGCTGCAACATCCATTGGGCAGCAAATAATTTTCAACTCTGTAAGATGCAGATCCAAGAAACATGGCAGTGTTCCTCATCACATAAGAGAGAGGGAAACACCAGCTTCGCTATATCTGGCAATGAAACTACACCAGCAAAGTGGTAGTAGATATCTGGTGGAGGCCATGCATAAAAGAGGAATGTGTGTCATATGACCGCTTGAAAACATTTAGCATAGATATAGCGAATTCAGTGATCAGTCACTAGGAGCAGATTGGTGTCGTGGTCCCACCTCAGGCAGTCCACTTAATAAAAGGGCCGATTTTGTCAAATAGGGTGTCAAATTTCGTTCAACCTACCCTCCATTCGATGGCAGACATGTCATACTTCATACGCGACTCAAAAAAACGTCATGCTTCTATACAAAATCTTCGAGCTAGAGTGCATTGAATCAGTGCGAACAAAAGCGGAGCTAGTGTGCGAGTGAGCCATTTTATCAGAGCAATATTGTCAACGTCAGCGAGTATTTGCATTAGATTATTATTATTATTATTATTATTATTATTATATCTAATGGCATCAATAAAGCTTACCCGCAATGAAGTGTTGGGTCTTCTATTCGTGGACCCTGATTATGAAGGGGAATATCTGCCTGATTCTGAAAGTGAAAGTACCGTGTGTGCCTCTCCACAATCGCGGTGACAGTATTGTGGTGGAGACTTTGTTTGTCTAATGCCACTGGGTATGTTAGACGAGGTCGAAGTATTCATAGGACAGTTAGGGGGCAACGTGGAGGCAGGGTGGGGAGTCGCAATGACAATGACAGTAGTCCGAGCTGTGCACATTCGGCGCGCGCGCGAGGCAGATTTGGCCGCGCTGCTCCCAGCAGGACCAGAGACGGTGTGACACGGGGCAGAGGGGCTATTATGCATAGTCTATCGCAAGCTGATGGGAATGCCGGCTTTTGAGTACTTGGCCAATGAGGACGATTTACTATATGTAGTAAATAGAGTATCTCTACAGCAAAAGGCCAACCACTACTTGCATTCGGTTTGTTTCTACCATTTATTAGTAATGATTTACACAGTTTGTTTACTACTTACTATTTACCTGAGCATTCAGTATTGTGCAATATAGCATACAGAAGGTGAGGGACATTTTGGGGGGAAAGAAGTGCTGCATTTGATAATTTTATCATTTAAACGTGACTTTTCATGAAAATTCTATAATCCAAGATGGCCACCACCATAATGACGTCATAATATGCAAATTAGATGGGAAAATGTAATCCCTACATAAACTTTGGGTCATCCTTAATATTTCTCTAATTTACCGAAAGTCTCTATCTTTTATCACTTTTAAGATATAGCCTTTTGAAATTAAGATGTCAAAATCGAACATTTTAGGAAAAAACCTCTGGCGCCGAAACACTGTGTTTGGCATGTGTTTTTTAATAAAAAATTGCATACTTCACCTCCAATTGTCATGGTAAGGACAACATTATTGTTTTTTAGTCTTGGAACCTATTTTATTGGACTCCTTGACCCCAAAAATGTACACGTTGATACCAAATTTGTCATTATAGCTATAACAGAAGCAAAGATATGGGCCTCTCAAGTATGGTCGGCGGCCATTTTTAAAAAATGTGCGTATATAAGATACAAAATGTGATCTCACGTGTGTCTTAGGATAAATTTATTTCTATGGCCCTAAGGTACTTCCATACCAAAGGGGACCTTTGCATCATGACTTGAAGTCAAAAGTCACTTAACCTCCCTACTAATAATATTGTGAACATTTTTTTACAATTTGAGATAACTGTTTTTTATTTTAATACATTTTTAAAACATAATTTGGGCAATTACTCCAGTCTTCAGTGTTACATAATGTTTCCAAAAACATTCTAATTTGGTGCTCAAAAAACATTTCTTATCATAATTATCAATGTTGCAAACAGTTGTGATACTTCTTTCAGGATTCTTTGATGAATAGAAAGTTTTAAAAAAAAATAGCATGTATATGAAACATATCCTGCAAGTGAATGTCTTCACTTAAAAGTGTCTGCTAAATGATTAATTGTAAAGAGAAATATTTTGTAGCATTATAAATATCTTTACTGTACCTTTTGATCAATTTAATGTGCCCTTTTGTCAAATAAAAGTATCAACTTCTTAAAAAAAAAAAAAAAATTCTTACTGACCCCAAACTTTTGAATATTAGTGTACACTGAAAAAATCTTTAAATATCTTGAACGCTGAGCAAATGGAAAATCAATGGTTATTCTGCAGGACCCAGATATTATATTTGACATTAACTAGCAACAATGTTTATTGTACAATTGTAAACTAAATTAATTGTTAGATTTAAAACATCAAACTAACAGTGAATAAATAATTAGTTAAAAATGTATGTAAATTAAAATAATAATTCAACTAAATTTAAATATTTAAAATAATAATTTTAATAAATGTTCAAAAGTATTCAAATTTGTTCAATATGTTGACTTGTCTACATTGTTGGTTTTCTAAATTTTATGCACACCCTTAAACATCAATTAAAAAATATGGGTATTTTCTTCTCCCTTCTGAAAGTTGACGGGGTCTAAATCTCTCTGAATATCTGGCTGGCAGATTTGACCATTGGGTGCTTACAGTGTTTTTTTGTCTGATGTCAACAACCCCAACAGAATATAACTACCAGCTGAGGACCACTAATTTATAATGATTAGATGTGCTGTGAATGTGGTGATTAAATGAACCTTTGAGAGAATGAGAACGTGTCACCTCACCTTGAGTTCAGACTCGATTTTATTTGCCATCTGCTCAGTATCCTGAGGGCACAAGTGCGGTCCATCTCCATCTGCCTTTGAGGCCTTGATCTCAGTAAGAGATTCCTCACCAACAATCATTTTCTCCACAGGCTGGAGAGCAATGATGCTTTTCTGCTCCCTACAACATGTAGAAAAACATGGATTCAGTGCGGGGCAACCTGTCACATGACATCACACCAATTGCAAACCATCCAATCAACTTCCCATGTACAAAATCAACTCCCGCCCCACATTTTTTTCTCGTTTGTGAAACTGTTTCACTCGGATACCCGTCAAAATAGCGAAAAACAGTCTATCGCAACTTTCTTTTCATGCAGACTTTAAGCACAAACAACAAGAGGTAAATGCTTTTAATATTGTCTGTGTCTCTCAAAACTTACTTAATAATTTGAGGTTTTTGGTCTGAGAATATTGGCCGCAATTTTGGCATGCATCCCAATGAAGAGCCAAGTGTGTCCAACTCCCCCGGGGGGTTCCTGGTGGGCCATAGTCCTGTGCGCTCCTGCAGGTTTCCTGTGGGAAGGGAGTTCTCCCTTTTGCCTGGGAGACTGACTTTGGCAAACTTAAATTTCAACAGCTCCTCACCAATGTCAAGATTCCCCTGGAAGGCTTCAACCAGGATGGTTCCATCAAAGCAAACTGACTTTTTATGGACACGCAACTTTTTTCCATGAATAATATTGTGAAGGAAGGACTTCCCCTAGTAGCGAACAATACAACAGTTGCAAGAGCTGTATCCAAGTCTGAGTGAACATTTCATTTCACTACATTTCATTTTAAACAAATATTAGATGCATTTAAATTCATATTTATAGGTAAACGGACCATTCTATAAAACCGTTGTGTCAGATACCTGTGAAAAAAGAGGGGACTCTAGCTCGCTTGACACATGAAAGCCCCAGAACTTGTACTTTTTTGCCAGTCCTGTTGTCTGCAGTTCTTCAGGGAGTTCAACTAACTCAGACCGACTGACAATCTCCATATTTCCATAGTCAATGTACGAAATATAGAACTGAGCAGAAAAGACAAATTAAAACCGTATATGTGATATTCATGAGAACCACATCAGTGTTAAAAGAATGAAAAAAAAAAACCAGCTCTGTACTTTTCTAATTATTCATAAAGTTGTTATGTAATAGACCTCAAATTATCTTTGTCCACTCTAAAAAAAAGACACCATTTGCTTTTGGTCACAGAATTAATTATTCACAGGAGACTTCATCTGACCAGGGGATTTCTGTAAAGTCATTGGTAACCTTCCATTTTTGTGTCATGATGCATTTATACCAATTTCAAAATAGGGTCTAAGGCCACTGTAATATCATCCCATAAAACAAATAATTCTGATTAGAGTGCAACAGTGCCCGTCCACTTTTTAGCAACCTTCTGGAATAATTTTTTGGGTAAATTTTTCCCATAGGGATTTTAAAAAAGCATAATTTTAAGAGTTATAAGCCATGAACCAAACCAACCAGCTACGAGGTAAATCACAACATTAAAAACTTTGCAAAAAAGTATTTGAAAATTAGACAAAAGACAAAGGTGCAAGACTGTGTTCTTAACGGCTTTAATAAGGGAAAGAACTACAATCCCATGAAGCATTGAAAATTACAATCTAACTAAAAATGATGGAGAAATATAAAACTATTGAACAATATATTGTGTTTATTGAAAAATATGCAATATTTAAGTAATAAGAGTGTAGCGAAACATTCAGTTTAGAGTGTAGTAATTTTTTAGTGTTTCATGGGAGTGAGTGAGTGGGCGCTAAAGTTATTTTGGCACGATTTACTTGTCTCTGTTCTCTGATTGGTGGAGATTTCTCTGCAGAATCATGGGTAATGTCGTTTTTCAGCAGGAATTCCACTGTTAAACATGATTATTTAAAATATATTGTTGAAATAATATGGACTTGGAGGCTTAAAAAAAAAAGCAAATACCATTGATTAGCAACCTCGTAGCTTACAGTAGATCTGTCTTTAGGTTTATAAGTTATTGTTTAAAATCAATTGCCATATGGAGAAAATGAATGGTATTTTTACTTCCAGAACCAGAATGTTGCACTCGATTTCTTCCTTCATTGAGGCTACTATATGATTGGTCCCTTTCTGATTTACTCAGCTTTTTACAAACCTTGTCTTCTGTTTGCTGTTGCACTGTACACCTGTACCAGCACTTGTCCTCTGAAAATCGTGCCCCATAGACCTACACAGGAAAATGGAGCAAAGAGTCAGATCTTGTAGATTTTTCTTATTTGTCAATGTATTAGGCCTACTTGCCTTGTGTGAACTTGGCCTTCCCATCAGTATAGGCGCGATGGGGCATTTTTCTGTCAGCATAACATTGATCTTCTCATTTATTTTGTCTGTTACATTCTGATGAAACAAAAACCAGCATATGGATGAACAAAAGTTACTGCATGTTCTGATTTTCACATTCTGAAATGTTTCAATTTACATTTTTGGCTCACACTAGCTTACCATGGTAGCGTAAACAGTCAATATTAAGCTTACCTGAGCCCAAAACGTGATGGCATCCACAACATGAGTGACAACCACGAGTTCCACTGGATAAATAACAATGAAAAGCAATGTTCAAACATCAGCTCGTGTATTAAAACAGACAATGACGAATCGAAAACCAGGAGAAAAGCTGCAACTTACTTTTTTCAGGCTGAATCCCGGACTGATCCATGAGATATGCCTAAAGTCAACAACGTGGCAGCCGTTATATTAGTTTTAGTTTTCCACGGGTCTCCATTTGACAGTAATTTTTATTTTGAATATGATGTCGTTCGTCTTACCAATGTTTAGCGACCTGCTAACGTTACTGAAAATACCGTTAATCCACACAGGCGAACGATGTTGTCAATCGATTGCAGTATGTCCTGTAAAGTATAGCAAGAAATGTACTGTTAAACATGCAAATTGCAAACCAATTAATCAGTTTTAATAATGGGTAAAGTCACCAAAGTTTGTACGTTACAGTGGTCTGTCTCAGGTGTTGTCGTGTTTTCCCTTCAAAGTAAACGATTGAAGAAGCATGCCATTTTAGGATATTGCCACTTATAATTTTAACTGCAACTAAATATTATTTTAGCAAAGTGTAAACTAATAATTCGGATTTTTAAATCAAATCGAATCTTTGTAGTAGTGACGTACGATTTGTGAACAACTCGTTCGTAACTCGGATCTTTTCAATGAACTGTTTGAATCGAATCGAATCGATCTCGAATCATACTCAATCGAACCGAGCAGTTCACAAATCAACAACCTAGAACTCAACTAGCCAAAATTACTGTATCAAAGTGATGATATTAAACAGTATATAATATATATATATATATATATATATATATATATATATATATATATATAACTCTAATGCGATAAACAGCAATATGCAAAAATATGGATCTGTGTTGAACTGTTCGAAGGAACCGATTTAATTTGAATGACTCAGACCCAGCAGTTGACCAGTAGGTGACTCGTGAAGATCGTGAGACTCGTGACTCGTGAAGAGATCGTAGCTTTTTTTTTAATTAAGCAATTCATTTAAATGACTCAATCTATTGCAGGAAAGCATTTTTTTAGACTAAACAATCTCCTTTATTTATACAGCGCGTTATACAATAAAGACTGTTTCAAAGCAGCTTACAGTAGCCTGACAAACAGGAAAATACTCTTGAATGATGCAAGAGCCATTCCACCGAAAGGGTGACATTTCTGCCCCCAGGACATTATAAAACACTTGAAAATTAATTCTAAAACACATTTTATTATTAAGCAAATTGTCCCGCAAATAGGCCTACCTGCAAATTTTAAATGTATAATTAAAAACATTAATAAAAACTAACTAGAACACCAAAAAAATTGCATTTGTTGCATGTCCCCACTCTCTATCTCTAAACTTTACCATGAAATATAATGATTAAAATTTCCATCAGAACTCTTTTTTTTTTCATTGTTGTGTGACTTTATATCCAATCTATGCTTTAAATGTTAGTTTTTTTTCACTGAGAAGGTCAATCTCAACATACTGCCCTGTTACCTAAATTATTTCTTAGATGTTATTTGTTTATTTAAAAAAATATTAACTTTTGGTAAGTCGCTAGAATTTGCTTAGTGTCCTCATGCTATGAGGTCATATGTCATGTATTTGATAACTTTTTCCTTAAAAACTCAATCCTGTTACTTTCAGCCCTCATATGAAAAATAACAGGAGTGAGTTAAAGTAACAGGAGTGAGTAGAGTCCTCTGTTTTGTTGATTTAATACTGTAAATATTAGTTGATATAATACAATTCACCTGAATTATGAGATCTAAGGTTGCAATTACTTAAATTGTAGACATTAGTATTAGTTTTACAATGTAAATGCCATACTTCCAGGGAGCCAGTCCATCACGAAGTGACTTAAACGTTTTGTCTTTCTTATATTTTGTAGAGAACCCATACTATGCAGGTGCCAGAAACACCCACCCATGGCATCCTGCAAGGGAAGGAGCGAGACACACCCGCAACCTTCTGTTTTCTCCCTTTTTGTCTTAACTTCCTTCTTTCTCTTTTCCTCTCTCTTCTAATCTCTCTCCTTCTTTCTCTTTCCACCTCCTTCACTGTGAAGTACTACTAGCACATAGTACATCACTTCAACACAGACATCTTATGCACACACAGTCACATATGGATACTCATTCCTGTTACCCAATGTTCATTCCTGTTAAAAAAAAGTCTTCTAAAAAAAATAAAGTTAAACCACTGTTTTAATTGTTTGATCCATCACTTATACAATTGTTTAATAAATAATTTTTTTTTTTTTAAATGATAAATTTGAGGCTTCGGTCTTCTTTAAAATGAAAAAATGGCTTTGTTACAACAAGCAAATGTCACCCATTCGGTGGAATGGCTCAGAAACAGAACTGAATTCTGCTGTAAAGTAACAGTGTCATTCAGTTGAAGTAAGTTCAGTGTTGATTCAGTTCAGTTAAATAACTGTGTGAAGTTCATCATGAAATAAGTCCAATTCAGCTATAAACAGCTCTAGAGTTCAAAGTGAGTAACGGCAAAAGTGTTGTTATTAACTTTGAGTCAGTGTCAGTTCAATAACAGTGTCAATGTTTCAAAATGGTCAATTATGAAGTCAAAGGCTCTAAAGCAGTTCTGCAGATATCATTTCTATCATTTTCATATCAGTTCTCATCTAGTATAGTGTCAGTTCAGTGAAATCAATAATATTACTGATTAATTAGTGTCCCCAACTAAGCAAGTCAAAGACAACAGTGGTAAGGAACCCCAGGGTTCAGACAGGGGGACCATTCAGATCAGGGAGCGGCGGAGAAATCCAGCCCTCTTTGGAAGAGTGATATAGGAGTATGTGGCGCTCATTTCTCCAAAAAGGACTACCCAATAGTGTCCAACTGCAGATCCATACGTCTCGGGAGTCTCAGGGCAGCCACACCAGGCCAGCAGTCTCAAACTGGAAGTTAGGGAGGAAATTGTAGCTTCATTAAGGAAAGGATTAGTGGTGGGTTGGGGTTAGGCATTTGCTAGGGTGGAGTTTATAGTAAAGACAAGTCAACTTTATTTATATAGCGCTTTTTACTATATTGTATCAAAGCAGCTTCACAGTGATAACATGAAAATAATACAACAAAGTTTGTTTCTAGAAGATAATTGCGTCATCGTCCACCTTAAAGGGTTAGTTCACCCAAAAATGAAAATTATGTCATTAATGACTCACCCTCATGTCGTTCCAAGCCCGTAAGACCTCTGTTCACCTTCGGAACACAGTTTAAGATATTTTAGATTTAGTCCGAGAGCTTTCTGTTCCTCCATTGAAAGTCAATGGACGGCATACTGTCCATGTCCAGAAAGGCAATACAGACATCATCAAAGTAGTCCATGTGACATCAGTGGCTCAATCTTAAGTTTATCAAGCGACGAGAATACTTTTTGTGCGCAAAAAGTAAACAAAAATAACGACTTTATTCCACTATTCATTTCCTTCTCTCTGAAGTTCACGTAGTGTTTTTGCATAGCGCGTCTGTGTTGTACGTCACACGCATCACACATGACCAGCGTCGGCCAATAGTGAGCCTACGTGTGACGTACAACACAGACGCGCTACGCTGAAACACTACGTGAAATAGCTCGAGGCCCAGAGAGAAGGAAATGAATAGTGGAATATAGTCGTTATTTTTGTTTACTTTTTGCGCACAAAAAGTATTCTCGTCGCTTGATAAACTTAAGATTGAGCCACTGATGTCACATGGACTACTTTGACTACTTTCTGGACATGGACAGTATGCCGTCCATTGACTTTCAATGGAGGAACAGAAAGCTCTCGGACTAAATCTAAAATATCTTAAACTGTGTTCCGAAGATGAACGGAGGTCTTACGGGCTTGGAACGACATGAGGGTGAGTCATTAATGACATAATTTTCACTTTTGGGTGAACTAACCCTTTAAGGCAGATCAATAATATTGTTGAATATTAAATGTCCCCAACTAAGTAAGCCAAAAGCCAAGGCAACAGTGGCAAGGAACCAAAACTCCATCAGGTGACAGAATGGAGAAAAAAACCTTGGGAGAACCCAGGCTCAGTCGGGGCCAGTTCTCCTCTGGCCAACGAGCGAACAGTGTATGATTATGATTCAGGCAGCATTACAGGTCAGAAGTCAGATTGGATCAGAACATTCAGAATATTATCCAGTTTCATCTGGTTGGACGACGGAGTCATCACGCCGGTATGGAGGCAACTTTGTTGAGTGTAGCTGTCGTGTCGATGAGGCCTTCACAGGGCTGATGAGGCTGGCACTTCAGAGATGCGTCATCATGGATGGGTCCAGGCGCAGGTCCACCATCTGATCTGGATACGGCCCGGGTCCAGCTGACTTCAGTAAACCTCGGAATAAACAGAAAGACTAAAATTAGCATAGATGCCATTCTTCTTATGATGTAAAGAGTACATCAGGTGTTATGAAGTGTCCCCGGTTCCGGCTGACCTAGTCTATGCAGCCTAATAATCAATTTACTGATTTGAATAATAAAAATGTAATGTTCTATATGAATGCCAGGTAAAAGAGAGGGGTTTTTAGTCTAGATTTAAACTGACAGAGTGTGTCTGCTTCCCGGACAATGTTAGGAAGACTGTTCCAAAGTTTAGGTGCTAAATAGAAGGATCTACCGCCAGCAGTCGATTTTGATATTCTAGGTATTAGACGTGACTTTACGCACATTCCAATTCACAAAAAAGAACTGGAAAAACACGAGTCGGCGCTGAGCTTGTCTAAGTTCATTATGAAATGTAAGACAAGGCATACATGTTCTATTTTGTTTTGGTGTAAATTAATCACTTTAAGGTGAACTAAGTAACTTTTTTACCTTAACCGAACAGCTTCGGAGTCATTGGAATAGTTATATGACTTTTTTCGGGTTGAATGGTGGTCTCACACCCCCCAAGCGCCTATGAGCCGAAAAACTTTGCAACTTTGGGCCGGTGGGCCACAATATTTTTTTTTCCAGGATGGTAGGGGAAGGTGCCGCCTTTTTCGCCTCGGATTGGCTAGAAGGGCTCTCCTCCAATTGGTTATTTGATTTGGCCGTGAAACGTCATCTCACGTTCATGGCAGACTGTCGGCTAGTCTGTTTTGATCGTCTTTACAACAGAAGTAAACGAAGTCAATCCAACATAGCCTATAAGAAAAGCGATATATGTGTGTGTCTTCAGATTTATATTCCAAGTTCACAATTTCATAGCCTGTTCAGATCGTGTTTAGATTAGTCTTAGCTGTTTGGGGGAATTTTGTGACGAACATGTGAACTTGGGAGTACAAATATGACCAGCCTACGTTTCGTAAACTCGCCGTGGCTCTCAAGTACTAAACAGTTAGAGTACATAAGCATATTTAGGCCTATGCATTGCCTGGGTTTAAGATGTATGCAATACAATAAAACGGCACTATTTTGCCCAGCTGTGTGCAGTGCAGTGCACTATTCTTGACTAATGAAAACTAGTGATGCATCATCATGCTCAGCTTTGACTTAAGGTCCATTAAATAATACAAACAATTACACAGAGGGAACTAGATATGGAAAGCAGTGAGACATGTAATGACTATTGTACACTGCAGTGGAGTAACACTGACAACCACCTCTAACAAATAGGCTACAAGTTTTCCCAACCAGCAAATAGGCTTAGAACCGAACAGCAGCACAATTAACAGAACAGTCAACAGAGTTCATTAAGGCTCCCTGAGGTGACGAGAGATGTGTTGGTCCTAACTTGTATCCTGCCTGCTCAACAGAAACTATTTAATGAAACTATTACATCCAAATTATTACCAAAGTAAAGTCACAGGCATGAACATTTTTAATAGGCTATCACAGATGAATGAAGCCGCAGTCAGCCAATTGTAGAAAAGACACCACAGTATGATTCAAATATGACATTTTATTTATTGTGAACCTAACATTGCATAAGTGCTAGTAATAGACAATATTAGTGCATGTTAAACATACTAGTAATTATTGTGATGTTATGTTATTAGTAATTGTGTGTGTGTGTGTGTGTGTGTGTGTGTGTGTGTGTGTGTGTGTGTGTGTGTGTGTGTGTGTGTGTGTGTGTGTGTGTGTGTGTGTGTGTGTGTGTGTGTCAGAGTGAGACACACAAGTAGAGACACACTGGGCAAGGGAGTGTGGTGCCAGTCTACATAATTCACTTCTGTTGGCGGTAAAGATGACCATAATAGACTAGCCGACAGCCTGCCATGAACGTGAGATGACGTTTCATGGCCAAATTAAATAACCAATCGGAGGAGAGCCCTTCTAGCCAATCAGAGGCGAAAAAGGCGGTACCTTCCCCTAGTAGCAGAGAATAGGCTTGTTTGAGATGCGCCTCGCCTCGCCTGAAATGTACAGTAGCACCTCAATGCAGTACACAAGATCCGAGGGGAGGAGTCGGATCTTATATAAGGGGTGGAGATTGGTAGGTTTAGGGGTGGAGAGGTTTAGGGGTGGGTTTAGGGATCAGGGGGTGGAGATTGGTAGGTTTAGGTATGTAAGGTGGGAGGAGTTGGATTTTATCCGACTCCTCCCCCCAGATTTTATGCTCTGCAGTGAGGACCATCTCGAAATGTATGCGAGAGTAGGCGGCTGCAGTGAGAGGAGGAGTGAATAAAGCGCAGGCAAGCCGGACAGTTCTCTCTTCTCGCAGTGGATCTGACACCTGCGAGATCAAAGACGGATATCGCGGGATTCACCGGATTCACGCTCGTGCACAGTGTTGCTAATAAACTGAATGGAATTTAAGTTCTGTTTCTTTTATATGAAAATAAATATAATGAACAAGACACCCAAAGTAGCATAGGCCTACTTATTTAATTCCATTCCAAATACATGTTTATCAGTCTTTTTTCTTGTGTTTTTTTTTCTTTTCTTTTTTTTAAATAAAAATTACATTGCATAACCCGTAGTTTGGGAATATTACCACATAACGTACACATAAAACATGATATCAGAGTTTTAAAATCAAACATTTTAAATAAGAGCAATACATCACGGTTGTTTAAACCAATGAACATCAAGCTGTGTCGTCAGCAAGTCGTTTCCCATCATGCTTCTGATCAGCGCAGTCAGTGGAGAGTGTCGGTACACGATCCGTTCCACCTGCACGATCCGTTCTACGCATGCGTATAATGGGATTTTAGCAATATTGCGAATATACTTTACCAGTTTACCTCATGTAAACACAATACTTAATAATGTGATTAAGCTCATAATTGCATAAACTATAATCGTATTAAAACGGGCGGCGTACGCTGTTTTAAATCGCAGCATGCGGCCATGTAAACACTTTAATCGCACTAACTGAAGTGCGCGTGTGTTTTTGTCACGCACCTTAAGCGCATATTCATTTTAAACTTGACATTAGGAAGTTTTCCCTGAACTCGTGTCAACACGACTCACTGTCAAAATACGTCCATAAGTCTGCCTTCATCCAGAAACAGCTCAAATAACGTGACAGCAGTGTATAAAACTGTTACAGGCACCGGCATAATATTTCTGTCTTCATCACGGCACAGAATAACAAAATACGTCCATAAGAACCCGTTTGTTATTTAACGTAAGTAATTATGCGCATGCGTGAAACGGATCGTGCAGGTTGAACGGATCGTGTACCGACAGAGAGCAACTGCGCTCGACTGCAGAATCCGACAGGTGCGCCTTGCGCTGGCGAGAGATTTTTGACATACGTCAGCATGACATCAGAGCAAGGCGGACCACACTCGGACACATTTCTAGCCGGCATGCATCTCGCGCTGATCGATTCTGCGCAGATTTTGCTCATCTCAAACAAGCCTAACGGGTGTTTCTCAATATGCGTTCTTCAGCGATCTTGCGTCCTTGTGTTCTCGTTTTATGTCATCATTAACCGTCGAAGTTCAGACCCAATTCTCAAGAACGCAAGTACAGAGGACGCATGAAAGAACCCGGATGTGTTCTTGATACCGAGGATGCTGTTATGTCTAGGTCCAGGTAATCATGAAGACAAGAAAGTTTCTCATTTCTTCAAGGTTTATTCAAACCCACAAGCAATATAACAGTGCCAGCCATTTACATGATTAGGCAGCAGGTGCAACCACCTCCATTCTTACTCTACACCTTTTATAGGTATCAACATGTGGACTACAGCGCCATCTCCTGACAAGTACATAAACACAACATTCCCCCTTTACTCAAAACTGTAAATTCCACCCAAATTACATAGTTGGTGCAATAGGCAAAACCTATACAAAATGTACATCCAATTCAATTAGTTTAACAATATATTCTACATTCTGTAACCAGACATATTAGAACTAGAATTAATTTCTCATTTAGCACAAAATAATCAATGTCTTTTGTACTAAGTAACATAATCATGCAACCAACGCGGAGGGTGTTTCACTCTTGATGAAGACCTTACAGGAACAGATGAAGAAGCAATTTGATTAGGCAAGTTCACAAGTTCATTTTTAGGCAACACTGTAGAGGAAGGAACAAACTGGAGGGGCAAGGACACCAGTTCACTCTCAATGGCATTTTCCACAGGTGCACAAGCTGGAGAAAGATGAGATGCATGCCAGTTTTTCCCATCTGATAACTGGTAAGTGCATGGACCAAATTGATGTACAATTTTCAAAGGCTTTGAGAATCTAGGATGTCCTTTTGGAACATGAACTGGAATTTTTATACGCACCCAGTCTCCAGGTTTGAACTCAGGAGTACAAGCTCTTCGTTTGAGGTCTGTGTATGTTTTCATCTTCTTTTGAGACAATGACACTTTCTGACTCACAGCAGGATCCTTACAAGTTATAGGAAGAGGGAGAACATTTAGACGAGTACGCAATTTTCTGCCACAGAGTAACTCAGAAGGAGACCGTCCAGTAACAGCATGGGGAGTAGCACGGTAAGTTTGAAGAAAGTCTGTCACTGTTGATTTCCATGGCTTTCCAGACAGAATAGCAGATTGAATAGAACTCTTCAGTACTCTATGAAATCGCTCAATTGCTCCATTTGCAGCTGGATGATACACTGACGTATGTATGTGTTGAATGTCTCGATCTTTCAGAAATGCAGCAAACTCCACTGACTTGAACTGACATCCATTGTCAGATACAATGTAATGAGGATTTGCAAATCTGCTGAAAACTGACGTCAAGAAGTTGATCACATTTTTACTTGTGATTGAAGAAGTGAATGCCACTTCTGGCCACTTACTATGATAGTCAATCAATGTCATAATGTACCGACAATCCCAGGTAGCGGTTTCAAATGGGCCAACAATGTCAACAGCCACTTTTTCCCATGGCATAGTTGGAAAAGGTACAGGTTGTAAAGGTGCAGCACGAACAGTTGTAACCTTATCAGAAGACAAGCAAACTTCACAATTCTTGATCTGTTCCTTAACCAAGCAGTCAATACCAGGCCACCAGTAAAGTTCACGAATGCGCTGTTTCGTACGCACTATTCCATGATGACCTTCATGGGCAAGATTCACCAAAACACGTCGCAATGCAACAGGAACAACAAGACGTGACCCTCTAAACACATAGTCCTTTTGCACTGCAAGTTCATGACGTATTTGAAAATATGGACGTAGAACAACCCCCACAGCTGCTGATGAAGAGGGCCATCCACGAACAATCTGAGCACGTAATGCAGTCATTTCTGAGCATGATGCAGAGGCAAGAGCAAATTCAGTTGGAGACTAGGGCTGTCACTTTTGTGAAAAAATCCTGTTCGATTTTTGAGACATAAGTGTTCATTGAATCGATTGTAAAATCGAAAATTGAAAAATAAAATGCCAAATATGGGCAAATCCACGGACAACTAACTGGCATTAGAACGAACGTAAAGAGGGCGCGTCGCGCCTGACACGCACAAGTCAGCAATATTTCTGATGATTTATTGGCGTGAAGTTTCGCGCACAATGACTAGTGCAACATTCTCGAAAAGCAATAAGCAGAGTGGACTGCCATAGCAGCATATATGAAAAACATTACCTTAGTCTTCAACATGGCTGTGTTTACGATTAGAAATGTCAAACAAATTTCGTCTACGTAGGCGATAGACCGTTGCCCGAATCTGTATCTGAATGCATGAGACTGTCTGAATACCGGGAAAATTCACAGTTTTGTAGTAAAAAGAGACACATTATGCAGAAGGATCATTGCTGTTATGCGTGTTTGTCAGAGCCTGCAGTTGCAAATGACGCGCGTTCGCTGCGGGCATAACATGACGAGCTGGACGCGCTCCGAGAAAAGACCGTTAAAATCGATTCCCTATTTTCGTTTTCGAAACTTGCGTTGGTTGGTCCGATCGATTGTGCAATCGATTTTCGAACTTAAAGTGACAGCCCTATTGGAGACACAGCAGACATTTCAGAAGACAAAAATGCAACAAACTCCGGCTCAGTATCGGAAAAATCCTCATCAGAAGCAGGCAAGGGTAGGCGTGAAAGATAATCAGCAACTTGGTTTTGAGAGCCAGGATAATAATTCACCTCATAGTTAAAACACAAGAGTCGCTCTGCCCAACGTGCGATCCTCATTCCAGCGCGATCTGTGCCTTTAGAGGAGAGGAGCACTGTCAAGGCCTGATGATCCGTATGTAGAAGAAATTTTCGACCCCAGAGGTAAGTTCTCCATTTTTCAACAGCCCAGACACATGCTAAAGCTTCCTTTTCAATCGTTGAATATTTGCGTTCCGCAGTAGACAATGTTCTTGAAGCAAATGCAACAATGTGCTCTGTGTTGTTTTCATGAATTTGAGAGAATACAGCACCTAGTCCATAATCTGATGCATCCGTTGAAACGACAGTAGGCAAGTTAGGGTCAAACAATGCTAAAGCAGGGCTTTGGAGTAACAACTCCTTTACAGTACTGAAACTCTTCTGAGCCTCATCTGACCAGCTGAACTCAGAACCTTGTCTGATGCAAGCACGCAACGGTTCTACAATTGTAGCGAAATTTGGAATGAATTTATTGTACCATGACAACAATCCAAGAAGGGAACGGAGCTGATGTGCATCTTTAGGAACAGGAGCATGAAGCATTGCACTAAGATGATCCTCATCTGGGTGAATACCCTATGCAGATACAGTATGACCAAGGAAGCGCAGACTGCTTTTATTAAAGTGACATTTTGAATCATTCAACTGTAAGCCAGCATCATGTATGCGCTGAAGAACCACTTTGAGCATGTGGTCATGGTCACTTTTTGTGTGTCCCCAGACAATGACATCATCCAGATAATTGGCTACGTTTGGCAATCCTTGTAGTACAGTTGCTAGCATTTTCTGAAATGCTGATGGAGCTGAAGCAAGGCCATAAGGTACTCGACAGAATCTGAATAGTCCTTCATGGGTGATGAATGCAGTCAGATTACGACTTTCTACATGTAACAAAAGCTGGAAATAAGCATTCTCTAAATCAATTGTAGAAAAGACAGTTGCTCCACGCAGCATAGACATCATCTCATCAATATGAGGCAAAGGATAACTGTCCGCAACAACAGCTTTATTTGGTTCTCGCAGGTCTACACACATGCGAATACCACCGGTCTTCTTCTGAACAACTACAATTGGAGAAATCCATGGTGATGCATCCACTCGTTCAATAACACCCAAGTCAAGAAGGCGTTGAAGTTCATCACTGACAGCATTTCGAACAGATAATGGCAACCGTCTAAGTTTCTGACGAACAGGTTTCACCACTGAAGAAGTTTCTTATGTTTTTACCTTATGCACAAATCCTTTTGCACATCCTAGCTTAGTAACAGGCACAGAGGCAGAAAGTCGCATTACAGAGGCTGAAGACTGAGTCAGTCCTGGAAGTATGGAAGAACCTTCAAACTTGAGATGCAATCCATTAATTAAATCCATTCCAAGAAGAGCAGTGCCACATTCAACTATAAAGATTGAAGTATTACAGGTCATATTATCTCTGGTAACAGTAACAGGTAGACAACCAAGCACTGGTATTGGATCTCGTGAATATGTCACCAATTTAACAGCAGGAGGCAGCAAAGAGTCTTGGTTAAAGTGTTTTTCATACACAGATTTAGGCAGAATGGAAACGGAAGATCCAGAATCCACAATCAACTCCACAGGTACAGAGGCTGATGCAGTCATGATAGTAGTTGTACACTTTATCTTATTAGATACTGAATCATGCATGTATAGAATCTGAAGCTCAGGAAGTTCAATCTCATGTACAGAATGTGTTTGCTGTGAACGACACACTCTTGAAAAATGTCCCAACTTTTGACAATTATTGCACTTTACAGAAACTGCAGGACATCTGGAATCATTTGCAAGATGTTTTGTAGATCCAAATCGATAACATGCACGAGCCAAGAAAGTAGCAAAAGACTTTGAAGGCAGAGGTTTCAAAGGTGATTGTCTTTTGTAACGATCAACAGCAGGCACACTTGTTGCTTGTATTGCTTGGACAGGTACTGAAGTCGGATTTGAAAAAAGTTTAGCTTGTTCACCAGCAGCCTCCATTTGTGTAGCAATAGTAATAGCCTTGTTAAGCGTCAAATCAGTTTCTAACAACAGACATTCTCTAATACGATGACTGTTTACATTCTCCACTAATTGATCTTGCAGCATTTCATCATTATTAGATGCAAACTCACATGTGGTGGCTAAGTCCCGAAGAGAAGCAACATACTGCAGGATTGTTTCACCTGGTGCTTGAATTCGTTTTCTGAATGCATGACGCTCAGCCACAACATTACGTCGAGGAATAAAGTGTAGTTTCAAAGTCTCAATAGCATCCTCCATTGTTTCTCCTGGGTTTGGTAAAGTATAGAATAGTCTCTGCCCTTCTGTTCCCAGGCAATGAAGAAACAAAGCTCGCTTTCTTGCAACTGGCCAGTCATCTGCTGATGCATTTATGACAAGTAAGTAATTCTCAAACATCTTTAACCAGACGCCAAAAGGAATAGACGGCTCACCCGGACATGGTAAGAATGGCGTAGGAAAAGAAGCAACAGCAGACATCTTTCATGTAGAACAGCAAAATCCTCGTCGCCAATTTGTTATGTCTAGGTCCAGGTAATCATGAAGACAAGAAAGTTTCTCATTTCTTCAAGGTTTATTCAAACCCACAAGCAATATAACAGTGCCAGCCATTTACATGATTAGGCAGCAGGTGCAACCACCTCCATTCTTACTCTACACCTTTTATAGGTATCAACATGTGGACTACAGCGCCATCTCCTGACAAGTACATAAACACAACAGATGCATCGAATGCAGACTTGAGCTAGTACTCGCCTGGTGTCCCAGAAGTCATTGCGGCAGGTTCCGAGTTCGTTCTTCCAAGGAAGCTTGGCAAGACCGGTCTCCACGAGAACAAGTCCGTTCTCTGCGTTCTTGGAATTGAGAAACAGCCAATAAGGGGAGAAGTTTCACTCTCAGTAAACTTCCGGCTTCTGAACTGGTTGCAGTTCCGCTCTGGCTCCATATGAGGGCGCTCACAGGACGAGTGCAGAATGAATGGAGGTCTATGGCGCTATACACATCAAAATCCACTTTTCTCAGGATATAATTTTTTGTCTAGTAATTTGAATGTTGTATTCGAAAGGAGATGCAAAGAAATTACACATTGCTGGGTGTTAGAATTTTTAGAGTCACTTATTTGCTTTAAAAAGTCTTTTAAAGTGTCAATGACGTCATACACATCGTACGACCAGAGATATTGCTTTACGGCAATCCTTCAGTCACTCTGGTGCGTTCGCACTCTGCACTTTCTTTTCTCTCGAGGCATCGACAACACAGCTGACACAGGTGTATTTTTTACAGTCCATGGTAAATACACGTGCTAGAAGAGTTTTTGTTTTGTTTGTTTCTGGTCCCGCTTCGGATGCCACGATGCCATCAAGCTGTATCTCTGGTCGTAATCAGTCCTTCACTGACCAATCAGCAGTTCATTAGCAGAATACTAGCATGTTATGGGCAACAACAACTCAACTTGTAAGAAATCGAAAGGACATAAGTACTCGTTCATTCAACTTTCAACTTATAACCCATGTTGAACTTGCAAAACCTACAATCAAATCTGAGATTTCCTAACGGCAATCGGATGAAAGAGACAAATTTAGCCGTCTAGCCCCATAGACTCCCATTCATTTTGCACTCATGGGCGATCGCCCCCAGTGGAACTCTGGTGGAACTACAACCAAAAGACACGAAACGAGCTCTTTGTGTGAGAAAACAAACAGTATTTATATCGTTTTTAGCTCTTATACACAGCCACGTCCAAGTGATCTGAGGGCGTGCGCGCATCCTGGTGTGTGATGTGTGCGCAGACTGGTGCATAGATATATACATTCCGCCTTAAAGACATTCGTTCCAATGAACTGCCGAAGACAAGGCGACATCTAGTGTATATATCTATGCACCAGTCTGCGTACACGTCACACACCAGGATGCGCGCGCGCCCTCAGAGCACTTGGACGTGGCTGTGTATAAGAGCTAAAAACGATATAAATACTGTTTGTTTTCTCACACAAACCGCTCGTTTCGTGTCTTAGGCCATCAATGTGTACTTACGATGGGGAATTGTTTAATTTGGACGATGGGGAATTGTTTTAATTTGGACTCTGTGCATGCTCTTTGAGACAGTGACCACAGACCTGCATTATATGACTGACAGACAAGAACGGTTTGACCTAAAAATATCAAAATTGAAACTACTGCGGAAAAAAAGACACCTACATCTTGGATGCCCAAAATTTAATTTCAAAGTGAACTATCCCTTTTATAGGGAGTGGGAAGGCTCTCCTTAGACGAGAAGCACCTGGCTGCAGCCTGCAGATTTGGGCGGGGGTGCACCACGTGCAGCCCCGCCCACAATGCTTCTCATTGGTTAGTGGCAAGTGATGACGTCGATCGAGGCGGGGCCGCACCTGGGGCGGGGCTGCACGTCTCTTCCCGCCAACATCTCTTCTCATTGGTTTGTGGCGTGAAGTCATGACGTCGATTCTAGCATGTTTTGATTTCCGATGTTCATCGCTGCATGGTGAGTACACTACAGGCAAGCTACTCTTGTTTTTGTTCTAATTTTATTTACCTTTTATTTTACCAATTTTAATTCTGAAGTGGCGTTTAGTGTGATGTTAAAATTAAGTGGTGTAAAAATGAGATTGTGTAACTTTACTCATCATATCACACAAATAACTAGGACAGCGTAGGTGTGTGTGTGTGGTTTTGGTGGGATTAGGATATAGTGTTAAAACCATAGGTTAAAACAAGGCCCTTAAAAAGAAATACAGTGGCAAAACTGAACCAGGAGAAGACATATAGGATTTAAGAGTTAATAGTAATATACAAATATATATTGTAGGATTTTTTTTTGATAAATTGATTAAATGTATTTTGATATTATTGTTATTAATATATATATATATATATATATATATATATATATATATATATATATATATATATATATATATATATATATATATATATATATATATATATATATATGTATGTATATATATGTATATATAAGGTTATGAAAACCTTCAAGCTTTTAAAACTATTTCAAACTTTTAGGATGGGCTTTCTCAAGCCAAATTAAAGTTTGTGTTGACAAACTTTTTTAACTAGTTTGTTGTTCATAAACAAAGTCTCTAAGGTACTTTATAGACAAAGCCAATAACACTCAAGCATATCTTGTCTAACATTTTCCTATAATATGTTTAAAATTTATAAACAAGAAATTCCTTGTATGACTCTGTTCTATGTTAATGCCTCTCTTCAAAATTATTCAATATTGTTTGTTCTGTATTTTATCTAAATTAAGTGTTGTGAAGTGGAGTGCATTTTCCAGACAATATAGACAAGAGTTCCGGGTGCCCAGCTCGCTGACTCTGTGCTTGCACTGCACTGAAGTATACAAGGACTGCCCACCTGGGTCTGTGGGTGATGGCCGAAGCGGAGTCCTGCGGGGACTTTATTCTGAGAAGGAGGCTGAGGGCTATTGCTTGGCTGACTGTTTTTTTTCTTTCAGGCGGAGTAGGTTGTGTGTGAGTGTACGTACGTGTGTGTAAGTGAGTGTGAGTGTATGTACGTGTGTGTGAGTGTACGTACGTGTGTGTGAGTGTACGTACGTACGTGTATGTGAGTGTTTGTGAGTGTATGTACGTGTGTGTGAGTGTACGTACGTGTGAGTGTACGTACGTGTGTGAGTGTACGTACGTGTGTGAGTGTACGTACGTGTGTGAGTGTACGTACGTGTGAGTGTACGTACGTGTGAGTGTACATACGCGTGAGTGTACGTGTGTGTGTGAGTGTACGTATGTGTGTTTGAGTGTGAGTGTACGTGTGTGTGTGTGTGTGTGTGTGTGTGTGTGAGTGAGTGTACGTACGTGTGTGTGTACGTACATGTGTGTGCGTGTACGTACGTGTGTGTACGTACGTGTGTGTGTGTGTGTGTGTGACTGTACGTACGTGTGTGTGTGAGTGTACGTACGTGTGTGAGTGTACGTACGTACGTACGTGTGTGTGTGTGTGTGTGTGTGTACGTACGTACGTGTGTGTGAGTGTACGTGTGTGTGAGTGTACTTGTGTGTGAGTGTACGTACGTGTGTATACGTACGTGTGTGTGTGTGTACGTACAATGTGTGTGAGTGTACATACATGTGTGTGAGTGTACGTACGTACGTACGTACGTACGTGTGTGTGTGTGTGTGTGTACGTACACGCGCGTGTGTGTACGGTTGATGTACGTGATTATCTGTATGTGTGCATATCTCTTTTACACAATTATTTTTGTTTTGAAATAAAAGTTATCACTGGTATGAGTTTGGTTTTTTGAGTTGTCATGCGTAATATGGGATACAGAGATTGGCAATGTACTGTATGTAGTTAGTTTAACTTCAAACTACTTTATTGGCATAAATGTTTTCTAATAACCTAATGCACAAAAATAAACAATAACTATTACAGAGGAATGATTAAAATAAGAAATATATAAGGTGCCATTAATGTTTACAGTAATTTTGTAATTTACACAGTAAAGTGCAACAGAATGTGAAAAACCTTTAAAATACTACACAGATATTACACAATATATAGCCTACTCTGTAATTCCTTATGTTTACCTTAGATCAGACTACTACTTTTTGCTGCTTTCATTATTACTTTAGAGTTGTTTTAATACTTTATCATTTTATTAAAGTATTATCTCAAATTTGCGCATGCGTATTTAAGACGCGTGACGTCACCACTTAACGCAAATACGGCGCATGCGCTGTCAACGCGATATGGCGAATGCATTTCAGAGCCCGTCTACGGAGAGCCTTGGCACTTCCTAGCCCCATTGTATCGATCTTGGTTGCAGTTCCATTAGAATTCCACTGGAGGCGATCGCGGGCGAGTGCAAACTGAATGGGAGTCTATGGGGCTAGACGGCTAAATGTGTCTCTTTCACCCGATTGCCGTTGAGAAATCTCAGATTTTATTGTAGGTTTTGCAAGTTCAACATGGGTTATAGGTCGAAAGTTGAATGAACGAGTACTTATGTCCTTTCGATTTCTTACAGGTTGAGTTGTTGTTGCCCATAACACGCTAGCATTCTGCTAATGACGTCAGCATTCTGACGTCATTGACATTTTATAAGACTTTTTAAACCAAATAAGAGACTCTAAAAAATCTAACACCCAGCATTGTGTAATTTCGTTGCATCTCCTTTCGAATACAACATTCAAATTACTAGACAAAAAATTATATCCTGAGAAAAGTGGATTTTGAGGGGTTTTCGCCATAGACCTCCATTCATTCTGCACTCGCCTGCGAGCGCCCCCGCATGGACAGAGACGTGTTACTGCAGCCAGTCCAGAAACCGGAAGTAAGCAGAGAGTGCCAATTCTCTTCCTATTAGGCTGCGTTCCAGTCCAAAATTGTCATGCCCTTCACTTGCTAACTTCCCTTCGTCTCGTTCACTCGGATGTACGTCATTGCGAGTGCCCACTACTGGCGGAAACTGCAATGGGCTGAACTGGAACGTCCTAAGCCCTTGATCACTTGGAATCAGCTGTGGAGTTGATTTATTATTTACATTTTTTTCCCTTTAAGAATTTGTTTAATGCAGCATCCAAATGTTTATAGGTGTGTTTGGGTTGTTTTAAATTTAAAAAAAATTATAATTAATATATCATAGAGTTGTTTGTGTGGTGGTGATTAGACGAGATATGCGGTGACGTCACAATCGTGTTGCATTGTGGGACATATAGGTGCCTGAAGTGTACATTTGAAGCAGACTCGCTCCCTCGGTCAAAATCGAGGGAACGAGGGTCTGTCCATATAAACTTCCCTCGTCCACTTCACGAAGTGGAACGCACTTCAAAATGGCGGCAGGGATTCCCCCGAGGGGAAGTGCTTAGGGAAGTTCGCAAGTGCGTGTCTAAAAGTGGACTGGAACGCAGCATTAGACATTCTCTGTGCGTTTTCAACCGCATTTCCTGTTTACCGTGGCGTCGACGTCATTACTGTGCCACTAACCAATGAGAAGCCCCAGGTGCGGCCCCGCCTCGATCGACGTCATCACTTTGCCCAAAGTGCACGTGCAGCCCCGCAGATCCGCACGTGCAGATCTGCAGGCTGCAGCCAGGTGTACTTGCCTTAGACGGGCTCTGGTGGTAGGGGAAGACTCATGAATATTCATTAGGGAAGTCATCCCTGATTGGTCTGATGACCTACCCCTAACCCCGCCCTAAACCTACCCGTCATTGGGGTTAAAGCTATAGACGAATCCGTCGAAACTACCGGAAGTAAGCGGGCGCCATTACTGAGCTGTTGCTGGGTAGCGTTGCGCCATTGCCTCCTATTGGTTTGGTTGCGTCCACTGGAATAAACAGCCCGCGATTTACGACTGTCACTAACGTTACATCTACAACTTTACTATTCTTCCTCTGCAGAGTTATTTGAACAGTATAAGTGTTGTTAATGGTCTGTGAAAATCGGACAGGTCCTTTAAGAACTATGTATTTATCATCTGGTAGAGTGTGCATTATTTGACCAACCCATACGGAGCTCAAATAATTTTTTTGACCCTCTATCAGTGACCTGTAGTTGGCATTTTGTTGATCATCGGATGCCAGGCGAAGGAGAAAATACTCTTGAATACATTTAAAACAACCGAAGGGGCGCGTTGGGGCAGTAACGTTAGTAACATTACTGTATTTGCTTGACTGTGACTCACTCTGAGAACCAACAACGCTAGCAGTTAGCTGTACCTTACCCTTTCCTTTTGAAATGTGAAAATTAGATAAATAATGGTCACAAATGAAAAACATGAATTCGTTTATTTGATATCATTAATTTATTTATTGTTGCCAAATGGACAGATCTTTTAATAGTTTCCTCGTTAGCTTGCCTAGCTAGCATAGTTATTGCCAAGCTATTTTCATAAATAATCTGTAAGATCGTTTGTACCTTCATCTGTGACTGGAGGCCACTGTCTAACATCATCAACCCAACAAGTCATACGGCCTGGCTGTAGCTGTCATCGAGGGTGCGTTTGCGTTATCACGGAGGTTTGTTTACATACTAGTAACAGCTCAGTAATGGCGTCGCCACAAGATGGCAGCCTACACAGAACGCTCGTCGGATTCGTCTATAGTAGGTAATCCTGTTCAGAAACACTTTTTTTTATACTGGGTGAAATGGTCCTTCCATCCTGAGAGTAGTCAATACATTATTTGTTCAGAAAAAGGAATGAAAACAATCAGTAGCAGCTGTAGCAGCTGCAGGACAGTAAAAACTCTGACCAATCACTGCCACTCGGTGCGAATGTAAAGAACCAACCAGATGCCTTCATGTCTCGTGCCCGAGCCCCACTGCGTGCGCTGCCCTGCGTGCACTCATCACGTCACCGTTCCCGGAAATATTCAGCTCACTACACCGAGTAAAGCCTGTTTTATACTTCTGCGTCAAACTGCCGCCGTAGCTACGTCGTAGGCTGTGTGTAGGCTGTGTACCCTACGGCGTACCCTGACGTGCACCTCTCCAAAAATGTAACAACGCGTCAATTCTACGCGGACACAAGCGCGGTGATTGGTCTGCTAGAACCCCTCCCTCGGGGTTTCACATGCTCCCTAGGTGCGCGTCAACGCGGACAACGACACAGAAGTATAAATTAAAACCAACACGTTGCCTACGGCGTATAGGCTTCGGCGTAGACGCAGAAGTATAATGAGGCCTTTAGCAGGAGTTTGCGGTAGTGATGGGATTTATGGCTCTTTGAGGGGATCCGGATCTTGGCGATCCGTTCCTTACAAAGAGCCGTTCAAAAGAACGGCTCTTTTGGCTCTTTTTAAATATTTAGTCAGTATAAGCCCCTTTTTACAGATCATTAACTAAAAAAAGTTGGTTTAGGGTTTAGTTACCCTTTAAGAAGCCAGCTTGGGGGCATCTCAGTTTATCCTGGAAATGATCACTGGGAGGAATGATGAGGTGAGATTTGTAGTCAAATAATTAAAACTCAGATATCACACACCAATATCTGAGTTTGAATTATTTTGAAGTATTGATTATTACCTCATTTGTCATGTGTGGACTATATTCCATAGGGTTGCACAACATCCCTCTGCTTAGACAGTGACATCACTATTTTGGATTTACCTTTAGTACAAAGTGTGTGTATGTGTAAAGCTACATTGACTTATGTTATTAATACAATACCTACTCACAAATAAACATCAAAAACAAAGCCGGCTGCAATGAATTTCTGTGCAAAACAGCTTTTACTACAAACACTCCCACACAAGAACATTGTTATCACACAAGAACATTTTGATAGAAAACAAAAAATATTTAAAGTTTTAAATACATAGGCTACTGTAGATAAAATTAGAATAAATAAAATGGAAATGTCTACATACAGTCCACTATTACTACTATTACTACTGCAAACTTTGCAAATAGGACAACAGCCCCTTTCTATCATCATGCTGTTATGCAGTAGCGCCCCTCCCCCTATAACTGTTCTGTCTCGCGGAGGAGCTAATTTGTGTGCATCTGTGTGAAACACGCATAGGAAAAAAAGTACGACAGAAAGAACGGCTCCCCTCCAACCGCGACTCGGCTCCCATCGTTCATGTTTATGAGCCGTTCAAAAGAATCGGTTCGTTCGCGAACGTCACAACTCTAGTTTGCGGCATAATGGAAGAGAAAATGCAGCAAAAACTACCAATGCCAGCTTTGCTGGTAACTGCTCGCCCTGATAAAAAGCCTAAAAAAAGAAAATCGGAGGCAGAAAAGGCTGCAACGAAACAGGCACTGGATAAAGCCAGAGGACAAACTCGCGTCAACATTGGTGCAGCATTTGAACGGTGGAGACAACTGAGGGAGCTGAAGGGCCTGAAAAGCGATGCCGAGGTTGCGGTCTTTCTGCTGGACAGGTAATTATTTGTTTTGCTTCGGGGGGATTTGTTTTTTCCATGATATATGTTACGTTAGGCAACGTAGCTAGTATTAGCCCAATGCTAACATTAGCTTCTCTGTCGAGGTAAGCCAGTTGCGTTACAGGTCGTAGGTACTTACTGCTTATCTGACTTTTAAGACATGACATTTTGAACATATTGCACAGCCATAGTCGCAAGTGTCTGCATGAATGAGATATGAAGTAGTTTGGTTGATGCCCATAATGTAAGGATGGCTGACGCGAAACAGTCGTTCCGAAGCTTTGCGAGATCCCGAAGCGCAGATGTTTCGAAACACTGATCCGAAGCGTGATTCAAAACACATATGTCACGTGACTATGGCCAAACGAAGCCTCGAAGTGTTTCACTAAGTGTTTCATCAGGTGTGGCCCGCCGAATCAGCGTTTGATTGACACGGTCGGGAACAGACCACACAGTCGCACATCTGTATAAAAGTGAAATCAACGCATCTTGACCTCGTGGGTTTTTGTGAGAGGAGTTTGATTTTGAGATAGCGGATTTTTGGTGATATAGTGACATAGTGCGATTTGATTAGTTATAGGCTATTTAGGCTTGCATTTAAATTTAACATGAATTTAAATGAAACTGGAAAGAGATAGCAGTAATCTTTCCTCATTTGTATGTCCTAGCTAAAAAAAAATATCTCCGCCGTCGGCGTCAATGGCCTCGTGGTCAGTGCGCCGACATGTAGCCATAGACTGTAAAAAATATGGACAAAGCGTCTGTGACGTCACCCATAGACTTTCTGAAGAACGGGTTTGAAGCCGTTTATGGGGGGTATGGGCGGCGCCATCTTGGGAAATGCTAACCCCGCCCACCTTCTAACGCAGCGCACGTCACTCAGCTCACTCTGCTACTCCGGTTATATTTCTGGCAATGAACTATTTTTTTACAGTCTATGGCAACGAAATATGTTATAAAACACCATACTAACTCTTTTCGTTTTCATTTAAAGAAATCTTAAACATTATAGCCACACAAATGTGGTTCAGGCAACGCATATTGATTATATTCAACTGCACATAACGTTTGCCTATTTATGAAAAACAAAACAAAATATAACACAAATCTGCCTCTTTTCATTTTAAATATAATATAAAAATATTAAACATTTTATGGTCCAGGCAATATGTGCATTTGTACTAAACAACAGATTTTGCAGTAAACAACATTACATATCATCTTCGTTGTATTAAAATGACAAAACTCAACCCAGTCTCTTTTTGTTAAATTTCAGTTTTATCAATGTTAGCCATTATAAAAGTATAAGTAAAAGGTATAAGAAGCTATACAAATAAAGCAAACAATTCAATCAAACATACAAAGTCAGCGCGAGTTTAACCATACATTGGTAAAGTTAAATAGCTTATAAAGTTATGAAACTTCCCCTCAGCCAAAACGATTGCCCAGGGAAAAAAATATAGATTCACGAGACCAAAAATCGCCCATTAGATATACACAAGACGAATTATATCTCATGTTTAACCACTACAGAGACGCCAGAGTACGCGGCATTGGCGGCAAACCTCAGAACGTCAAGCCGATGAAAGACCGTTCCAGGCGGGGTACATCGCGCCGAGCACCCGGTCATCGCTGGATCAACTGGATAAAATTTTCATAAATCTTTAAATAAACCACAGATTTGAGCTTTAAACAACTACATTCTCGCCTGAAAAACTCTTAAAACTACATTTCATGATACAGAAACAGTAGTATTATATGTCAACTGTGTTAAAAAATGGCGCTTCTTATGTTGTCATTCTCCGTGGCGCTGCCTTTCAGCTGTCAATCAAGCTGTCAATCAAAGTTAACCACGCCCTTATTGTCATATATTTTATATCTAAATACGATCTAAACTAACGAGTTAGAAAAAAAATCACTACCCTCGCCGTTGTCAGGCACTCGGAACCTATCGAAAAATACAATAAAAGTCCATGGGACCAACCTGTAAAAACATGAATTTATGCTCTGAAAACGGACATTTTTACATGGGGGCCCTTTTGGGACCTTCCCCTAGCGGATTTTCGATGTATTGCAGTTTTTCGCACTTCCGGGTAGGCTTCATTTTTCAGATCAGAATGTTGCCGCTTGCATGTAGCGCCTTTGCACTCGGGCGTCCCGAGTTCGAGTCCCGGCTCGTGGACCTTTCCCGCCTCGTTTTTTTTGTCATCTCTCTACTGTCCTGTCACAATAAAAGGAAAATCACCAAAACAATATATATATATCTTTGCATGCCAGTAACAAGTGTCCTTTGTGAGAGGATTTTTTCAAAGGCTGGAGAAATTATCTGTAAAAAAAGAAGTAGTCTAAGTCCTTCCACAGCAGAGAAATGAATATTTTTGAATAAAAATCTCTAAAAAAGTGAGACATTGTGGCTTGATTTCTTTTATTAATATTCATTTTGCAAGACCAAAATGCACAGTGAGGAGCCTATAGGTTACAATCTTCACATATTAGAAAATTATAATAGTAAAAAAAACACATTTTTTTAATGGCTCGTCAAGGTTGATTCAGATCAACACCTGCAAGTGACCACTAGGTGTCACCGTTGAGACGGGTGTCGGATTGATTCGAAGCCTCGAAACAATATGGCACATTTGGTTCAACTGTTTCAATTGCTTCACGAGGCCTCGATCTGGCCATCACTACCATAATGTGCTGAAATACTCTGCTTTCCTGTGACCTGCAGCTGACTCCGACTGTGGATGCGCGTTCATGTTTGTGGGCGCGTAGCTTTGGACGGAGTACTGACGGGAGGGGGTGGAGCTTAGAAGAGGTGCCGCTTTCAATTCTTGCTAGCTCTCCAACAGGCTTGTTCGACTTCATGCAGCTCTTAAATTAATTAATTTAATTAATCAATCAACGATACTATTGATCAGCATTACCAAACGTGGACGTTCCACTAGAAACAAACATTGATTTATTGTTTTAATTTATTACTGTGAAGCTGCTTTGATACAACCTATGTTGTGAAAAGCGCTATATAAATAAACTTGACTTGACTTGACTCTGCGCAGACCGATCGGCGGCTGACTTAAAGCAGTGCATGCCGGTTAGAAATTTTGTCCGACTTGATACAGCCAGAGAATGTCTAATAGAGAGCCTAAGTCCCTCCCCTTCCGGTCGACCACCATGGGACCTTATTTCGGAAAAATATTGTATGGTAGTCAATGGCGAGAGACAACAAATATTTTGATCTCGTTTGAATTGTGCCCTGATTTACACATATGATGTTTGTCAATTTCAAATATACATTTTAAAGTCAAGAAAGTCGCAGCTTGATGTAAAACTGCTGAGGTATAAGACTGTGAAAATACGTAATTAGAAAGACTACAAACCCAGAAGGCGCACATGCGACGTCATACCTTTTCTCTCAATGAATGAAGCAAACTTTAATGAAGCTAACGTCTGTCATTTTTTCTATAGTCTTACATTATAATCGTAACGTTACGCCGTCATGCCTGAGTGTTTTGAGCCAGAATACAAACATACGAGCAACAGATCTTGTGACGTACATAGTGCGAGACGAGAGATGTAGTTCATTGAGCGATTTTCACATAAAACTAAACGTTACTCTTCTGTTTTATGACAAACTGCGACTTTCTTGACTTTCATAATTACCTTTTAAATTGACAAACAGCATATGTGTAGTTCAGGGCACAGTTCAGATGGAATAAAAAGATAAGTTATCTCTCGCCATTGACTTCCATACATATTTTTTCCAAAGTAAGGTCCCATGAGCCGGAAGCGGAGGGGCGGGACTTAGGCTCTCTATCCACCTTATTTTCGAACGCGGAAGTAAACATGGGTCCAATATCCGGTTTTTGTGCGGCACTTCCGTTTCCTCGCTTCCCTGGGCTAAATAACATATCGATCGCGAAGGATTATGCAGAGTTGATAGAAAAATGTTACACATGCCGTAGCAGATGAATACTACAAAGAACTAAAGCCCCGCCTCACTCAGTTAGGGTACCGGACCTGGTTGAAAACACTCATGCATCTAGCTGGCAGAGTGCAAAAACTTCACCGGCGCCTTCAGCCCCGCCCTAAACATAGTCGAGCCAACGCTGGACTAATATGGAGGTATTTTGTCATGTCAAATGTATTAATAATGCCATAAGAATGCAACCAAAGCATAGGATGGATAGCAATAAGTAGATGGCTATAAATAGTTGTAAATCATACAAAATAAATGCCATGATCATGCCATTATGCCATGATCACTAGATTTTATACAGGGGTTACTATAATGATTTTGTTTCTCCTTGGAGTTTTTATCATGGTTTTTATTGAGACTTCATAGCCCAGCCACTTTTCTGGTATCGGGTGGTCTTCTATAGGTGCTCACGAAATGAAAAGAACAAACATACGGTCGTTTCGATGGTTTCTTCAAATGTAAAGCTTTTAACCACAGGCGAAGGGATTCCTCAGGCCGGCGACACACTGCGTGTCCGTTTTTATTTCGGCTCCCATGTTAACAGGTTAGAACGTGCACACTGCCTGCGTGACATGCGCGTCTCACAGGCGCGGAAAACGCGTGCATGCTATAAATAGAATCGACGCCTATTTTTCACGCGACACGCAAGCGTTTTGGAAGCGTTTCCAGACAAAATAGAATAGGAAAAGATCTTTGTATTTAATTTTACATGAATACATATTAATAAATTACATTTTGATGTTTGAAATTTTAGGTTTTGACAAATGCAGATATAAATGCAATGAAAAAAAAATCGATTTTCTAATATTGCACCTGTCAATACAGAACGAAATATTCTGTAGCCTGTTTTGCCGTCAATACTGCCGACGTTGTCTTTGCTGCTATATATATGTTTAACATTAAAGGCCTTCCACAACTCTCTCCCCATTATGTCGAATATAATCACCAATGAATGAGGCTTATCATATGTCACCTAGCAGTGCCGCGTCAGACACGTTTCTGGTGTGCAAAGACATGTAAAACGCCACGCAACAGAAACGCCACGCAGCCAGTGTGTCTCTGGTCGTAGGGCGCCTGATTAAAATGTAAATGATTTCGATGATTAAAACACTCCTGCTCCAAGTAAACCTTTCTTTTGTATCAGTTTATGACAACCTCTAACTGCACAAACAATCCCGGTCTTCCCCGAAGCCATGACGATGAGTTAGTTGTTAGGAACACTTGTTTAATTAACCGATATGGTGAAAAGTGATCAGCGCGCCATGTGACCGGAAGTGCCTGACCGGAAGTCTCGCACAAAATACCGTCAACTGGCTGCGTCCGTATTTCCGTTAAAAAGAAGGTGAATAGGAAGAGAATTGGCACTCTCTGCTTATTTCCGGTTTCTGGATTGGTTGCAGTAACACGTCTCTGTCCATGCGGGGGCGCTCGCGAGCGAGTGCAGAATGAATGGAGGTCTATGGCGAAAACCCCTCAAAATCCACTTTTCTCAGGATATAATTTTTTGTCTAGTAATTTGAATGTTGTATTCGAAAGGAGATGCAAAGAAATTACACATTGCTGGGTGTTAGATTTTTTAGAGTCACTTATTTGGTTTAAATAGTCTTTTAAAATGTCAATGACGTCAGAATGCTGACGTCATTAGCATAATGCTAGCGTGTTATGGGCAACAACAACTCAACCTGTAAGAAATTGAAAAGAAATAAGTACTCGTTCATTCAACTTTCGACCTATAACTCATATTGAACTTGCAAAATCTACAATAAAATCTGAGATTTCTCAAAGGCAATCAGGTGAAAGAGACACATTTAGCCGTCTAGCCCCATTGACTCCCATTCAGTCTGCACTCGCCCGCGAACACCTCCAGTGGAATTATAATGGAACTGCAACCAACCATCTATAGACCATTTCAACGGCCTTTCGTCTAAGGAAGTGACGTATTTGGCCCTAGGACGGTTCCGGTTAGTTGTCGAGCGCATTCAAAACAATGGCGGGATGCGCTTGATGTACAGTGGGATTACGATAATTTATATAATCCTGCTATTTAGAATATCTAAATTAAAATTAGGTCCTTGTTGCTCGTTAGTTGGGTACTCCTTGTGGCCCGAAACGAACTTTTTTTTTTTAAATTAAAATGTTCCTGAATTCCTGAAAAACGCGCCTGGATTGCATCAGTGAAGCGAGAAGGCTGAATACGCAACTAGCAATATACAGCACACATTTCGATTCTGGTAAGTAAAACTGTTCTCTTTACCTTTATTCTCTCTCTACTCTTTACGTTAACTGTTTATGTATGCTGCAGCATAATTTAAGATAGCTCTGTTCGTTATTGTTTAGCCTAACTTACATATAAACCTAGCATTTTGACGCGTGTAATTTAGTGAAAATAGGCTAAGCTTTTATTTCCGTCTTTTCCCCTAAATGTTTTGTGGGCTGTAATTAAGTAGGAGTTAACATTTGTTGGCTAGCTGTCTAGTTAGTTTACAACTGCAGTAAGTAACACATTACAGAATGTATACAAACAGTTACCTGAATGGTGTGCTGCAGTAGTTTACAAAAGGTAACGGTAAACATTTTTCATCACTTAAGCTTGGCTAATGTTAATTCCAACATTTACTATAGTACACAATAGTAGCATTAGTTCTTAAATATTGTGCATTAACCAGATTAAGTTAATAATTGTTTTTCTGCTTTTGTCTTCAATAGGAAAGCCATCATTTGTAATTCAAGACGTCCAAGACTACTACAGGGAGACAGGAACGACAGCCAAACCACATGTGACCATACAGTGTGTGCAAAATTATTAGGCACCTTGATTTTCTGATCATATTTTGTTTTTCAGTCACATTTTTACCAATTCAAAACCACATTAAGCTTAATAACTACTATTCATTTTGTATTTAATATATTTAAGGGATATATAATGAAATCCTCATTGGGTCAGCAGGGTCAGACAAAATCAGGTGGAGAAGAAAAGACACATGTTAACTGCAAAATAATTAAGTGGGAAACCATCAGGAACCCTTTAGTCTCCAGCGCCACCATTTTTTTCAGAACTGCAACTTACCTGGAGTCTCCAGAAGAGCAAGATATCAGATTCAGGATCTCAGAGACTTGGGTTCACAAGCTACATGAAGCTCACAAATACATGAAGATGATGTTTTTATAGGCTTTATGGACAGACAGATTGGGACTGACTCTTGAAGGACCAGCATCACATCCTCTTGTTCCACTGTTTGAAGAATTCATCTTCATCAGTAAGTTTTGGGAGTTATTTTTTAAAAATGAACTCCTAAAACTTAATGCCAGATTCTGGAAGATTAATGTATTTTACTACACTTCAGCTTGTGATTCTTAAGTGTGGGGCATTTTTTAGTATTCTTTACCTCTCTTTTTTTTTTTTGGCTTATTTTAACTATTATGCACATCTGAATATAAGGTTTTTTTTTTCATTTCCAGCCTTGATGAACAATTCTATATCACTTATAAATTATTAAATACAAAATGAATTGTAGTTAAGATCAATGTGGTTTGGAATTGGTAAAAATGTGTCTGGAAAAATCAGAAAATCAACGTGCAAAATCAATAATTCTGCACACATATGAACCCCCAGATGTGTTCGAGACCTTGAGGATTGATATTGACCCGCTTTTTTCAGGGACTCATAACTCCATTTCTGTTGTCAAAAAAAGTCTGTGAAATGTGTTTTATGTTGTCTCAGTTGGTGAAGCAGATTGTTCATACAAGTATTTATTTACACATTAAGAAATTTGCTGGAAATAAAAGCTGTTAAAAGTGAGAGGATGTTTCTTTTGTTTATGTATTTTTAAATATATACAGTAGTCAACATTTGAAGTGGATAAAAACCTTTCATCAAAGTTAACATTCATTTTAAACAATACCCATTCTTGTCTTAGGACAACTTTTGATTAACTTTTTTGATCCACTTTAAATGTTGACTACATAAATACACACACAGCTAACAAATCTGTATGTGACTATACTAAATAGTATACCATATACCATAAAATAACATTTTCCCTTCAAGGAGGACCTAAAAAGTGTAATATTCTGTATGTTTTATTCTTAATTTTACAATTATTAATATTCATCTATACATTTCTCTTAAATGACTAATACAGGTTTATGCATTAGAAAAAAAAAAGACAGCCAGCATTACATTGCTTTCACCTTCTGTTTATTTGTGACCACATGAGGGGCTCAGATAGGACATTTAAATCCTCTCGCACGCATTTGGAAACGAATGAAATGAGTACTGGCGTAACTTAAAGCAATTTTTACCTAAGTCCGTTTACTAGCGTACATTTAGCGTTGTAATTTACATGCATGTTCTCTAAAGCTGCTCTGAAACGATATGTATTTTGAATAGCGCTGTACAAATTAATATGAATATTTGCATAGATACCGGTATGTCAGCAAATGCAAGTGAAATGCCCACTCGTAACCTCCTCAGACAAACCATGATAAGTACGTTTTCGACGCTGTTTGACTTGCTTCATCTTCACCAAACACAAGACAGATGTCATCAACATTTTAAGAACGAATGTTCCCAACCTTTCTGTAAGTCCAGATTCCAGACTGCGATAGACTTTTATCGCATCTCTCGTGTACACGCAAGCAGCCGCAACACCCAATCGGACTAACGTTACTCAGGCAAACGTTGTTCTGTGTAAAAAGTATACTTATCAAAGTCCTATTTAAAGGGTCCGGTAATTCCAATCATCGTTTATTTTCAGTTTTTGGAAATACTTTAACTGTTGCCTTTTCGCTAGACGTAAAAGTTACGCGCTTGTTTTCACAGACCTGAGATTTAAAAACGCCGCCACCGGAAATGCTTCAGGGCCACACTTGACGGATTTACAAACGGTTTGGTTTCTTACAAACGTCATTACCGTGGCTATAATTCTTTCATATGGAAGTCCATTTGTATAATTTTTCATATGTATGCAGTTTCATAGCTACATCTCTGACGTTTATAACAAACCAAACCGTTTGAAAATCGGTAGAAAATTGAGCAAGTTATGGTTATTTAAAAGTACATGCACCATGTTACGAGTGAGCGAGCACCCTGTCGTAAGATGGCCGCCGTGTGCGGACGTCGACCTCCATTGGCCAGCAGCGCAGACGAGACATCTAGCCTTTATATGATATCTATGCTCAAGAGCGGCTGCACGAGGGCTGATGACGACACAGCTGTTCCACGATTGGCCGGATTCACCGCATGACAACGATCACGTGTGTTTCGTGTTTATTCGAACACCTTTAGTTTCTCTAAAGCTCTCAAATCAGTTTATTTTAACAGTAAACACTCTTTTCATGTCGTTGTCATGTTATATTTAATTGTCATGTTTATCAAATAAAACTGATTAAAAAACGTAGACTCCACTTCATTGATAGTAGCTTATATTGAACTTTATTCTTGTTCAAACAGACGCTGTATGAAGCAGTAGCCTACATAAAGTGTTGAATGAAAATGTATCTGAAACATCTGTGTATTATTAGGCAAATATTGCATTTATTTCACTTCAGCTGTGGTAAAGTATGCAAACACCACGTGAGCGGTCACTACGGGAACCAGAAAGTGTCCGACTTCACGTCTCCATTTGCAGCTCCTCCCTGTCTGCACGCGGCTACTCTCGCCGATCGGTTACATCCAGCCACAGCCGATGTCGAACACACCTATTACCTACTATAGCTTTAAGACCAATCAGGGATGACTTCCCTAATGAATATTCATGAGTCTTCCCCTACCAACCTGGGGAAAAAAATATCGCCAGCGGGCCGCCGCCCTTCAGCGTCAGGAAGTATCGCGTGATATCAGGTCTCGCGATGTAACAAACTGCTTTACGGCACTGCAGACGTACACGCCCCCATCCAGAAAAAGGTAACGTTAGATATTGAGTTCTTCACAGTTTCGTCATGGCTGAACCGGTAAAAAAGAAGAAGAAAGTTAGGAAACCTTTGTTGGAGGACCAAAGAAAGAGGAAACGGCAGACTGACCGAGCAAGGAGTCAGACTCGAGTAAATATCGGACTGGCTTTTTCAGAATGGCGAGAACTGAGAGAGCTAGAAGCGTGCAAATCCGACGCTGACCTGGCCTTCTTGCTGTTGCACTTGTAAGTATCTTTGGAATAAACTGTGTTTAATATTTGTATTTCTTGTAATTGTGACCTCAGGATGTTTGCTATTGTCTGTAAAGGTTGTATTATGATCGCTGTCTGTTACAGGCTTACTAGTTCGCTAGATACTGTAACTTAGATGTTAGCATTGTCATTAGCAAACACGTTTGTTTTCTGTAGTTGTTTGGCCGTTCCTCTGTCGGTTTTATTTGTGTAACTTAGTTCGCCAATAAATCGAGATCAAATTCTTCAAATCATGCTTTCATTTAGCTTGTCGTCTGCCTCAGAATTAGTAAATACTGCATGTTACCGTGCTGACTTGACATATAATGCAGAAACCGGCACGAGAGTTGCTAGCTAGCCTGAGTAGCCTATTCTGAGTATCATACATGCCTCACATGGCTCAGTGCGCTCGCCGGCTTCTCTGAAAACAAATGCACGTGGCCAGAGGGAGAAGATGGGAGGGGGAGATCAGTTTACGACAGTTTTCTCAAATATCTATTCCAAAACTGTAGGGGGAGCTCTAAAAAGAAACATGCGACAAAACAGCGAAGAAATTGCCAAAACTAAACTGCCAGTAATGTTAGCCACTGGGAGAACAGAGATGGTTGTCCCTACTGTTTTACAGTAATATAGAGTAAAATATGACATTTTTTTCCAAAATTATGTTTTAATAGTATTTTTTTCGTGCCGTGACCGTGGGAGCGGGAGCATGTGTGACATAAACCTAACTAAACCATCTCATTCTATGAGGAGCAGCCTAGCCTAAGAAGCCTCAGAAAGACTGGTCTAGGATGTAGCCTTTCATTTGAGAAGCACCCAGTAGCTGCATCCCAATTAAAGGTGCAGTGTGTAAAATTTATGAGGATCTATTGTCAGAAATGCATTATACATAACTATGTTTTGAGTGGTGTATAAATACCTTACAAAATGAACCATTATGTTTTTATTACTTTAGAATGAGCCATTTCTACATACATACACTTTTTTCTTTTCAAGAACTTTATTGAACAATATAAACAAACATAATGGCCTGGCTTGGTGACCAGGGGCCTGTTTCAGAAAGGAGCTTCAACCAACTCTGAGTTAAAACTTGAACTCTGAATTGACTTACCCTGAGATGGGAAACTCTGAGTTTTCGTTTACAGAACAGCTGAAATGAGTTGGTTCAATCAACTCTGAGTGACTGACTCTGAGTTAAGCGCGTGCACCACAACTAGGGCTGAAACGATTAGTCGACATTGTCGACAACGTCGACAATAAAAAATTGTCGACAAATATCTTTGTTGTCGAGTAGTCGTTTGATCCCACGTGACCTAATGTAAGGGCCTGCAATATCGGGATTTGACCGCTACGGCGCTGTAGCGCTAGAGTGTAATGCAGCCGTTACAAATGCTATTGCGGTAGAAGAAAACACAGCGCGAATTATGACGGAGTACAAACGAATCCGAACTAGCAAGGTGTGTAAAGTTTCACAAAACTATCGTATGCAATACATGCAAGGCGTAACTTGCTTTTCACGGGAGCACAACATGCATGTTAAAGCACTTAAAGAGGAAACACACCGGCACAAGACGAGCCAGTGAGAGGTGAATGTTCTCCAGCTGAAGCTAAATAACTAGCAGTAAATCTCTTTTTAGAGAATGCAATACTACTAATAGCAATAATATTAACAATAATAATATAATTACAGTAATGTGATGATTTATTTTTGCATAGAATAAAGCTTGATCGAGCTTAGGAGTCAGGGCTGTTTTTATTATTGTAGCTCTATTAGGTAACGTTATTACAGTATTATCCCTTGCCTGTATTTTGTTACATATTCATGAAGACTTACAAAAGGAGATGTTATGAAGAATATCATGTCAGTTATTTTTTTATACTGTAAATTAAAAGGTGAATGAGAATGTCTCTGTCAGCTCAGCTCAATTGTCATATCAATAAAAAAAAAAATTCTTATAATAATTGTTTGCAGTTTAAGTGTGTCTGTAATGCAGCTGATAATTTTTTTTGTTTATTTTTTTCTATTTAAAGTGAACAGAATATTTAACCAATGTTGCTTAGAGAGCATTTGTGTGTGATTTGAGTTGGACAGAAATCTGAAAACTTAAATAGAATGACCTGTTTAGTTGCTCAAAGTTCATTAAAACAACCATTTCAAAAGCTGAAGTGATTTTTTTATATATATATTATAGTTAGAATATGTATAACTCAGTGTTTTAGCTAATTGAAAAGGCTGAATAATCGTTCCAAAAGTACTGATTAGTCGGCGAAATAATCGATGAATAGTCGATTAATCGTTCTAATAATCGTTAGATTAGTCGATTATCAAAATAATCGTTTGTTGCAGCCCTAACCACAACTATAAAAAGCCATTATCAATGGAGCGCAGATATTATGAGTCACCATGGCAACAGCGCCAGACAAAAAGAGGTCTGCATATTTCTCACCAGCAGAACTGGATGTGCTTCTGCAAGCATATGGAGAGTACGAACACATATTATTATTATTATTATTATTTAAATATCGGCTGCAGCAGTGAAGGACAGAGAGTTAACTAGGGAGAAAATAGTTGCTTGAGTCAATGCGCAAGTTTACATTATAATTACTGTTATACAGTGTTGGGTGTAATTAATTACCAAGTAATCTAAATACTGTAATTTAATTAAAGGGATTACTCTCAATTCTTCTGTAATTTAAAGTAAAATCTGATGTAATTACATTAGAGTCTGCATGAACCACTGAGCCACTGCCGCCCCAAATGCCACAATCAAGACCTCGAAGCAGATATGAGGGAGAAACACCCAGAAACACCTCATATGTGCCGCTTTCAAGTATAATTGTCTTTCCTTGCCATTAATGATTGGATAACACGCATACGTCTCCTTTGATTAATAATAATGGCCAGTGCAGTGGCTGGGATACATATGTCCTCTGCACAAAAGTTTTTTGACGATATTTAGAAAAAATCGCAAAAGTTTTGCGCAAATCTGTAATGGAAATACGCCTATTGTTCACCGCATCACCAGTCTGAACTAACCATAACTGCGGGTGGGAAAGAAAACGCACGAGATGAGACCTCTACAATTATTAAGACCATGTTTAGAGCACAGTTATATAAATAACCAAATCAAAAATTATTTTCATAAATGTCTGTTACAGTAGACAGAGCTTATGTTTAGGCATAAAGTAGTCCAATAAACTAATATAATGTTTTGATTTTTATTTATTAGATAGGCTATGTGTTTTGTGTATATATATATATATATATGTATATATATATAGGCCTATTATATGATTTTTAAATTTGAAAGTAAAGTAAATTACAATATTTATTTAAAGGTATAGTGGAGGATTTTCTTTTTCCGGGTGGATCATCAAGACTATTGGTCCTCCTAGTTGTCAATCATTCTGGTGATATCTTTACGTAAGGCCGTAGTACGTGCTCTATCCCTAGGTAGTTTTCTGCGCATGCGCACTTTCAGTTTCAGCCAATCATTGTAGCTCGCCGTTCTAACCGGGTTTTTTCAAAATGTCTGAGGGTCGCAAGAGAAAAAGTGTCTACGAATTGTATGACAAGAAGAGAAAGGCCTCTGAAAAAAGAAACAAGACCAGAGTGTTTTTGGGAGAATGTTTCACACGCTGGCGTGCGCTAAAAGCACAGGTTGGGCTTCCCACTGATGCCTCAGTCGCGAAGTTTCTACTCGACAGGTAAAGTTTGGCATGCTATTTGGAGAAATCCATTTAAAATCACTGCTAGTAAACGTTAATGTAAGCTATGATTAGCGATGCTAGCCCTGGCACAAGTCACGCACCGCGCAGACACGGTTGTTGCCTTTCTTTGACGTTGCTGGCCATTCCAAATGAGCGGTTATTGTCAGCGAAGTCCACTTCAACTGATGTACCGTGTTCAGGGAGTAGGGAGCAGTGAATACTGCGTAGGGACCCTCTCGTATGAAACGCGCCTTGTGTTTACATGCCTCTGCGCGCACCCTGCTCGCGCGGACAACACACGTCACCGGCGCGATTCAAAGAGGCTGTGCAGACTATAGGAAATGCTTAGCTTACTGTAATGGTCACTGAACGACAATGGCATATAAACAGCAGCCACCTTTTGTAGTTCCTCAACCAACAACACTTGGCACAGGAAACAAAGGTAGGAAAAGAAAAACCGTATTAGAAGTTGCTATGACAAAAAAACGTCTGGAACATGCAAGAGCTCAAACTAGAGTAAACATCGGTGTTGCTTTTCCACGCTGGAGACAACTGCGCGACTCAAAGGGTCTGAAAACCGACGCTATGGTTGCTGTTTTTCTTTTGGAGTGGTAATATATGGTTTGACTTGTTTTTGGTGGAGTTCGAGCTATTTAGCTTACGCGTTTATTACCTTAACGAATTAGCTCAACGCTAACAGCAGCTACAGTGTACAATTTACTTTTTTTTTTTTTTTTTTTTTATGTTTTCAAAGTTACGAGAACAATGCACCATCCACACCTTCGGTGCATGGATTCACAAGACCACCTGCAGCCGTTTCGATTATTGTGTCCGACCGGTGAGTGAAATTTTCGTTTTAATTTTTATATTATGAAAATTGCCTTCCTATGTATGCGATTTTTGTCTTCATTACATGCTAATTTGACCATGTTTTCATTGTGTTTTTTGCTCTGGCTGTGCGCGTTAATGTTTTTCAAAAAATGTATTGTGGATATATGTAACTATTAGCAGTTTCTTTAGAGAGCATGTGATCTTTTGTTCTAGCAAAGGACAGGAGATGAAGTCTGACGGTTTTGGTCCTTGGAGCTCAGTTTCACTTAAACTTCAGCAAGTACAAGAAGATGGTGATGGAAATGGCAAGTACATATTTTTCTGTGTGGCTGAATATGCATTTCTGTTACAAGCACCTGCTATTGAGCAAAATGCTGATCCAGAAGACACTGGCCACGTGCACACTTTAGGTAAATTCACCTTTTACTGCTTAATCTTGTTCTTTACACACACAGAATTCAGTAATTAACTCTCAAAAAATTAATGTGGTGACAACCGCATTTACAAAAATTCTGTGCAGTGTGTATGCAACCAAACTGAACAACTAGTTAAATATGTTATTAACAAACACGTATCAGAGACTTGTCTCTCTGCTGAATGTTAAGTGCAAGATACCACAGGGAAATAGGTATGAGCCTTGACTCATGTGTTACCAGATCTTAGCGAACAAGAACTAGCCCATAATAAATCAAAATAAATCCAAATACTTCATATTGAAAACAAGATAAAAATATCGCAACTCACCCATGCCCCCTTTAATACAAGATTGTTTTATGAGCCAAACCCAAACAAGTGGCACAATATAACAAGTGAACATGGCATCACTTCAAGAGTGCGCTTTGCAAATCGGCCTTCCAAGCATAAACTAAACACGATTCTGTTAATGGTGGTTTGGTTAAAATTGTAGAATGTGGTGAATCTTTGTTTGCTGCAATATTACTTTGATCTAAAATAACATACCAACTACAAGCCACCAGAACACTGCTATAGTTACCGCAGTGTCAATCATCATTATTTCTGGATTGAGTCATGTTCCGTACACACAGAGAATAATAATTTAGGGGACTCACTCCCATATTTAAATGAGGTTGACACTCCTTAAACTTAACAGTGCATATGGGCCACTAAATAGCTGGGATGATAAGTTTTATACAGTATATGAATGATTTATCAATGAACTTTAATAAAAATCTTAACACATCTCTCTTTCCACTCCCAGATTCGTCCTCTTTTAGTGTGGACATCATACAAGTGAAGCAGGAAGTCCCGGTACAGGTGAAGCAGGAAGTCCCGGTACAGGTGAAGCAGGAAGTCCCGGTACAGGTGAAGCAGGAAGTCCCGGTACAGGTGAAGCAGGAAGTCCCGGTACAGGTGAAGCAGGAAGTCCCGGTACAGGAAGTCCCGGTACAGGTGAAGCAGGAAGTCCCAGTACAGGTGAAGCAGGAAGACCCAGACGAGTCAGAGTTTTGGTGCATGCTACAAGATCCAGAGATGTCTGGGGGTATAGATGCTAGTCACCCAGTTCAACTTACTTTCAACAAATTAAAAGAAGAAACTGATCATTACTGTGGAAATGGCAAGTAATCTGTAATATTTTCATATGAATTGAATGTTCTTATGCTGTTATGAAAGACTTATTGGATAATTTTATGACATTTAGGGTGTGTTCACACATGTAGTTTGGTTCTCTTGGTTCGGTTTGTCTGGACAAAAAATAAAATAAAAATGTAGTCCTGGTCCGCTTAGCGTTCACATTGGCATTTTAACACCGAACCTAAAGGCATAGGAATATGTTGATTGGTCAGCTTTTATAATGTTTAATTCGCGATGGAACATTATCAAACATCCAAAACTATGCTGTGTGCTGGGCTATATGCGCTCGCTGTATGTGCGTAGCCTGCATATTATGGTATTTTGACCAGCTGAAAACTTGTGAATCGGGTATTCGTGTTTAGACGTAGGTCGGATGTCCAGAAATCGGATATGTATCTTGATTTAAAACCACATTTGGAAGTGGCTCAGATCGAATGCGAATAAATACAATCTCATAGATATTTTTGTGTTTACACGTGTTTAACAAATTCTGATCTATGTCAGATGTGGGTAAAAAAAAATTTTTATGCCATTGTAAACGCAGCCTTAAATTTGTTTTTGGACCTTTGGTTTTGTTTTCAAAGCGTCATACTGCAAATGTTTTAAAGAACGAGGGAGTCTATTTTTGCTGAAGGCTAGAAAAGAATTGAGATATACATTCTCTCTGCTTACAGTGCGTCAGTCACACTTGTCCAGAAAGTAAGAATACAGACAAACCCACAGTTTTATCTAAACATACGGTATAAATAGCGGTTCACTTTTAGTGTGATTGTGTTCATATCAGCAGACTCAAGTACAGTCCACATCCGAGTTCGAATAGCAGTGTTCACATCATCCAAATGAAGTTGAACCAAACTCTGACATCAATCGAACCATGGTGCACACCAAAAGTGCTAGTGTAAAAAGCATCCTTAGGCATCACAACATTATAATGTACATATTAAAAATGTATATGTGTGTATATATTAAAAATGTATTGGTACCAATTGTTCTACTGTGAAATTGTTACCTTCAGAGCATCCTGTACAATCTCTCAAAAGTGAAGATTTGAAGACTGAAGAGGCCATTGAGGAACAGAGCATGGACAGGAGGGATCACATAAAAGTCTTTTCTAATAGCATCTCAAACCAGACCAGCCACATGCAGGCAAATCAAGTGTCTTCCACCACCACCACTCAACTTGTCAACACAGTTTCTGAACTGGCCATGAAGGGTCAATGTGAAAACTGTCTAATTCTTGCCAAAGTCAGAGAAGAACTCCAAATACAGATTGCAGCTCTTCAAAACCGAATTCGAGCCATTATGTGTACAAAGGTCTCCCAGCACTCAGTCTGCTCTCCACATTCTGATCTCGATTATGGTAAGAACAACTTTATATATGCAAGCATTTTAATTATGATCTCATGATTACTGTTACTTGGGGACTACAGTCTTAATCTTTGAAGCGAGTGTGACTCATTTTTATTAATTAGTAATTTTAATTTAATATTGGTCGTTTTATCTTTTTTGGGCATACATCATTTTTATTTGTATTCTTAATCGGCTCGTTAATATTAGCCAGAATTTTTATTAGTATTAAAGCATAAGTATTTAATAAGTATTAAAACATTTTACATTGCTGTTATAGGGACTGTTAATGGACATTTTGTGTTTTTACCTTTTGTGCAGAGAAACTTCTCAACGGCTTCCACAAGAATTGCTTGGGTAAAAATCCACTATGCAAGGCAAACGAAAACACAACACAGAAGGTCAGTCATGTGAGAGATTTCATTCTCCACATGACAAAAGGATATCCTCCAATCAAAACACTACTCCTTTTGGACAACATGGAGCGTATTAATGAGTGAGTACTGAAATCATTTATAATTTGTTTAAAGATTAGCGTTTTATAGATTTATGATTGTGACTGAATGTTCATGTAAAAATCTAAACTCAGTGTCCAAGAACAGGAAACTGTCATTGGGCTGCTAGACCACCCTGTTTATATTTAAAATGAACACACAATTTACATGAACCTTTAACTTGCCATCTTATCATGTTATCTTAATAGTATCATCTCTAATATTCATATTTATAAGAACAGTAAAAGGTAAAAAAAAAAAAAAAAATGAAATGGCCATTTAAAGTGTTGATCTTGTTGAATCTTATTTTAAGGTGGGTGGTGACCCTTCAGAACGGTAACATGAATGTCAGACACTACTTACTGGATGTATTGGCCTTCCTGAAGTTTTTAAACCGAACAAGTCGTCCAATCGCTCACCTCACACGACATTCAAGGAATCGCATTTCGAGACAACTGAGACAAAAGCTAAAAAGCATTAACAGATTCATAAAATCCCACAAACGGGCTCTCAAGGACTCTGGAAACAATCCTCCTACACCGAAGTGGCATGTAAACAAGAGCACTTCTTGAGTGCAGGGCATGTGATGCTGACAGTACATGTCCAGTGTAACACAAAGATGTTGATAAAATGTTTTAATTTTATATACACACTACTGTACATTTGATTTAAAAGTTCTTGCATTCAATTGCTTGTTAGTCTAGATTTTTTTATTTTTTGGAAGAGACATCACAATTTAACATATACATTAAATCAATTAAACTTTGCACATGTGTTCTCAGCCTTGCACATTGTTTTTTTTTATTGATGTACAGTACTGTGCAAAAGTCTTAAGGCACATAAAAATACAATGTTTGTATTACACATTGACACAAGAACCTATTCTAGAATACAGATATGGTAACTAGAATATTCAGATGCATTTGTATTAAGATATTTTTTTAAGCCTCAATTTTGTAGTGAAACCAATTTAGAGGGGCTGTGGAAGGCTGAAATCAATGACAGATTTTCAGGTGCTATTAGCTAAATCTGACCACAAGGAGGTGCAAGATCTCTACAAAACCTCACAGTATTATCTGCAGTGTCCATACAAGTCAAGTCCCATATAAAAGATTCTGGAACTGATTTCCTTTAAAGCTGAAACCTTTACGTTTTCAAATGTTAAGAAATGTATAACAAAGTTTGTCATGAAATTCTTAGTAATTAAATATGATCATATTAACCATGTGACTTCGTTTGCACAAAAGGTGCTTGCTTCCACTAAATCCTCAGGGTGGAAAGTCAAGTAGGATACCTTCTCACTACTCAAATACCTTCTACATTTTCACTAGTAGTCACTATATGTATCTTATGTGTGGAGTTCCAGGCATAGGAAAGGAGAGATTAGCTGAGGATGGCGAGAGGTGCAGACATGGCATTTTTACAGTTTTGCTTGCTGGTCAGAATCAGTGTGTGACTGTGAACAGTGGCTCTGATGTTCATTTATGTAACCTCCGGCCTCCAAAGCACGCAAACCAGGGTCTCGCCTGATCTTGGCGGCTGACATGGATGTGTGAAGACAGGGATTGAGGCAGGAGAAGGTGCTTTATGGCAGCAGAGCCCTCGGTCTACAAAGAGACACTTGTATTGCTGGCCATCTTCTGTTTGCTGGCAGTGTTCGAAAGGTTTTCAGTCACACATCTGCAAGGTTTGCAACATGCTGACATAAACGTTCTGGTGTACGTGTGCGAACATAAGTTACGGTAAAAAAGGCGGCGATCAGCACCCTTTAGCAAGTCATTGTGGGGATTTCTTTCTTGCTCCAAGGGTCTTTGTAAATGGTTTCAAATAAACATTACAAAAACTGATTTTTTTGTTGTTATTTGTCATGAGCAACCAACACAGTCTCATAGCAATTTGTTTTACATTTGTCAAATTGGTATGGATTCTATGAATATGATCCAAAAGGTTTGACAACCAGAAAGTGTCTATACTTCCATGCATCACAGAAGTAAATAAATACGATATACGTTGTGTTTTTAGCGTGACGGTGTAAGTACATTAATTATATATATTGTTTTATAATTAAACACTTTACGAACATTTTTCTTTTTTGTTAAATGTTTAACTAAAATTTTTGTGCTTAGCGATTAGAGAAGTGATACACTACAGTACGATCAACTTGGGTGTTCAAGTCATTTCAACTTAAATTACATTAAACTGACAGTTGAATTTTGTATAACTTATAAACATGTTAAATTGCTTAACTTGTTTTGCTGAGTTAAAGCAATGTAAAACCATGTCATAACTTATTGATCATAATTTTTAAAGTGGGGCTTTTAAAAACTGAATCAACTGAACAATTTGCTTTTCAATTTTTTTTTTTTTTTTTTTTTTGCAAAGGTCTGTAAAATTCCGCACTCTGGGGACATCTGCTGGTTAAACTAAACTCAGAGATTGCATCAAAAATACAACTTTACAACTTTTATTAATTTAGAAAACTTACTACTTTACATTTTATACTGCTTCATTCATGGGTTCACTTAAGATCAGGTCCAGAACAAAGCCTTGTTTCCTGAAATCACATGACTTGGTCAGTTTGAATTGAGCACTCATTGAAAAGATTTGCAAAGTTTGTAGGCTTCTTAACGCTGTGTTGTGAACACAGTCATATCACTATTTGTGCTACTTCCCCCCACTTATTTTGATATTTTGCAATCTAATTTAATGACAGTCATACATTTTCTACACGTTGGGGTGATTTGTATATTCTTTCACTGCTCATAAAGGGAGAAAAACGGGCAAGGAAGAGCGATAGGCATACAAAGGAAAAGAGAGAGAAAAAACAGATGGGAATTTTGAATTTGGGTCTGTGTATGTGTGTCTTAGAGAAAGGGAGCCTCTTATTCTCTCTCAGCAGGAGCTTGGCCTAAACTTCGGCCTAGTCTCGTCTGCCCAGCAGGAGACTTTCCTGAGCTGACTGCCCAAGGGAGGGGCACCTGCCCCTGCCACAAACACTGCAGCACAGGGAGGGGAGTGTGAGGATGGAAAGACACTCAGGATTCCAGGAACAGGAACATGTGTTGGATTTATGAAGCACACAGGTAACACAAAACGATGCAGTGGAAAAAAAGTGAACTATTTCCCCCCATACATACCTCTGAGGTCGGTCTTCAGGAGCTTTCTGCTGCCTCCTTCAAAATGAGAGCTTTCTCTCTGACGGTCGCAGTGGTTATTGTTGGAAACCTCAACCATACCAGCTCTTGGTGACTACCAATATAAACTGACAGCTTATGGATTTGCTTCCCTCCCTCATGGCAATATTTTCCACTGTTTGGGTTCGTTGGATACAAGCATATGTTTGAAGTTTATCACATGCTCAATCATTCAGACCCTCTTGAGAGAGAACAACGGAGAGGGTCTGAGTTCAAGACCCCAAAGTCTTGTTATTAAACTATCAGGCTAAGAACGTCCCCCGAAAGACTTCTTAATGCTAAATACTATTCAATTAATCTGAATCAGCATGAGAAGCATCTATTGAATTAAAAGAAATAATTCACCCAAATCAACATTTTTTGTACTTTACTCACTTTTACTGAGTCATTTTGGCACAATATTATCATCTTTCTTTTGTGAAATGCAAAAAGTTGTTTGGCAATAAAAAAATTCTTGCAAATAAAGATTGATTTATACTGCCAAGCTCCAGAAAAGCAATATATATCACAGAAGTTGTCCATTTGATTAATGTGCTATATTCTAAGCCATACGATAACTTTGTGTGAAGAACAATCGCAAATTTAAGCCATTTACCACTGATTATATTTATGCATTTGGCAGATGCTTTTTATCCCAAGAGACTTAAATTGCATTGAAGGTACACATTTTATCAGTTCTTGCTTTTCCTGGGCATCAAACCCATTACCTTAGTGTTGCTAGCTCCATTGTCTACTGTTTGAGCTACAGAAAGACACTCATAAGCTCCCTCTCCATCAAATCTCATGATTCAGCATATTTAAAAAAAGCAAATGAGATATTAAAGCTATGATTTTGAGGAAGACTAGCAGTGAACAGTGAAGCAAAAATACTATTTTTTTTTTCCCCATACAATAGAAGTCAATGGGGCCCATTAACTGTTTGGTTACCAACATTCTTCAAAATATCATCTTTTTTTGTCCAGCAGAAGGAAGAAAATCATAACGGTTTGGAACAACTTGAGGGTGAGTAAATGGTGAACTATCATTTAATATAAAATAACTGACACATTAAATACATTACAATACATTTTCCACAGGATTTACCCAAGTGAAAAGTGGATCATTGGGACAAACTGAAGCTGTTGTGGCAACTGTATTCTCATGCAATAGGACCTCATTTATGACTTTTCAACTGTCTGATCACACCGTGAGGTAGGAACATACACATACAATATTATTCCTTCAAGATGCTGTAATGTTTCTCAGGTAAATGGAAACACATGCCTAAGGAAAATGAAAAGAGAGGGAGGTGCACACATCAGGTCCTCATGGAGTCCCATGTTAGATGGCGTTTTTCCAAACTACATTATCGTGGCTGGATGGAGCTTTTAGACCAAATGATGAGAACATCAGTGTTTTATGATATAGCTCAATGAAATCACAACCTCAAATATAAAAATGTTGTTTAAAGGTAGGTGTTTGATCATAGTATCCAGCTTATCTAACTATGTATTGTTGATTTTTATATTCTTTTTTATGTTTCATCTTAAAAAAACACCTGCCAAGTCCCAATTACATCTCCAAGGGGCTAAAGACAGACACCCATGTGACACACACACACAGACGTCTACAATCTTCACTGCTCTCTTTCAAACAACAATAGTTCACGTGCGTCACAGAACAGCAGGCAACCACAAACCAATACAGTGCTGCCATTTAACAATACACATGAATTGTACATATTGCAAATACAAGGTTCCTTTTTGGGTAGTCTGTACTTGTTTATGATGATCCCAATAGGTCACAAACTGCATTACAAAGTTTACTAACCAAACATGAAGGTTGAAGAACACACACTAACATTTGTGGGTCAGTTTCAGAAAGTGCAAAAAGCTGATACAGACTCAATAAGGCTGATATTATCCAATGAAAACACAGTCACATCCAAGCACTGCAGTGCAACACACACACACCCCATGCAAGACCCACAAAAAAGTGAATGCTAGCAAAAGCATAGTCCAGGCCAATGCAGACACATAAATAAATGCTTCCTGAATGAAAACCATTTTTCATTTTTTTATTTTATTTGCACAGTCTCCATCTCTCCCTCTCTCTGACTGTTTTCTGTGTTTTTCTCTTCATTTCTAATTAATTTCACGTCCATTCTCCTTTCTAATGTCTTTCTCCATCTCTCTGCCCTTCCCACTCTCTTCATTTTCTTCACTGAAAACCCCACTCATCTGCTATTGTAATAAGGACAGTTCTGCTTTACAGTGTCACGTTTCTGCAGTATCATTTAGCCAGTGTCAGGAAGTCTTCTAACCCTTCCCAGAAGACTCATTCAGATCATGAACCATTCTGTTGTTGTTCTTACATAGAATATTTCTTTTATTGACAATTGCATGATATAATAAGCACCTCAGATTTCATTTATAATTCTTTCAGCCAAGCTTTCTTGTGCAAAGCAATGCATTATTAAACAGTAAATCATAACAAATATAATACAGGTAAGCTAGAACAATTAAAACAAAATCTTTTCAAAAATATATCTTGAAGGGTCCAGGCTTGGTGCAATTTTTCAAATACAGCATCATTTTTTTAGAACATTTGATCTCAAAATTTTTGAGATATAAATATTTCCCTAGCTGACATTGTCCATAAACATGCATAAATAGGGGTAAAGATACGGTTTTACAAATGGAACAAATTTGTGTAGATATGCTACTGAAACAATTTACAGCAGTCAACATTTGAAGTGGATCAAAAAAGTTCATCAAAGTTGTCCTAAGACAAGAACGGGTATTGTTCAAATTTCATGTAAACTTTGATGAAAGGTTTTGATCCACTTCAAATGTTGACTATTTTTGTAAGAGTGGTTCTAAATTTTGTTTAAAATTGCATAATTCAATTTAATTGTGACACAAAAAACAAACAGAATCAGGTAGAATAAAAAATGTATGATTCAAATAAGGTGCCAATAAATAGACAAAGTCAGGATTGTAACAGATCTGTTGGCTAAAATTATATTTTAGTTATAATGAAGTACCTCATGGAGAACGTAATGTCCTATTGGATTGTTTATCCTGGCTTCATGACAGAAGTGATTTTTCCTCCTCAAAAGAGCAAACTCTGACAAGTCCTTTAGCTTTGAGCCAAATCCAAGTAATTTCTCCTTTGCACTTAAACCAATTTGGTAGTTAAATGTTTCACACCTGCTTTTCCGGTATCCTGGGGGCGATTCACGAATCCTGACAAAGCTTGTTTTGTCCCTTTCAAGTTGTCCTATAAACAGATGTTTCACACATTTTTGTCCACTAGTATTTAACAGCGGCTTGACCAGAATTGATTGCTATGTCAAAGGTGACAAACCCTAAAGATTTCTTATTATTTCATTTTGGTTTGCAGGGACCATATTGCTGATCATATTAACTATGATGATATGTACAGGGGTCCAGGGAGCAGAGAAGACACACCATCAGTGGCTTGGATAAAAGAGTATTATTATATTTGCACAGCGTACAAAGCTATAATCTTTAAGCCCTTTAGCATCAAAATTAGTAAATCTTTGTAATGAACATAACTATGCACAGTCTTATTGGTCATGGGCTGCACTAATTGGCGAATAAAATAGTGGGCAGCTGTCATTGTTGTTCAGAGCTGCCCTTGTTGCAGAGTGGGGCAGCCGCACTTATGGCCTTCCTGCTGGGACGCCTGCGCTTGCCTGTCAGCAGTGTGTAGAAGAAGGGATTCACACACGAATTTCCATAAGTCAGCCCTGTGAGGATGCGATTAATCGTCACCTGCGTGCCCACCGGCACCACGCGCAGAACCTCGGGCTGGTACAATGGGAGAAGCTGCCAGATCCAGAATGGAAGGAAACAAGCCCAGAACGTCAACACAATTCCCAGGATGAGGAGCAGGACTTTGGGGCGAGGAGCACGGGGCGGGTAGGCGTTGCTCCCTCCGACCCAAGCTGGCTGCGTCTGAGATACCCAGTAGAGTCTCCCCAAAGCTGCATACAAAGCTCCGATGGCCAGCCCTGGGCCTAGGATACTGGTGCAGAAGAGTACGCTGAGGTAGGCTTTCGAACTCTGCTCGTCCCAGGCGGGAACGCACAACTTGCCTTCCTGGTTCTCTCCATCCTCGAGGTGCAAAGTGATCATCATGGGCAAACTGAGAGCCACGGCAAAGCCCCAGGCCAAAGCGACTCGCAGGAGTCCAGAGGAAGGTGTGGACGAGGCTACCAGCGGATCGGCCACAGCTCGATACCTATCCAGACTCATAGCAGTGAGGGTGAAGATGCTTGCGTGCATGGTGAGCAAATCCAGACTGAGTAGGAGCCGACAGCCTAGTTCACCGAAGGCCCAGTCAGATGCCAGGCTGTCGTACACGATGAAGGGGGCAGTGGAGAGGTACACCAGGTCTGCTAAAGCCAGACTCAGAACCTGCAGGTGAAGGGAGGAAGAGGAGGAGGACGAGGTGGGAGAGGAGGAGGGAGAGAAAGAAGGGGAGGAGGTGCCGAGGCAGGAGGAGCTGTAACAACAGGAAGGAGAGGTACGCCGCCGCCTGGACATCCTGCGGCGGCGAATCAGAAGCCCTAGGGTGTACAGGTTGCCCAGAATGCCCAGTAGAGAAAGGAGGGATAGGAAAAAGCAGAAGAGAGCAGTGGAGGCTACACTTGGGGATGGGGAGAGAGAAGGAGAGGATGAGGGAAGGGAGAGGTTAGTGAGAAAGGGAAAGGTGTATGAAGGGGAAGGGGAAGAGGAAAGAGAAGTAGAGCCAGAGACGTCCATTTGTCCTGGATGGCAAGAATCCCAAGATGAGTGACCTTCTGAGAGATGTAACTTCAGCGTGTATTAGGGTGTTTACTGTGCCCAGGTGATGAGAGAATCCAAATTTGAAGGGGAGAGCTGTGAGTGGACTGCTTTAATGGGTGAGAGAGAAGAGAGAAACAAAGAAACACTGATTTTATAAAGTTTTTTTTTTTTTTTTTTTTACTACAAATTGGCAAGTTTGTCAAAGTACGCTAAATATCATGCATATCACAGATTACAAGAACTATAATATTATGTTCAAGATAATTAATCGTTAGATGCACAGCACCAGTTTTGACAGAATTGACAAAAATTCGTACAAATCTACATGGGTTAATAAAATTTATCAAGTAGCCTAATTAGGCTATTTAAGATCAATAATCTCAGCAGCGCTGTTTTAAGCTGCTCTAAAATTTTCCTCACAAACCTATGAAATCTTAAACTTAATTTTTTTTTTATAAGACAATGAGAAACACTTGACTGTAGGCTATTTTGCATCTTATGTCGTCATAAAGCGGGGAATTCTATTCCTAGTCATAATGACGAGTGTGAAGATCAAAGCCCAGCCGGGGGGCGCAAGAACACAGACGGGAGAGAATTATATGTGGCACGTGGTGACCCTGAGAGAGAGACGGGTTACGAGACTATACTGTTGCTACAGTGAAGCACTGGCACAGGCAGTAGGTTACCCGCTGCGCCCATCACCCTTACCAGGGTGCTTTAAATAACACCTTTTAGATCGACACGGAGATCGACAGATTGGCTAGTTTGAGTTAATTTATTTATTAATTCAATACAAAAATGAATGTAGTTCATAAGACGCCCAGCTAAATAAAATAAATAAAAACGATTTAATAATTGTCATAGGGTATACGCAAACTGAAACTCGTGTTGACTAATTTTAGGAACTTAAGACGAACTAGGCGAAGGAGTCCTATCATTTTAGTTGTTGCTAATTTATTGTTTTCATAATGTAAAAATGTCGAACACATGTAGTCTGCGTTGAATCAGGGGAAATCGGGGAATGTTGCGCCAAGGAGTGAGTTGTAACACCATCAGTTTAACCAAATAAGCTACAGGGGTGATCATTCATTCTTCATGACAGAAGTGTGTTGCGTGTAAAAACATATAAAGCATTTACAGGAGCAAAAAAAAATTGCATGTTGAAATGAATGATGACAGAACAAGAGATATCATCTGAATCAAGTCATGTTAATCTTGTATAATTTTATATGGGCTATAAAGTCCACACAAGCTCTTCACCTGTTTAAAAATAAATAAATAAATATCAGACGGGGAGGGTTGAAACCGTTTCCATACTTTTGTAGCCTATAAAGACTTATAAAAAAACGGGACAGTGTCCACTTGACACAAACGCACACTGTGTGTTTTGTGTAGGCTATTGTTTCCATTTTATGTTTTTATTTATTTATTGTGTATAGCCTTTTTATTTGCTGTTTTGAATTAAATGAAATGTGATGGTGCGATGATTAGGCCTATTTTATATTTGCTAACCACTAATGTAGCTACATGTTAAACGAAAAATGTTTCCTAAAATCCGACATGGAAATATTGTAACAATTGCACTCTTTGTAGCGACTTGACATTAATTTAATTAAAGTAGCCTGTTCGTTGTAAATTTATAATAGCCTATAGAGACATATGGAGATATTAACCTATAGGCCAAAGTTTGTGACACATCACGCAAAAAAAAACAAAAAAAAAAACGCATTTCAGATGTTAACGAAAAATTTGTCACAACACTTCCCGGTCTTCCCCTATCCTAGCTAATACGCATCCTTAATATAAAACTCGATGGTTGTCGCATGTAAGAACGGCATGTTCATTAGACAGCTGAAAATGTAAGTATAAGCTAGGGCTACTATTATTCAAACAAACAATGTCTCAGAATAATAAACTGTAATAAATAGGCTACAACAATTACGCATAGGCTATTTGTTTCGTTTAAATTCTGAGGACACAACAAACTAAATTAATTTGATTAAAATGAGCTAATACAGTAGCCTATTGTTATTTTTGAAACCCTAAAATTGTCTTACCCTTAAATTGAGTATTCAGAGATGGCATGTTCCATATGTCGGCATATCCACACTTCAAACCGCGAGACAATGACGAAAATCCCACTCTAGAATATTCTAATTAAATTGTGTATTTGTAAAGTATAAATCAAAAAGCTCAGCGAGGTGTTAATGTTCCTCTAAGGACAGAGTTAAAGAAACTTTAGGATGGTGTAGAATATCTCTGTCACAGTCGGTCCACTCCCCATATGTTGTCTGAAGCAAATGAAGGGAGGGATGAAGAGAGGCTCTGCTGAAAGACTGGAGAAAGAAGGGTGTCTTTAATAAAGACCAACTATTATGAATGGCCTTGGAGGGAGACAATTGATCTTCATTGGCAGATGACTGAATGTGATTTGATGTTTAGTCTCTAACCCTGACTGATATTCTTTGTGGTGTTCATTAACTTCTCTCTTGTGATTAGATCCCTTCAGCCCACTTTTAACGAACATTTTTACGAGTGAAAAATCTGTGCTTTGGGGCTGTATTTATCAGTGCCAAAAGCAATACAGTCAGTATACCATTGGAAAAACACATGTAAATGTCAGGGAACATTATTTATGTCCACCATCCATCAAAGTTATTTGGGTTTGGGAGCATAAAAGGAATATTTTAGGTAGGATTTATTAGAGAACTTTAAGAATTACAACAGCAAACATGAAAAGGTACGTGAAATGATTTCAGTTTTACAGGTACTCACAGGACAAATGAACATGTTATTAAACCCATTCTTTGAGGCTGGACTGAATCATGCGTGAAAAATGTTGGATGAAATTTTGATACGCGTCAAAACCCAAACCACAGCCGAGGCAATGAAAACCATTTAATCACTTAAAAAATATGGTATCGCTCCCTAACGACCATACAGGAATACATAACCATTAATGGAGATAAACCGTTTCAGTGGAAGGACATTTTCACCTCCTTAGTCATGCAAAACTTAAAATGATGCATGGTGTGGATATCTTGGAGCTTATGCTGTCCTTTAGAGCCACATGAATGGATTAAAGGGATAGTACACCAAAAAAAAAAAAAAAATCAATCATCAATTGAGTCATCATGCACCCTCATGTAATTCAAAACACAGACTTACTTTCTTCTATAAAGCACAAAAGATGTTTTGAAGAATGTCTGTTTTTGTCCATACAATGAAAGTCAATGGGGTCCAATGTTGTTTTGGCTTTCATGGAAACAACAATTCTTAAAAAAAAAAAAAAAATTTGTATTTCATAGAAGAAAGAAAGTTAAACACTATTGGATCGACATAAGGGTGAAAAATGATGACAGAATATTCAATTTAGGATAAACTAACCCTTTAAACTTTTGTTAAACCAAGAATAGGGAAAGTGATACTTGAGCTGCATGCAGTTTTGATTATAGGGACTGGTTTTCCTTTGTTTTGATATCATTTTGGTGTAAACCGCAAAAAAAAATGAAAGCTTTTAACCAGTCAGGTCAGAATGTGTAAATCCAAAACACCAAAATCAAATTAGATTCTAACTGGGAACAGTGGCTAAAAGTTAAAAATGTTTAACAAAATGCTTTTATATGACCAAGATTGGTTATATACAGTGTTTCTATTAATATTCAACCGTATATGAGTTCTAAAGTGATCCTGAGATCTTTGAAGCACACGAGTGGGTCAGTGGACACATGTTCTTTCCTGTAAAATGAAGATGATTCATTAAATGAAGGCGGTCCAGAGTAAAGGAACAACCGGCGTAAATAACTGTCCGGTGAGAAAGAAAGAGTAATAGAGTGAGAGAAAGAGACAGACAGAGAGCAAAAGTTACAACCCCGTCTCCTCATGAGCTACTGACACCAAATTCAGCGTTGCACCGCGTGCCAACACACATCTACACAAGGCCAACAAACACATATCTGCACATCTACTGCACTCCTGCCAACACACACACGCACACACACCGCTGACACACTTCAACTTAACACCACCTCTGAACACCCGATACGGTCAACACTCAAACACATCTAATCAATGGGGTAAGGAGAGTATGTGTGTAGTGACCGCAAGAGCCCAGGATAATCATCGCAGCCCATAGGGCCCGCTTAGTGAATTAGTCTCCTGGTTCAACTGTTCAGTGTTTTTCTATACGCTTCTCATTTGACCGCAGTGACCGCAGTAAGTAATGTGAGTAAAACTAAAGGCATTTGAGTCACCGAAATATTTGCAAACACTCATTAAAGTGAATTACTGTTAGACTACTAAAAATAATTATAGAGCTTAAAAACGGTCAGATTACTTTTTTCTCAGAAAAGTTCAGTCTAAAATGGATAGGCTATTGTAATATTATTAGTAAGATCTATCAAAAATCCACGTACCTTTAATACTGCATTTTCAAACTGTATAAATTGTATACATTAATGCAACCACAATCCAGTTGTTCATTGTTCTTATAATGGGCCGATTAATGGGCTGTTTTACCTCAAAGGTTATTTTATTTTATTTTTTATTTTTATTAGATATTAATGGCTCTTATGACAAATTGCTTGTGATATTTAGCATTTGTAAATTGCTTTGAATTTATTTTATTTTATTTTTTATTTTTATTAGATATTAATGGCTCTTATGACAAATTGCTTGTGATATTTATAATTTTTGAGTTGCTTTGATTTGCTTTGGTTTTATTTTATTCTATATTTGACTTTATTTATGTGGAAGGCAGAAGTGAGAATATATATATATATATATATATATATATATATGTATATATATTTATATATTTATGTATATATATATATATATGTATATGTATATATATTTATATATATGTATATATATATATGTATATGTATATATATATATATATATATATATATATATATATATATATATATATATGTGTGTGTGTATAAATATATATACATATATATGTGTGTATATATATATATATATACATATATAGCCTATATGTGTATATATATATATATATATACATATATATGTATATATATATACTGTATATATATATATATATGTGTATGTGTATGTGTGTATCTATGTATGTGTGTATGATGTATATGTGTGTGTGTGTGTGTATATATATATATAATGTGTGTGTGTATATGTATATACAGTATGTGTGTATATGTGTGTATATACGTGCATGTATATGTGTGTGTGTGTGTGTGTATATATATATATGTGTATGTGTGTATCTATGTATGTGTGTATGATGTATATGTGTGTGTGTGTGTATATATATATATATATATATATAGTGTGTGTGTGTGTATATGTATATACAGTATGTGTGTATATGTGTGTATATACGTGCATGTATATGTGTGTGTGTGTATATATATATACTGTATATACATGTATGTGTATATATATATATATATATATATATATATATATATATATATATATATATATATATATATATATATATATTATACAAAGCTATTTTACATAAACATGTATGGCAGTTCACCATGTCTGAAAAAAAAAATATATAAACACTATAAAAGTAGTCGACATGCTTGTGTGATATTTTAGTCTTCTGAAACCGGTTTGAATATGCAGAATGGAAAATAACTTTTAAGAGCTACAGCTGAGGAGAAGATTATCATGAATAATGATTTTTATTTTCAGTCTGTTCCTCTCACAAGCTATCATATTTGAACTGTATTCATGGCATTTTCCAGATTTCTTTGTTTAGCTGAAAGGGATAGGTCACGCAAAATGAATATTATGTCATCACTTTAGTCTTCTTTTTTTTTCAAACAAGAAAAGTCATTGGGACTTTAATTTTATGAACAAACAGTCACTATGAATTTTTCTGAAAAATAACTTAATGTTGCTTTACGTTTTTATAAATCGCAGCATTCAGGTTTGGAAACAACACAAGCGTGAGTAGACAATGACAGAATTTTAATTTCATGTTCTTTAGAAGCATTAGACTGGTAATCCTTTCTCAAGCCACTGCTGTGTTTGTCTAAAATGGGTTTCAACTCTTGTGTGAAGTCTGCAGGATTTAGAGAGGTGCTCTGGGCTTAGCGTGTCTCAGGCATGTGCTGTATATTTGAGAACACAAGATGGACAGAGACAGGCACCAGGGCCAAGACGAGAAGAAGGGCAGCATACCTCTCTCTGCGGGGTGTGGGGAATTTCAACAAATACCTGGCACAGGCCTGCCAAAATAGGCAAAGGAGAGAGAGATTAGTAGAAAGAGAGACAGACGGGACAGAGACAAAATGAAAGAGAGACACAGAACGTTTGTCTGATGTCTCACTAAAGGATGGATTGTGATTAACAAATACAAAATGTTAGCAAAATATGAAAAAGGAGATGGAGAGAATGTACTTTACTTGTACTTAGTACTATAGTAAACTGCATATGGCTTTAAATTAAACAATTATTGTGTGTGTAAGTACAGTGATAGACTTAATTACCTTAGCACATATATGTGCACTATTACTAGCTTATAGTTAGCTGCTAGTCTTAGTGCATTTAAATGAAATAAGTTCACATTACTCATAATATTGGTTTAAGTTACCATAACTTGTTGGGTTTACTCAATTTAATTTGTCATGGTACCACATGTAGTAATTCAGATCTACTTAAATTTTTTACTTACATTTACTCAACATAAGGTACATTTCATAGCTTAAAAATGTATGCTGATCCACCAGTGTGTGTATATATATAGCTTTATTTTTTGTTTTTAGCACCTATTGGCTTGTGTATCCTACGCTAATCTTATATTAAACTTGGCATTGTGTACTTTGCATTTTGTTCTTGGCATTGTGTTCTCGTATGACAAATTGCTTGTGATGTTCCTCATTTAATTCGCTTTGGTTAACAGCATTCGCTCAATGAATAAATGCAAAGTAATGTAATTTGCATAAAAATGCTTGTGGAAATTCATGTCTTTTCTGGAGGAAACTGAATTGCTGTCATTTTAACAAACATGCTTTTAGATTTTCAGCTAATTACTGCCCCTTTCAGCCACTCATACATTTCTGAAAGAAAAGACCTATCATCCTCATTTCATGCTGCTCGCTGACATGAGGCCTGTAGATTAACACATTAGATTTCGTGGTGTGTGGTGTCTTGATGCCTAAAGCTTAAGGGTAAGGTTCTGCCCTTCCCAGGGTGTCTCCCTTCACATCAAAGGGATCATAATTGCTAGACACAACTGCACAGCCCCACCGGGACCCCCAGCTCAACCTGTGTGTGTGTGTGTTTCAGTGCTGTGCAACTGCACATGGGTTTCTAACAAAAACAATCTGATTAAGGTACCTTGACATAAATAATCACAGACCCTTTAAATGGCTTTAAACCGCCCTTGTGCTTTGCTTACATTATGTTAATTAATTCTCCAGTCTTCGTCAGCCAATTGACAGATTGCCCCCATGTTTGACTTCTCCTTACAGCAGATTTAATTAAATGGGCGGACATTTTTGCGCGTAACAAACTGTTTGTTTCCCTGCAGACTGATTAGTAGAGTTCAAGATGAAATATTGATCCTCCATCTCTGGTGCTGATGTTTATATTCACGTCACTTTCAGTAGTTCTCTGTAATAAAGATAAAGGACTGACATTCCTCCGACACAGTTTGTTTAATGGCCGACTTGCAAGCAAACTAGACGCATTGAAAATCTTTAGACTTTCTTTTGCTGTATCTATGCATATGTCGGAGAAACAAACATTGCAGATAGCCTCTTTGTTTGTTTTTATCAATACCTTATTTGGACCAATAAGTTGATTAGGGACCAAATTTGGTCATTTTACACTGTTTCACATATGCATATAGTCAAGTATCAACAAGGCTGTGAATCGTAAGCAACACAAAAAGTGCTGTTTCTGAATGAATCAGTGCTTTTGAAGGAATAGATTGAGCAAATGATTCAATGATCAATTGATTCATTCATAAAGAGAGTAACTTATTTTGTTCCTGAAAGAATCAGTGCTTTTGAATGAATAGATTGAGTGAACGATTCAATGACTCGCTCATGAAGAGTAACTTATTTTGTTCCTGAATGAATCAGTGCTTTTGATTGAATAGATTGAGTGAATGATTCAATGACTCACTCATGAAGAGTAACTTATTTTGTTCCTTAATGAATCAGCGCTTTTGAAGGAATAGAATGAGCAAATGATTCAATGATCAATTGATTCATTCATAAAGAGAGTAACTTATTTTGTTCCTGATTGAATCAGTGCTTTTGAATGAATAGATTGAGTGAATGAATGATTCAATGACTCACTCATGGAGAGAGTAACTTATTTTGTTCCTGAATGAATCAGTGCTTTTGATTGAATAGATTGAGTGAATGATTCAATTACTCACTCATGGAGAGAGTAACTTATTTTGTTCCTGATTGAATCAGTGCTTTTGATTGAATAGATTGAGTGAATGATTCAATGACTCACTCATGAAGAGTAACTTATTTTGTTCCTGAATGAATCAGTGCTTTTGAAGGAATAGAATGAGCAAATGATTCAATGATCAATTGATTCATTCATAAAGAGAGTAAATTTTGTTCCTGACTGAATCAGTGCTTTTGAATGAATAGATTGAGTGAATGATTCAATGACTCACTCATGAATATTTTTTTTTTTTTTTTTTTTATTAAACATTACACAGCATTAAAGCAATACAGATAAACATGAAAAAAAAGACAAAAAGGATACACAGACACAAATAATTGCCAGGGTAACAAAAAAAACAATGCAATGCATTTACCTTAAGAGGACAAAAAGGATGAATATAGAGATACAGTTTTCATTGCTTTGGGATTAACAGAGTTTTGGATAGTTTCCATGTATTTGTCTAGATCATCTTTGAATAGAGAAAAGAGAGGTTTAGAGCCAGTAAATTTTTGCTTATGTATGTGAAATTTAGCTAGTAGGAAGCACAAATTAATTATGTAATATTGTCCTGTTTTCTCTTTTGGGTAGTCAAACAAGCCAAAGAAAACATCTTTAAAACAGAAAGAAAAGTCACTTACAAAATAAGATTGGATAAAAATTAACAAATCTGACCAAAATTTCTCAGTGTGGGTACATTGCCAAAACAAGTGAATGACATCTTCCTCAATAGAGTGACAAAAATAGCAATTCACTTCAATGTCTGACTTATATTTCCTAAGAAAGGCTTTGGATGGGTAACATTTGTGGATTAATTTAAATGTTATTTCTTTTACTTTATTGGTAAGCAGATACTTATGAGGCAATGACCATACTTTTTCCCACGGTAAATTCTCTACAATATTATTCCAGTATGGTATCACATAAGGAATTGTCATTATTTCTTTCTGGAAGAGAGCTCTAATTTTATAATTTCTTTTTTGTTGCTCTACAGAAAAGCATACATTTCCAATCATTGTGTCAGTTAGGTTCAAAGAGTAAGTACATGGCCATGGGAATGTAGAACCTTGCAACAGAAAAGACACTCCAGAGGAAATTGAATTGAAAACAATAGCATATTCATTAGCAGATATAGGAATTTTATATTTCTGTAAAAAATCTAAATAGGTGTAAAGTCTGCCCTGTGAATTAAAAAGCTGTCCAACTAAAAGAAGGTCGTTTTTGAACCAGTTGTCAAAAAAAAGTGATTTATTCTTGTAGAGAATATCCTTATTGTTCCATAAGTAATATCTGTGTGGGGAAAAGTTGTGTTTGTATATTAGGGACCATGCCAAGAGCATCTGCTTATGAAAATTAGAGAGTTTGACAGGGATGTTTGTAACATTATAGTTACAAAGTAAGAGAAAATTCAGGCCACCTACTTTTGAGAAAATATAATTAGGGATGATATTCCAAAGTGAAGAGGGATTATTGAGGGAATTTTTAAGCCAATTAATTTTAAAAGTGGGTTACTTCAGGATTTAGCATTAAGCTTTGTATTAGTAGAAAACCTGTAGTATTTTCGAATTACCATGCTTTCCCCCCTCATATCCCCCTGAGAGGAGAGATTTATGTATTTTTTGTCTGGAAAAAATCCTCCGATGACGCAAAAATCGTCATTTTGCGTCATCGGAGGATTTTCTGGCCAGAGGCTAAAGACTACAGCCAGTAGATGGCGTTGTTCCGCATGTTTTCAACCCGCCCATACAGGGTGGGATCTCACTCACAGAATGTACACAGTATCAGCCGTCTTTCTTTGGAAGCTAAGCTAGCATGCTCTTGTTCTGTGGAGAAAGCTGAATAATAGGAGAAAGCTGAGTAAGTAGGGGTTACCATCTTCCTTTTCCCGGACTTGTCCGGCGGGCGAGACTGTTAAAAATGTCCGGGATTCGGCTTTTGCGTTCTACGGTCGCCATTCATTGTTTACATGCACACCTCTCGTTTCAATCTAACTGAATTAATTCCGATCGGTGAATCTGACTGTAGTGTTTACATGGACGCTAAACAAGTGCGTTTGATGCGGTTGATGTGCGTTTTAACATTGCTAAGAAAATTCCCGCTCCTCCGTGAGAGATGCGTTCTCCCGCGGCCGTCAGCCTCGTCCTGCTCGCCACAGTAAACATGATGAATGGCGACTGTAGAACGCAAAAGCCGAATCCCGGACATTTTGGGTCTCTAAATCCCTGGCAAACTCATCACTTAGGCTAGCCTTGTTGTTTTCAACTGTGCTCTCTAACCGGTAGGCGTGGCCTCCTAAGGCAGCGAAGCAAGTGCATTCTGGGAGTTGTTGTCTTTCATCCACATAAGCCAAAAATACATTTTCTGGCTTTTCTCAGTCTAGAAAGCTCCAAATTCAAAAATTTCTCCACATTTCTTCTACTTAAATGACATATTTTAAATACACATTCATCTTCCCAGAGGTGAAGTATCCCTTTAAGGTAGTAAAATCTAAAAAATCAAATCCTCCCTGTTTTATTGAATTCATCAGTACTGATTTTCTAATAAAGTGGGTTTTATTTTTCCAAACAAAATTATTTAACATGCTATCAACCTTTTTTAATGTTCCTTTATCAACCTCCAGGGAGAGAGCTGCATACGTTAGTCTCGACAATCCTTCAGCTTTAGAGAGTAGAATTCTTCCTCGTATCGACAAGTCTCTCTGCAGCCAAGAATTGAGTTTCTTTTGGGTTTTCAATATTAGAGGATCGAAATTTAGTTTACATCTTGTTTTTTGGTCTTTATGAATTACAATTCCTAAGTATGTTACTTGATCTTTAACAGGGATATTGCATATAGAGGGAACATTACAGCTTTTGATTGACATTAACTCACATTTTTTAATATTTAGGTACAGACCCGAAGCTCTGGAAAAGGAATCAATCAATCTTAAAGCTAAAGGGATTTGAGAGGCATCATTCAAAAACAAAGTGGTGTCATCAGCCAGCTGGCTAATAATAATTTGTCTATCGTCAATTGTAATACCTTGTAAATTACTACTGGAAATGTGCAGAGATAAAAATTGCGAGGCAAGCAAGAATAAATATGGAGATATCGGACAGCCTTGTCTTACTCCGCGTGACAGATTGAATCTTGGTGAGGTTCCAAATTTTAATTTAATAACACTATTATTATTTATATACAATGTCCTGACGGCTCTACAAAACGAATCTCCAAACCCAAATTTGGTAATGGCTTGAAATATGAAATTGTGCTCAAGTGAGTCAAAGGCTTTGTAGAAGTCTAGGAAAAGCAAATAGCTATCATTAGGGATGAGTTCTTCGTAATCTAAAATATCTAGGACTAATCTTACATTATTCGTAATGTGACGTTTTTCCATAAAACCTGATTGTGATTCATCGATAATACAATTAAGGACATCTTTAATTCTTTTTGCTAAAATTAAAGCTATAATTTTATAATCATTATTCAAGAGGGTTATCGGTCTCCAATTTTCTAAACATTCTTTATCTTTATTTGGTTTGGGTATCAAAGTGATGACCCCTTGAGTCATGCTTGGTGGAAGAGTTTCCGATTCCAGACTTTCTTCAAACACCTTTAGTAAGAAAGGGGATAAGCTCTCTGCAAACATCTTATACAACTCTGAGGTTAAACCATCACTGCCGGGACTTTTATTAGTTTTTAAACTCTTAATAGCCTGTAGAATTTCTGATTAGGATATATCATTATCACAAGCTTCTTTATCTTCTAAAGGAATAACTTTATTTTGATTAATAGATTCAAAAAAAGATTTGGCTGAACTGTCACAATATTTTGATGTATACAAGTCATTATAGAATTGGGAGCAAAAAGAAGCTATTTCCCTAGGATTCTCCAGAACTCTATCATTTGTACGGAGACGATCAACCGAAACATTCGCAGCATTGGATCTTTCCAACCTAAAAAAGTAGGCTGAATTTTGCTCTCCTTCTTCCAGCCATTTTTTCCTGGATCTAACGTAGGCTCCTTTAGCTTTGGATCTATAGAGGTCATCTAATTTACTTTGAAGTTTGCAATATTCAATGCTTTGAGTATCTGTCAATGGTTCCTTAAATGATATAGCAGATAGTTGTGATCACTCATGAATAGTAACTTGTTTTGTTCCTGAATGAATCAGTGCTTTTGATTGAATAGATTGAGTGAATGATTCAATGACTCACTCATGAAGAGCAACTTATTTTGTTCCTGAATGAATCAGTGCTTTTGAAGGAATAGAATGAGCAAATGATTCAATGATCAATTGATTCATTCATAAAGAGAGTAACTTATTTTGTTCCTGACTGAATCAGTGCTTTTGAATGAATAGATTGAGTGAATGATTCAATGACTCACTCATGAAGAGTAACTTGTTTTGTTCCTGAATGAATCAGTGCTTTTGATTGAATAGATTGAGTTAATGATTCAATTACTCACTCATGGAGAGAGTAACTTATTTTGTTCCTGATTGAATCAGTGCTTTTGAATGAATATATTGAGTGAATGATTCAATGACTCACTCATGAGAATAACTTATTTTGTTCCTGATTGAATCAGTGCTTTTGAATTAATATATTGAGTGAATGATTCAATGACTCACTCATGAGAATAACTTATTTTGTTCCTGAATGAATCAGTGCTTTTGATTGAATAGATTGAGTGAATGATTCAATGACTCACTCATGAAGAGAGTAACTTATTTTGTTCCTGAATGAATCAGTGGCTTTGAACGAATTAGTTAATTTAATATTTTAATAGCTGCATCTTAATATACTTCCGTCCTATATAGGGTGAAAAGAGTAGTATGTCCAAATTCACAAAATTCATAAAACAGAAGACAAAGAGTCCCTGAATGACCTACTACATCCAGTGAGATTCTGAAGTACTCCAACGGACACTTTACTATAAGGCCATGGGAGAGAATTTGTAAATGACAGTGAAGTTGCACAAATGATGAGGTCATATGAAAATGACAACATAACGAATCTTGCTCATCCAGATTACATTCATACTATATCGAGCATACTTTTTTAACAGCCGCAAAGTAATTACTTATTCAAAAGAAGTATCTATCAGAGAATATGCAATTTCAGACACTTTAATTCCTGAAAAAATAAGTGCCTTTGGATAAATCGGTTGACTGAAAGATTCAATGACTCACTTATAAAGAGACAGCCTGTTTAAATCCTGGATCGTTTCATTTCACTACAATAGACTAAAAAAACGTATTTGGTTAATGAGATCACTGACTTGACTAACTTAGTTTTTTTTAAAGAGACAGTTCACCCAAAAATGAAAGTTTTGCATCATTTACTCACCCTCAAGTCTGGCAACCAGGCAATTGATGGCACCCATTGACTTCTATTATATTATATAATATTTGTGACATTTTGAAGAAGAAAAAGTGAAATTGTAAAACGTTCTCCAATTATCTTTGTTTTTATTTACAACTTTGAAAATCATATTTTACAGTGTCAGGCGAGAGAATCCATGGTTTTAGTGGGCCGACCCAACGATGACTGAAAATTTCCTACATTAAAATCTTTGTTGAAAGTCCATTCTTGACCTTGGCCATACATGAACACTGTATTTAGATGAATGACCTTCACACATTTCCTAAATATGCTCAGGCAGAATTTCAATAGTTAGCTTTTATTCTATTACTCAAAGCAGAGCATGCAAAAAGTAATACTATTACATATTGCTACTATTACTTTTGATGGTGATATAAAGAAATTGGTTTAATGCAATTGTGAGCTTCTAGTTAACTCTAATTTATCTATTTTCCCCCATAATTGTAGTTTTTGAGCTTCTTCCACTGCAAGAACAAAAAACAAACTGAGTGAATCTGACTTTCAGCTCAGCGTTTTATAGATCTGGCAAACCCAAGGTACAGAGATTGAATCAGACTCCAGTGGAGATTGGCTTTTGTTCAGTTGGAAGTTTATCTTATTCCTTGACCACACTGAACATGTGCTGAAAGGTAGCAGAGGATTACGTCTGCATTTATGGAAGTTAGATTATATAATCCTAGTTTCCATGAAAATGAACTAATCATGCTTTCTAATAGCTGACATGTGGAAGATACTGTAAGCTGAGACATATCTTAACTAGGATTTTTCTTCCTAAATACAGAAATGTTCAATTCCAGTAATATTAATACTATTTTTTGATTGTAATGAATCTCTCTAGTACTACAGATATAATAGCAAAGCAGTTTGTGTATGCCCTTACCTTATTGTACTTGAGCACACACAGTTCAGACATATGAGTGACAGTTAGTTCGATGTCCATTCAGGTGTAATTTAGCTAGGGCTGTAGTCAAGACCACCTTTGTCGAGTCCAAGACAAGTCCAAGACCATGACTAGTCGAGTCCAAGTCAAGACCGAGTCCAAAGAGGTTCGAGTCCGAGTCAAGACCGAGTCCAAAAAGGTTCGAGTCCGAGTCAAGACCGAGTCCAGGACAGGAAAAAAAAAGTCTGCTAAAAAATATAGGCTAGTCTATAGAAATTAAATCATTATGTAATAATGAAATAATGAATAATTTTAATTTTATTTAAAATAATTGACTAATTCAAAGAACAACAAAAAAATAATAATTATATAGCCTAGGCCTAACACATTCGTTTTGACTGTCTGATCAGCCTTACATTCTGTTCCTGTCAATCATACACGCGATGTCAACCAATTAAACTGCATGAGGGAAGACCGAGACAACTCACAGACACACACACACACACACACAAGAGATGCGGATAAACCGCGGATCGGGCGGATGACGTGACGAAAAATAATATTTTAATTAATTTCGGGCGGGTGGCGGCTGAAGCAATCAAATGAAAAAAGTTTGCCACTAAGCAAACCTGCAAGTTATGAGCTGGGTTATTTTGTTTCGATATTAGCTATATTTTAAAACAGCCAGTCATTGCGCCTACCACTCATGGAATAGGCAAAGAAAGAAAGGTAAGAAAAAAAGTCGTAAAACTTTGCCCATTAATTAGATGTGCAAGCAGGGCCGGAGTGGGGCCACTTTTCAGCCCGGGAGTTTCAGGCCCAAGACCGGCCCACTTTTTCCATGGTGGAATTCCAAATTAGCACTTTTTTAAAATTGGATAAATGAAGCAACAGTTCAGCTCGTACTATTGTGTAGTTAGTATTAATACCATGGGTTAACAAATAATGTAAAGGTTAAATAATAATTCACTTAGACTTTATAAGAAGCAATTGCAACTTTTTCACACAATTCTGACGTTATATTTCGCAATTCTGACTTTATATTTCGCAATTCTGACTTTATAACACGCAATTGCTACTTTATATCACACAATTCTGACTTTATATCTTGCAGTTCTGACTTTATAAGCAATTGCGACTTTATTTCACACAATTCTGACTTTATAATTTGCAATTCTGACTTTATAACACGTTTTATGATTTTATATCACACAATTCTGACTCTATATCTGGCAGTTCTGACTTTATAAGCAATTGCGACTTTATATCACACAATTCTGACTTTATATTTCGCAATTGTGACTTTATAACACGTTTTATGACTTTATATCACACAATTCTGACTCTATATCTTGCAGTTCTGACTTTATAAGCAATTGCGACTTTATTTCAGGCCGTTCTGATTTTACATCTTGCAATTCTGACTTTATAAGAAGCAATTGCGACTTTATATCACGCAATTCTGACTCTATATCTCACTATTCTTTATAACACGCAATTGCAACTTTATTTCAGGCAATTCTGACTTAATATCTCACAATTCTGACTTTTTAACACGCAATTGCGACTTTATTTCAGGCAATTCTGACTTTATATCTCGCAATTCTGAGAAAAAAATTCAGAATTGCCAGATGTAAACTCGAGATAAAAAGTCGCAATTATCTTTTAAAATGTTTTATTCTGTGGCGGAAACAAAGCTTCCATAGCTTACCTCCTGGCCTCTTCCTCCCATCCATCCTCCCTGACGCGTACCGTTACGGCCGGCCCAGCTATCAGTAGGCGCCGGCGGAGCCGCGGTAGCCTCCCTGAGAAAACGTTTTGAAAAGACGGGCTATGGACCCAACCATTTCTATAGGAGGGGAGGGGAGAACTCCCTCACATGGTACAACCCATGCTGAGTTGCGCGCTGTGGTGGCAGAATGCGGAACGTGTGTATCCTAATGTAACTAATGTGACATTGAAATGTAAAAAAAATAAAAAAATAAAAATTCCTCGACCGGCCCAAAAGTGAAGCGGCCCACCGGGAATACTCCCGATTCTCCCGATTACCCACTCCGGGCCTGCGTGCAAGGCAAGCAGGCTAGTTTTCGGGGTGTTATGGACAATTAAAAATGTGAATATTCACGTTGCACTAGCGGTGGACTTTCAGCGAGTTTATTTAAACATTTATTTTTTAAAGAGCCGTTTGTGAGTCAAAAGAGCCGGCTCTTTCAGTGAGCTGAGTGAAACGAGCCGGCTCACGAAAAAGAGCCGAAATACTTATTAGGTGGCCAGTGTTTCACTTTCCCTCCAATAATATATTGTTTTAATATCGCGGCGACGTATGTGTGATTACTGGGAACATAATAAAGAAACCTGGACTCGGTCGAGACCAAAAGCCATATTTGGCAAGACCAGTGGCCGAGACCGAGACAAGTCCGAGTCCGAATAACAGCGAGTCCGAGACAAGTCCGAGACCATAGAAAAGCGGTCTCGAGTCCGGACTCGAGTCCAAGACCGGACTCGAGTACTACAGCCCTAGCACTGCAATTTATTGTTTTTATAATTTATGCAATTCTATTTTTGCATTATATTATTATTTAATTAATTTAATATTCTTTTTATTGAAAGCAAAAAGCATTTAATCAGGCAAAACAAACTATAGTGATGTGGAAATAAGCTTCAGACAGAGTTCAAAAACAAGTCCAAAAGTCATAAAGTTTATTAGGCTGTACAAAAAACAATAGTATGTGGTTATATTATAAATAGGACTTTAAAGCTGCAAATTAACACCGCTATTAAGACCACTTTCATCTTATAAAACTTAAAACAGATCCATTTTATTGTAAAACCACACATTCTTTTACATTTAGAGGCACATTCATTCCACTGTTTAAGCCAGTCACAGTATGTATAACCATGTCCAGGTGAGTTTCTTTTTTTACACTTATGTAACAAGCCCCTTTTTCACAGTGAACCGTGTTAGCTGTCAAAATTTTTACATGTTCAGCAAGTGGCCAATCAAAAGAAAACATTATTATTCTCTCACGGTCTATTCAGTCAAAACAGAAAGAGTTTGTTCAGTCTGATGAAATAGAAACATTCTGCCCTCTAGTGGTTTATATGTGAAACCTCACCTTTAACAAGAAATGAAATGACGTTGACTTTTATTTCAGTTTATTAATTATGTAAATGTAGCCTATTTGAATTTATTTTGATCGACTAATCAAAACCCTCCACATACTATGCCATGTATGGCTGTAAAACATAAAACAATCAGTCTATAACTATGAGCAACACGCTGACCATAATTATAACCAAATATTTGATCAGTCATAAATAAATTATTAATGTAGTTTGGATAGCCAATCGTTTCTCTTCTATCCTGTTAGCCTGTCTCTCTTTCTGATTCTGTTTCCGTGCCTGGAGAGCATTTTCCATTGATCAATCTCAATCTTTTTTTTTTTTGCCTCATGTAAGATAGGCTAAAGGGCAAGAGGCATCCCATTTATTCCATACATATTTATATATATATTTTTTCTACTTGTGTTATACTTTGGTGCTGTAGATATCAGTCATATCCACTTTAGAATGGACATTGCCAGTTTATATTGCACTAATGCTAATAAAACGTACTGTGATGTTGTTATGAATCAAATATTTGCAGCTAATATGAGGTAATAATGCAACATTACTTCACCAAAACAACTTTTTGTTACAGTGAGTGTCAATGGAATGAAACAACGACCTCGCCAGTGTATAAGAATACTGCACTAATGCTAAAACGTTGATGTTGATAGGAACCAACCATTTTCTAATAATATAACGTAACAATGAAACATTACTTCACAAAAATATTCAGATTTCCGTTCCGTTACAGTAAGTTTTAGTGTCAATGGCATGAAACAACGACTAAGTAAGAGGGACAGTCCGAATGAGAGGATGCAGAGAGGAGAGGAAAGGATGCAGATTATTGAAGTTTTTCCTGCCTGCTGGTGAGCGCGCGCGGGGAGCAGAGCACGCGGAGAGAGAGAGAGAGCGCCCACGCCACACTTTCACGCGCTGTAAAGCGTTTTAATGTGACGCATCCTCAAACAGCAGTCGCTTTATCTGGCTTGTTGTGCTTTAATATTAATTGAAATTAGAATTTCTAAAACAGAGTTAGAAAAGAAATTGAATTGAAATAGACATGACGCTTAAATGGACTATAGCTATGTGATGACATTTGTGCACGAGCCGGTGAGTGTCGTTTTCGTTCTTCAAACTTCAAATTTGACTTCCAGTGGCTTAGTTTAAGTGCTTTTCTTGTATTACTTAAGTAAACATACATTTACCTTTATGAGCATAGTATAGTTTTGCATGTTGTGGTTCAATACGACGTAGAATTAAACTCGACGTTTGGCTGTTAATTGGTAAATAAATCATAAACACGAAACTTCAAAAATATTTCACAGCGAATTCACTCAAAATGTAGGTTAATTGCTCTATTGGTATACTTTTGTAGTCTTTGTAAGAACTCAAACAAATATGAATATTAGGCTAATTCAAAACTCGACGGTTGACCTGTGACCAGGTCAAGGTGAAGGGCATTTCAATCAGGCCTCATTCAACAAGGCCTGATTACTCAATTATAATTTTCATTAATCATGAAGTTATTAAAAATATTGTAGAAAATAGTTGATATTTAGCTGTTTTTATTAATACACCACTTAAAAACAACAATAGGTAGCCTATTGGAGATCAGCATGTATTCAAATATGAATAGGCCATGACAACCTGTAAATTAAACTTTCATGGCATTTCTCATTATTTCTTTGTAATCTATTACACATTAGACCTATATTGTAACGTTTGTTCATTTTAAAGTTATAAAAAAGGGTCCCCCAATGCTTATAGATTTAATAGTAGCTATTTTTTTCTATATTTTCTACTATAGGCCTTAAATATATTCTGTATTTAACTACTTGAAGAATGTAGATTAAAGTACAGATTTGTATGTGCTATAGTCTTTGTTAGATATCAAAATTAATCTGATAGTCTAACAGGACATTTCAATGTATTTCAGTGGTGTTTGAGTTTAGTTTGCTGGGAACTATACGGTTATCCGGACCACACCTATTTGGGTAGGGTGGTTAGGGTTAGGGTTAGGTTAACCGTATAGTACATTTACGTGTGGTCACGTGTGGTCTGGATAACAGTATAGTACCGTTTGCTGTATTAATCCCATGGAGCAGTTAGGTAATTCTATAAATAACACACTACCCAATTCAGGTCCTTTTATAATGGCTGCATTTACTTAAACCACATGGAGAGACAATTGCACCCCAAATTTTGTTGTCATTTTAGTGCCACTGCAAAGAGGATTTTCGTTTCATTTCTCTTTCCTTCATCTGGCGCTGTTTACAGTATTATTAGTTTGAAGTTGAGATTAACCTCAAGGTCATTAGTTCTAAGAATCGGTGCTTTCTTTTTTGAGACAACGGGAGAGTGTAAAGGTTAATTTCTGTAGAAATGATGGTGACACTTTCATTAGGAGAATCATTGGCTTGAGCATGATGTGAAAATGAACACTTAAAACTAAATGCTCTCAGACTAAAGGATTACCTTTTCATCTCCCATCCTCCTCCACGTTATAGACTGGAGAGAGGATCTGAAAGCGATAGCAGGAGAGAGTGATATACTTTCTCCCATTTAACTTTTGATGCATCACATGAGAGTCTACAAACTACAGTTTTTTTGCAGAGGATGAGTAGGAGAAACGCTGATAAAAAGAAAAGGAGAAAAAACAATGAGATGAAAAGATTTATGCATTATTTCAGTACAAAGATTAATCTTCAAGAATGCGAGAGGCAGAGCTGTAGGAGGCACAGAGAAAATTGAGTCAGAGATGGTTGAGGTGATGAAGTTATGAACATTGGAAAAGAGATATTTCCATTAAAACATGCTCGAGGAGCTTTTGAGTGAATTGGTGAACGTGATTTCAACAAATACAAAATGTTCCTGGAACAACATTCCAATCAACCAATCAGATATAAAGGACAAGTTTACCGTTTATGTATAGTTTTGGCTTACAACCAGGATTAGGTGCTTTTACATTAGTGTTATTCACCTGTCATTTCACTGTGATTTTTGGGATAAGTTATGGGTAGGGTTAGGTTTAGGGGTAGGGATAGGGTTAGGACTAAATTTTGCGTGGTCTGTGGCTTGGATTTTTCAGTGAAACCTTTTTCAGGATACCTTTTTTTGACAGTAGGTGGCGACAAGTGACTGTCTTTATGACATAGTCATTGAATCATTATTAATTCAGCTGTTTTGTGATTCATTCAGAAATAAAGCATCACTGCATGGAGATGCGGAACTGTTGATCCTGCTATTATTTTGTTTGGAATTTGGAACTATTTTCGTAAATACAGTAGACAAAGTAACTCGCAATACTGGGTCTAACACATAAGTTACTCAACATTAACTTCTTGTTTATTGAATTTTGTGGAAAAATAAATTTCAGTCATGCTGTAGATCTGAATATCTGCAGCCTCTTTCCTACTAGGGCCAGGGAACTTCCTACTAGGGAACTCTTTAAAGTTTGGTGAATTCTGATGGACTGCCAATGATTTTATCATTACCTGGAAAATATCGTTCTGATTCTGATTATTTTTCCTTATTGTTATCATATATTTGTGGTGTGGACTTGCCTATTCTCATATAATTATAACGATTATTAAAAGTTAAGTCAAGATCACACAACACTTAAGATAAGTTTACATCAACTATAACAATAAAGTTTTAAGAACCATTCTAATTCTTAGAGAATACGGAAGTCCACACCACAGCTACAATGATAACAACACAGAGAAACGATTTAGTTGGAATCACTTTTAGAAAAAAAATTCCCAACTGATGAACGATAAAATCATTGACAATTGTGGTCGATTTTTTCATTTTTCGCACCTGACTTAAGTCTACCTGGGTCTCGCCTACAATCGACGTCCCCGAACGTCTACAGTCGACGTTAGTTTCCTGTATCTGGGTCTCGTCTACAATCAACATCCCCGTTCAATAATATTTATACTCTAGCGCGTCTCCTCATCGACGTCTGCCGAGTCCCCTAACCCTAACTTGCTGCGCAGCAATAACTAAACAGACTCCAGACAATGCCTTCGAATATGCTTTAATCACGGCCGGAGGATCTCAGACAAATTTCAGAGAGAATCCCACCAGCAAAAAGGAATACAACAGATTTTATAGAATAGGAGCATGGTGAAAATGACACGATACATTACATAATTTCCCTACAATTTGATTGGTTCTTCATAGGCAAATCCTTCTGTTACTAGGTAGAAGCAAACTCTGTTTTCTTGATTTAGTTGTTTATCACAAGGTTAATCACAAAGTTAATCACAAGTTTTCAAACCTAGACATCTGTCTAGTTTCATTTCCCCTATTTGTTATTTATACACACACACTCAAAGTCACGAGTGTTCAACCAAAGGGTTTGGAAACATTTAAGATTCAAGAGCATATGAATGTTGTTCCTGCTAGAAAAATAAATGTTAGTTATGATTAATTAAAAATCCATCACACAGTCAATTAGAATCCACCCGACTTTAAAGATCTTGAGCATTTAAAGTGGCAGACGACAAACATGCCGCGCATGCTAATGATAAACAACGTTATCATGCCAACGCATGTGGAGACATAGGCTAGTTATTGCATTAGCTTTGATTAGTTTTCATCTCTGTGTGAACAGGACTTATAGATAGTTGATTTTAAGCACTCTCAAATATCTGTTTTAGTGCAGGATGGGACTTTAAACATTGTTTGCAGCCATCTGTCCTAAATAATATGGACCTTATGATATGGATCTTCACAGACATGCGCAAATAAGGCTGCAAGACCGCAGGGTGTCCCATGTGTCATTGAATGATTCAGAACGGTACTCATGCCATTTGCGTGGCATTTAGCACAGCATCTTTACAGTACAATGAAATTCCCTCACCAACTAAATATGCACAAGCTTGCTCTTATCATAATGAATGTGTGATAAACATACTGTACACACTGTTGGTTCTATGATAAGACTGTTGTCATGGGTTTGTTTCAAGTAGCTTTACCAGTACAAGTTCAGAAGCAGTTCCTCACTGAATTTATAACCCTTAAAGGGTTAAAGAGGCTTTTGTGTCCTATAGACATTGGTTAGGGAGGCAAAGACCGAGTACTCAGACAATGTAAGTTGTGTCAGTGCTACTGCAGCAACAGGCAGTTTGAAAGAAGTCTGCACTCCCACGCATATCTAAGGTAACACAACACTGTGTAAGCTCCTGGGGTTGAAGTGTTGCAGCAACAGACCACAGTGTGGAAACCAGGGAGGCAGAGAAGTGAATGAGGAGGACCGTGACAGTATATGTGCAGGAGAGAGTTTGGCTGGACGGCATTTGGAATGTCTTAATCTCAAGAAAGAAAGCATAAAAAATATACAACCTGTTAATCATATGAGATTGCTGCAATTGCAAACCACAATCATCCGATCAATTCCCGCATTACATTTTGTCTTGTTTGAGAAACTTGTATATATGTAATAGGGAAGAAAAGACTATTACAACTTCTGTTTTATGCCAACTTTAAAGAAATATTCCAGATTCAATAAGTTAAGATCATTCAACAGAATTTACACTTTTGATTTTAATGTGGATTTCTACAAAACATTTTTTTTTGACTTTTTCTTTAAAAAATGCAGAAATTGAGATTACATTCATGTACTTACAGTGTAAGTTTAATAGTTTAAGTTAAGTTTAAAAACACAATAGAGATCTTATAATTAAATAAATGCACAGAAATGTTTGTGTTGTGGCTCGTGGCAACAAAGTTGTAAAATTTGATATTTAGTAACCTTACATAGAAAAGGTTAGTAAGTGTTTTTTTTTTTCACATTTCAATCATATTAACACAAATTATGTACATTGTGTGTCTATAGTATTGAAACTGTGAGTATTTTAATACGAATTGACCCCATCAAACATTTTTAATCAACATCATGGTCAACTTAACTGATCTGAACTGGTACTGACCCTGGAATATTCCTTTAAGATTTTAAAAATATCATTCCTCATTTATCATTTTAAGAGGAAAAGTAGTCTTGCTCTCTTCACATACATTAGGTTCTAATGATTTGGTGATTGTACTGAAGCCTTTTGTGGAGAGAATCAGTGAGTGGGGATGTTATCTGTAGTTAATACTTTCTCATTACTGCTCTCAGATTAACACGAGTTAGTTTCCAGCCAGGCTTCAGTAGGCTGACTGTATCACTATAATCTCATCGCATGCCTCTGGCATACCTAGACTTGAGAGAGATAGAAGAAGACAGCAAATCAGAGACTGAAAGTGAGCGAGAGAGCAGCACAGAGAAATTGAGAGTGAGCCAGAGAGGGAAATGGAGAGAGACACAGCCCGGCCATGTGAATGCATGGACTTTTTGTGGCCCCATTTTGTGGCATAGCGGAATCGATGACACTATGGATTGGTCATGCAGCATGTGGGCTGTTGTTTTACTGCATGTGTTCTGCTGCAGGTGCTTAGCATGTATTTCCACCATATACCAATACTATATGCAAGCAGTCACTGAGCTTGTTGCAACAGCATTATACATTTTAAACAATTAGATATTCGTGACGTGAGTAATGTTTTATTCACTAAATTTGCATTTCCTGCAAGTTTCAATGCAGGCTTTGGTCCTGTGTAAATTAAATCACAAGAATGAACATGACTTGTGCAATATAAAAGCAGCTATAAATGGTTCATTATATTCAATGATGACAAGACCACTCACAGTTCAGATGTAAGAAAGATATCTGGTTGTGATTCAGAATGCAAATATTATGATGTATTTGCTCTTGGTTCAATTTTGAATGCCGAACATCATCAGTCAATAAGAGATTTTCAAATTTTGCTCTCAAATTAATTTTTTTAAATGATTTTTTTAAAGCCCACTTTAGGCTGAAATTTTCAACAAAACTTAAGTTTGAATGTAGTCTGTACAATACATTATGTGGTTCAGGTATAAGTTTGACTAATTCTACAATACTCAAAAGCTTATTTATACTTATTATACTATACTTAATTTTTTATTCATGGTAATTAAAAAAAAAGAAAAAATAACTGCAACCAAATGATTTTCATGTCTTTCAGTTTTATGAACTAATTATTTCTTGTGAATCAAAAACATGATCCAGGAACTGATATTGTGTCGTGTTGCCATGCTGTGAAGTCACTGAAAAGTAATCACTTTTTTACAAGAATTATATTAAAGGGATAGTTCAACCAAAAATTATAATTCTGTCATTAATTACTCACCCTCAGGTCGTTCCAAACCCGTAAGACTTTCATTCATCTACGGAACACAAATGAAGATATTTTTAATGAAATCTGAGAGCTTTCTGTCCCTTTATTGACAGCTAAACAACTACCACTTTGACACTTCAAAAAGTTCCTAAAGAGATCGAAAACTAATGAATCGAACAGTTTAGTCCAAATTTGAGAAAAAACGATCACTTTATCTGATGGACAGATTGAATTTAGTCCTTTATTCACATATAAACATTAATCAGCGAACATAAACAGAAGCTCAACCAAACCTGCTTGGCTCGCGAGAACAAACTTTTTGCGTAACACGAGAATGAAACTCATTGGTTCGTGAGAAAGCTCAAATGTGCTGCGTAACACGAGAATGAACCTCATTGGTTCTTGCTGAAGCTCAAATGTGCTGCGTAACTCGAGAATGAACCTCATTGGTTCCTGCAGAAGTTCAAATGTGCTGCGTAACACGAGAATGAACCTCATTGGTTCTTGCTGAAGCTCAAATGTGCTGCGTAACTCGAGAATGAACCTCATTGGTTCCTGCAGAAGTTCAAATGTGCTGCGTAACACGAGAATGAACCTCATTGGTTCTTGCTGAAGCTCAAATGTGCTGCGTAACACGAGAATGAACCTCATTGGTTCTTGCTGAAGTTCAAATGTGCTGCGTAACACGAGAATGAACCTCATTGGTTCTTGCTGAAGCTCAAATGTGCTGCGTAACACGAGAATGAACCTCATTGGTTCTTGCTGAATTTCAAATGTGCTGCGTAACACGAGAATGAACCTCATTGGTTCCTGCAGAAGCTCAAATGTGCTGCGTAACACGAGAATGAACCTCATTGGTTCTTGCTGAAGTTCAAATGTGCTGCGTAACACGAGAATGAACCTCATTGGTTCCTGCAGAAGCTCAAATGTGTTGCGTAACACGAGAATGAACCTCATTGGTTCCTGCAGAAGCTCAAATGTGTTGTGTAACACCAGAATGAACCTCATTGGTTCCTGCAGAAGCTCAAATGTGTTGTGTAACACCAGAATGAACCTCATTGGTTCCTGCAAAAGCTCAAATGTGCTGCGTAACACCAGAATGAACCTCATTGGTTCCTGCAGAAGCTCAAATGTGTTGTGTAACACCAGAATGAACCTCATTGGTTCCTGCAGAAGCTCAAATGTGTTGCGTAACACGAGAATGAACCTCATTGGTTCCTGCAAAAGCTCAAATGTGCTGCGTAACACGAGAATGAACCTCATTGGTTCCTGCAAAAGCTCAAATGTGCTGCGTAACACCAGAATGAACCTCATTGGTTCCTGCAGAAGCTCAAATGTGTTGTGTAACACCAGAATGAACCTCATTGGTTCCTGCAGAAGCTCAAATGTGTTGTGTAACACGAGAATGATCCTCATTGGTTCCTGCAGAAGCTCAAATGTGTTGCGTAACACCAGAATGATCCTCATTGGTTCCTGCAGAAGCTCAAATGTGCTGCGTAACACGAGAATGAACCTCATTGGTACCTGCAGAAGCTCAAATGTGCTGCGTAACACCAGAATGAACCTCATTGGTTCCTGCAGAAGCTCAAATGTGCTGCGTAACACGAGAATGAACCTCATTGGTTCTTGCTGAAGCTCAAATGTGCTGCGTAACACGAGAATGAACCTCATTGGTTCTTGCTGAAGTTCAAATGTGCTGCGTAACACGAGAATGAACATCATTGGTTCCTGCAGAAGCTCAAATGTGTTGCGTAACACGAGAATGAACCTCATTGGTTCCTGCAGAAGCTCAAATGTGCTGCGTAACACCAGAATGAACCTCATTGGTTCCTGCAAAAGCTCAAATGTGCTGCGTAACACCAGAATGAACCTCATTGGTTCCTGCAGAAGTTCAAATGTGCTGAGTAACACGAGAATGAACCTCATTGGTTCTTGCTGAAGCTCAAATGTGCTGCGTAACACGAGAATGAACCTCATTGGTTCTTGCTGAAGTTCAAATGTGCTGCGTAACACGAGAATGAACCTCATTGGTTCCTGCAGAAGCTCAAATGTGTTGCGTAACACGAGAATGAACCTCATTGGTTCCTGCAGAAGCTCAAATGTGTTGTGTAACACGAGAATGAACCTCATTGGTTCCTGCAAAAGCTCAAATGTGCTGCGTAACACCAGAATGAACCTCATTGGTTCCTGCAGAAGCTCAAATGTGCTGCGTAACACCAGAATGATCCTCATTGGTTCCTGCAGAAGCTCAAATGTGCTGCGTAACACGAGAATGAACCTCATTGGTACCTGCAGAAGCTCAAATGTGCTGCGTAACACCAGAATGAACCTCATTGGTTCCTGCAGAAGCTCAAATGTGCTGCGTAACACCAGAATGAACCTCATTGGTTCCTGCAGAAGTTCAAATGTGCTGCGTAACACGAGAATGAACCTCATTGGTTCTTGCTGAAGCTCAAATGTGCTGCGTAACACGAGAATGAACCTCATTGGTTCTTGCTGAAGTTCAAATGTGCTGCGTAACACGAGAATGAACCTCATTGGTTCCTGCAGAAGCTCAAATGTGTTGCGTAACACGAGAATGAACCTCATTGGTTCCTGCAAAAGCTCAAATGTGCTGCGTAACACCAGAATGAACCTCATTGGTTCTTGCTGAAGTTCAAATGTGCTGCGTAACACGAGAATGAACCTCATTGGTTCTTGCTGAAGTTCAAATGTGCTGCGTAACACGAGAATGAACCTCATTGGTTCCTGCAAAAGCTCAAATGTGCTGCGTAACACCAGAATGAACCTCATTGGTTCTTGCTGAAGTTCAAATGTGCTGCGTAACACGAGAATGAACCTCATTGGTTCCTGCAAAAGCTCAAATGTGCTGCGTAACACGAGAATGAACCTCATTGGTTCCTGCAAAAGCTCAAATGTGCTGCGTAACACCAGAATGAACCTCATTGGTTCTTGCTGAAGCTCAAATGTGCTGCGTAACACGAGAATGAACCTCATTGGTTCTTGCTGAAGTTCAAATGTGCTGCGTAACACGAGAATGAACCTCATTGGTTCCTGCAGAAGCTCAAATGTGTTGTGTAACACGAGAATGAACCTCATTGGTTCCTGCAGAAGCTCAAATGTGTTGTGTAACACCAGAATGATCCTCATTGGTTCCTGCAGAAGCTCAAATGTGCTGCGTAACACGAGAATGAACCTCATTGGTACCTGCAGAAGCTCAAATGTGCTGCGTAACACCAGAATGAACCTCATTGGTTCCTGCAGAAGCTCAAATGTGTTGCGTAACACGAGAATGAACCTCATTGGTTCCTGCAGAAGCTCAAATGTGTTGCGTAACACGAGAATGAACCTCATTGGTTCCTGCAGAAGCTCAAATGTGCTGCGTAACACGAGAATGAACCTCATTGGTTCCTGCTGAAGCTCAGATGTGCTGCGTAACAGGAGAATGAACCTCATTGGTTCCTGCAGAAGCTCAAATGTGCTGCGTAACACGAGAATGAACCTCATTGGTTCCTGCAGAAGCTCAAATGTGCTGCGTAACAGGAGAATGAACCTCATTGGTTCCTGCTGAAGCTCAGATGTGCTGCGTAACAGGAGAATGAACCTCATTGGTTCCTGCAGAAGCTCAAATGTGCTGCGTAACACGAGAACGAACCTCATTGGTTCCTGCAGAAGCTCAAATGTGCTGCGTAACAGGAGAATGAACCTCATTGGTTCCTGCAGAAGCTCAAATGTGCTGCGTAACAGGAGAATGAACCTCATTGGTTCCTGCAGAAGCTCAAATGTGCTGCGTAACACGAGAATGAACCTCATTGGTTCCTGCAGAAGCTCAGATGTGCTGCGTAACACCAGAATGAACCTCATTGGTTCTTGCGGAAGCTCAAATGTGTTGCGTAACACGAGAATGAAACTCATTGGTTCCTGCAGAAGCTCAGATGTGCTGCGTAACACGAGAATGAACCTCATTGGTTCCTGCAGAAGCTCAAATGTGCTGCGTAACACGAGAATGAACCTCATTGGTTCTTGCTGAAGCTTAAATGTGCTGTGCAACATTACAACAACACCAGAGTGAGTAGGCTAAATGATGACTTGATTTTCATTTTAGGATATCTTGATTCTTAAACTATCCCTTTAATAAGAATAAAATCACTACCACAAACATAAAATTCCTTAGGAGAATATTCCTTCTAACAGAATGTTTGTGGAATATCAATGCAGGTCAGCCATGTGCTTCACATAAAATGGTCAATACTAGAAATAAAAGACAAGCATACTACTTGTCACTTTAAAGTGTCTGTAGTATTTAACCAGCGTACAGTACATACACTGTAGAAAGTGGTAATTTGCAATTGTTGCCTTATTTTACTTGATTTAACACACAGAAATTAAAAAATGAAATGTGTTGGTATAAATAAATGTATTTAGGTTGATTCAGCAATATGGTTTATATAAATGTGTGTATATATATACAGTATATATATATATTATTTTTTTTACTTAAATAAAACCAGTTAATTTATATGTCATCATTTTTAGGTTATAATTTTTACAGCCTTAGAATTTGAGCCCGTGTTGTCAGTCCTAGCTGAAGTAATATAACTTTCACATATTGTACCATAGAAATGTGCATGACATCAGTCATGTGATGTAATAATAGCGTACATTTCTCGATAAGATTATCCCCATCAGATTTCTGAAAGGGAGGAAGAGATCGAAAGGTTATTCAGAATGTTATTGAATTGATTTTCACATGGACCTTAATCTCCCTTCATAACACTTGAACATGGACATGTAATCAGGGACAGGGATAGAAAGACAAAAAGAGAGAGATAATACAGGATGGATAGAGTGACGAATGCAGTTTGAGTGCCAAGGGGTCAGAGAGAATAAACTACTGAAAATAATGATATTTATATGTAGAGTCCTGGAACATTTTTATGTTTAGGAACAATAGTACAAATGTTTTAATTGTGCTCCTTTTCACAACCCTTTTTCTTTTATTAAAATATTCTGGGGTCAGATGGAACATAGCTATTAACCTTGTTATGCAGTCAAACGTTAATTGTTGTGTAACATTTGAGCTGATTTGCATAGATTTAGCTAGTTCCCTGTTAATTGCAGTCTGATCAGTGCACTCCACCCCGACATAAGCCTGGCACTGCTGCTCTGGCTCTCTGCCAGCAATTATTCTAGAGCGTCCGCATATCACGCTGACCTTGGCCCCGTATCTTGGTCCTTCTGAATGCTGCACGTGCTGGAGAGGATCAGGGGTGTTTGAGTAGCACTCAGTTTTCATAAGCAGCATGGGAGGTTTCACCAGACACCACCGACATGTTAAAGAGAGTGATACGGAGAGAGAAAGTGAGAGAGTCAGTGTTAGTACACGTGAAGTTCACTGAAATTGTTGACAACTCTTAAGAACTGTTTTCAACAATTTAAAATACTTTTTTCATTTACAATTATATGATCAGCTTATATATATATATATATATATAAACCAACTAATATGAGGTGGAGGCTGCACGATATTGGAAAAAAACTAACATTGCAATATTTAGTTTTTCTGCGATATACTGAATATTGCAATATGAAAACAATTTCAACAGAAGACTTGAATAGCTCTATGTGGAAAGAATGAATCATTCTAGAATGATTGGGATTTTTTTAGGGGAGTGCATCTGCATAGAAAATAAACAAATTACAAGCATGGAAAATATAATAGAACAAAGATACAAATGGAATAAGCAGTGCTTTATGTTTTTCAGGTAAGTTAAACAGTATTCAGGTACAGAAATTTAATCAAATGTAAAATGACACTGCACAGTCTTAACTGTATAAATTAAATATAATTAATCTGTTAAAGCTAAAAGATATTTTCTCTTTTTATTTTATTTGATTAAGATTAATGACACAGACAGCGACAGGAACATTAGGCTGATGTCATTTTAAGACTGAATGCTCAGATCTAATATATTGATACACATCCGTTTTCTTTCTCAGACAGGCATTTCGGTTTAAAATGGTTTAAAATCATGTGAATGTTTAAACTGACAGGACCTAAAACACGTAAACTTTCACTTTATGATGGTTAAACTTTGCAATCAATCCGAGATTTGTGAGCGTTTCAAATCATGGTGCCTGGTCCGTAAGTGTTTTAAAAAGCTTTAGAGTATTATCAAGATTACTAAATCTGCCATTATTTTAGCATACATTTAAGTGCTATTAAAAATAACATATTTTGCAATTGACCTTTTTCTAAAATAAACAACTTTTTATCATTCATATCAGTCTTTATTTAGGGAAATAACTAATGATAGCCTACTTTAGACATTCAACTAACTAACTATAAGTAACTTTGCAACGGCAACTAGCCGTCATTAGAGTATTAGAAGACTCTCTGCTTATATCTGCTAACACTTTATATTAATGGTCCCCCAACAGACATTCTACTGACTATAAGTAACTTTACAACTACCTCAACTTATTTGGCTAACCCTAACCTAACCTTAGAGTCTACTAATGCTCTAAGAGTTAGTTGACATGTTGTGGCAAATTAATGAGAGTTAGTTGACATGCAAAGTTAGTAGAATGTCTAAAGTGTAACTGAAGCAATGGTGGTAACTATAAATTCACGAGTTCCTTTGCCCATATAATCTTTAAGCTAATAAGGTTAAGCATATGACTTGCTGTCCGCAGTGGAGGGGCTCGAGGAAGCAGCTTCAACTCTAGCTTAGATATACCCCCAGTGGGACTACTAATGGTTGGATGATGAGTATGGTAGCAAGATGCCTAATAATGTTGGTGGAGTTGGGGAGGTGGAGGGATGCCAAAACAGCTGATGCCAGAGCAAGGTGAGCGGCTGCTTATATACTCTGGCAGTGAATTGAAAGATTAGATGGGTTCACTCCTCCCGAAATTACGTTGTGAGCTTCACTAAATGTAAAACCATGACAGCTACTTGGTAAAAGGAATAGAAAAGTTACTTTTAAACCATGAGAGTGTAACTAACTGCTGTGGATGATCTTGTTAGCTGAGAGAACATGAATGCTGTCAATCAACAGAATGGCTCTCTGCCAATGGTGTATTTTCAGCAGTGTTGGTTTATGAGTTAATCAATAGGTTTAGTGTTCTAATGAGATCTGAAACAGAATATTCACACACACACACACACACACACACACACACACACACACACACACACACACACACACACACACACACACACGCACACTCACACAGCCCTGGGTTACAGTATAATGTGAAGTGGTTAAAGAGGTCAAGGGTTGGTGATTTAAGTCCAACTGAAATCAAAATTGACCCTATTTACTTTGTTAGCGCATATTACTAGTCTTGTGGTGAACAATTAATCCGTGCAAGTTAAAACACAGAAAAAAATTGTTTGCCGTCGTAATCTTTAATCAAAGTCTGAAAAGTTACTTCCGGTCTGGAATGGCGTCCCTTCTCTGATGACGTAGGTTTGAGGACTTGGGTTGGGAAACGCTTAACCACTCCCCTCAAACCGTTAGTCTGTAATGAGCGAGAGATGGAGAGGAGGAGCGCTAGAGTAAAACCCTGCCCTCTGTTCAATATTCCTTTTCACTGGGAAATACGTCACAGCACTGGAGAAAAGTCGTTTGCAACTTCGGGTTCACGCGGACTTTAAAGGGTAACTAAACCCTAAACCAACTTTTTTTAGTTAATGATCTGTAAGAATGGGGCTTTATTAGTGCTGTTCATTGATTCGAGTAACTTTTTTGACATTTGGGTATAAAGTGTTTTAATTCTACAATATATGGTGTAAAAACGTCTGAGTGCTGCCCTCTTCAGGTTGAACGGTGGCTACTGCAGTTGAATTTTCCTATTGGATGTTTGCGGTGGTACGTGACCTAAGCAAGCGGGAAGGAAGTCGACCGAAGTTGAAGCCGGCCGCGTGCCACCATCTTGTAGCAGAACTTCACCTGTTGTTAGCATCCCATTGACTCCCATTCATTTTGGCGTCACTTTGACAGCGAATAACTTCACATCTGAGGCGTTTGAAGACTCCATTTGTCCATTATTTCTAAAGAAACACGACAATGTATAAAATGCTCCATTACCTTGTAGCTTATGTTATGGCCCCGTAGAAGCAGTTTTTGTAAAAGTAGGCTAACGATTGTGTCATAACCAAGCGACTCTCTGTCGCACAGTAGAGAATTACCGTATGGACGGGAGGAGAAGCTCGTGGGCAATCAGGGAGACGTGGAGGCAAAATGACAAAATAATTAATCAGAATACCTAGCAAAAGTTTCTCCTGCTACTAGCTCATGGGCAGCTCATACTCACGCTCTCCGTCTCTGCAAGATTCGGAAGGGAATGATTCAGATTTCTCATGCCACAGCCACTAGAAGACAGACGGGTTGCTCACGTCACATCTACGTCGTCACGCTCTGTTTGAGTCGGTTTGAGTCTGCGCGTCAGGAACGGAAGTCCTAAAAATTCGCTAAAAATTTTGCTTCACTTGTCTTAATTGAGTTCCAATGAGATGGCTCTGTCCACTTCTTATACTGTCTATGGACGTAAGCAGGTTCCAGCTCACTACGCCCTCCCTTGGTACGAGCTACCACGCATATATTGCATCAGTTAGGATAGCTTCAAGTTAGCGTAGATTTATCTGTATTTAGTACAGTGGTCAGGAGGGTACGTAGGTTTAGTGTTGCAACAGCACTGCTGGACTGCATAGCTTTCCAGCAGACTTGGAAATTAGGTGCCAGTGGAGCTCAAGTGTGCAACCTGCATTTTACGTGGGATTGCTTCTCCAACGCAATAGAGGTGGAAATGGGTTTCTCCACACAGCTCACACTGAAAAGCGACGCAGTGCCAAACGCTGCTCCTCCTGCATGGACTCCTCCACCGCAGCGGCGTCTTGATGGAAGTGATCATATATATAATCACAATTTATGGTTGGGCTAAAGTTAATTCTCTGGGGTTGACAAACGCGCCGGCACATTTTGCTGGATTTTTTTCCACATAGCGGCAAAATATGAATATGCCTACAGAGATACTACACTAGCACTACTACAGCGGTATTGACATCAACTCGATAAAACTCATCAGATGCATGTACTTTACGTCACTCTCCATTTTAGAGTCTGACAGCAGCTGTCAATTAATCCGTCACTGCGGGTCTCAGGTGCACGCCCCCCCACTCAGCCCCGCCCTCGGTTCGTCCCCTCTATCGCCGCTGGGGTCTGCCCACTTTTCTAGCATTTTTCAAATATTGCCAGTGGGTGGAGTCAGGCTCTGACCAGGGGTTTAGTTACCCTTTAAATAAGGCACAAACACTCACTAGATCCAAGTGAACAACACACATGACATGGAAAGCACTGTGGCTACACTGTGATCAAATTTTTTTGTGAAAAAACTTGTGAGAGAAGTATTTAACTGGATATTTTAGCTTTCAGTGTTATATTTAAAGCCATTTAAAACAAAACAAAAATAAAGCTCAAAAGTGTAGAGATTTGGAGAGTTTCATGCCTTTTCAAAAGGGAAAATATGTAGCTTGGTGATTAGGTGAAGTGTGTAATTTTGTTATGACATTTTAGGGCTTGTCTGCATGAAGTAATCGGAGCTGCTAACACACACAAGCTGTTGAAGCTCCGCCCTCTGTGCCGGGAGCAGAAGCTCATTTGCATTTAAAGGGACACACTCAAAAACAACTCTTTTTTTGATCCTCAAAAAGGGACAATTTTAATATGCTGTAAAACATATCTGTGGGGTATTTTGAGCTAAAATTTCACATACACACTCTAGGGACAACAGAGACTTATTTTACATGTTGTAAAAAGGGGCATTATACCACCCCTTTAAGTGCTACATGTGGGAGCAATTTACCTTCATTTTGCTTATTTTTATATAACCTCTTCAAACAGAAGCAAGTCTGCTATTTACATTAAAAGTCTATTGGGAACTAAAATGGGGGAAAAAATTGGGAATTAAAATAAACATGATTTGATCATTTAAAATTACTCAGGCTTTGTTTGCATGTATTTTATTTATTTATTTTAATTTAATTTGAGGGACAGAGGATTTTTTTTAGTAAGACACTAATCTTTTACTTTATATTTTATCTTTTGCAGCAGATTTCTGTTGACTTAATGGGCAAAGAAAGAAGGCAGAGGATGATCCATGTACTTCATTAACTGCCAGCATTGGTAATTTTCCATTTGTCTATATATGTATCTATAAAATAAATCTGTTAGTGGAATTGTGACATTTTCTTAGAGCTGAATAATCAGACATAATCAGCATATATTGAGCATGTTTTCATGTCACATAGAAACATTTTTGTTAATTTTTTTTTATCTTGTTATCTTGCCTTCATATTAACATTCATATCATGTTTTTTTCTCTAGGAGTTCTAGATTGTGATCTCCTCAACGCAAAAAACAGCAGACTCAAACAATAAGGAACGTGACAGGCCTGCCTATATATTCTACCACAAATGTCAGTGTGAAGGCAGCAGATATTTGAAGATTAATATTTTTGTCACCTCTCACTTTAGAAATTTTCGTTTTCCACACTCAAATTTGTTAATTCTCTTTTGAGTGTTTTTTTTTTCTCCTGTGCAAGTGGACTTTTCATGACTAGAAATCTTTTTTAAAGAATTTCTTTTCTATTATGTTCATTAAGCCTCAAACTACAGGTTTCTCAGAGGAGGTATATGAAAAGGTGACATCATTTATCAGGTCTGAACTTTTGGTTTCTCAATGACGTTATTTTGAAATCCATGAAGGTAATTATTTGTGCTTTAGCTTATGCTTGCCTGGCCTATTGTTCACTTTTAGGGATATTTCAACAATTGCATGTGTTTTTTGACGACCAAACTGGACTTGGACTCTGAGGAAGATCTCAAAGCATCGTCTAGCATTTTTAAGCTTTTGGAGAGGTCAAGTACATCAACAGGTCATAATTCATCTCACTCTAAACTTCCTATTGTAATGTGTGGACTTTCTTTATCAGATATTGTCCAGTAATTCAGCTACAGAACTTCAAGTTTTGTCTAGAGCAAAATGACCCTTTCTTTTGGAGAACTAAGCTCTTGCCTTGAGACTGGATGAAACCAGACTTGAGGTGGATACGTGACACTTGTGACTGTTTGAATTATTTCAATGTCTAATATGACTGGGAAATGGACTTGCTCTGTGTTACAGAGTTATATTTGCTCAATATCGAAGACAACTGGTCACAACTGTGGAGTTATAGCAAATGCTGACCAGTTTTCATATTAATTGCATGTCTCTCTTGTGTCTTTAAACATCCGTCCATTTAAATAAGGAAATGTGAAGAGGTTCTAGAGGGAAAAATCGGTCTGTATATGCATGCTGTTATATTCATTTATTTCATTATTTATTACTCTTATATTTTCTGTACTATTTTAATGCATGTCAAACATTTGTTCTTTTCAACTTCCCCTATATGTTCTAAAGCTTGAGACTTGTTTATGTTTTTCTCTTCATGTTATATAAGTTCCTTTCTTTCCTTCTGCATCTTTCTGCTCTGCTTGAGCTTCGCCTTGTTTGTTTGTGCCTTTTAGCTGCTCACTTTCTTATGTAGTTGCTATACATTGCGAATAGGCCTAAAGCAGCACCGTTTTCCCTGTCTGGTCTCTGCCCACCAACTGACCTTGTCAAAACTATTTCTAAAGCTGAGAAACTGCATTGAAACTGACTTTTTTCTTTCTTCACTGCATCTAACAACTTTGGAAATTTGCGTTCTGTAAAATCCAGGAATGCTGGTTTATTGATACCTGACAGCTTCCTATGGTGGACAGATTGCTCAAGTAGAGACTACGCGAATCTTCAAAAGAGGGACTCTGATGATGTCAGAGATGATCTCTAATGCGATTGTGTTCCGTCTCTGGGCAACGATTGGCTGCCGGGATCTGAATGACAATAAGGACTATTTCAGGCCATAAGCCTCGCTGTGGAATACAATCAACGACTCATATTTTGGATATATCTATATCACCGCAATTATTCTCACGGAAACATTCCAATTTTTTAATCCACTTTGACCCTGGATTTATCTGGCAAACTCTTGAACGCTTCTTTTTTCCCAGACATTTTTATTCTGTGTGCTGTCGCTAGTAATGGGGGCTGCTCGGGTGAAGCGGCGCTTCAGTGCAGTTGTGGATATACCTCTGGATGAGGAGGAAGTCATGAGACTGGCGCAAAGTGACGATGTCACTTCCTCCCATTCGGGCGTGCTTCCTTCTCCCAACTGCAATGGCAAAGTGCTCAACCTTCATCACAGCAATGGAGGAAGGAGTGAAGAGAGGGATGAGGAAGATGATGTGGAGGATGATGATGATGACGAAGAAGGGGGAGGGAGGAGGGGGGAAGAAGGAGGGCGTGGCTCGGCACTCAAGGGGGAGTCTGGGGCAGAAGGGAGGTGGGAGAGGAGCAAAAGAGCATCCTCGCCTTCCCTCTCTCCCTTACCGCCCCGCGATCGCCGTGGCCAGTCCCGCCGGCCCCGGCGGCGCTTTGTAGGCAAGGACGGGCGCTGCAACGTCACCTTCGTCAACATGAGCGAGAGGGGCCAGCGCTACCTCACCGACCTCTTCACCACCTGCGTGGACATCCGCTGGCGCTGGATGCTCGTGGTGTTCACCCTCTCCTTCTTGCTCTCCTGGCTTCTCTTTGGTTTCGCTTTCTGGCTCATCGCCGTGGCTCACGGGGATCTGGCTTCCCTGGCATCATCTTCCTCTTCTCCTTCGTCTGTTTCCTCCTCTTTTGCTCCTCTGCAACCTACCGGGGTTTCCGGCCCGGTGCAGACAGTGGCGGAGACAGAGGAACGCTGCTTTCAGCAGGTGAACAGCTTCATGGCAGCGTTCCTCTTCTCTCTAGAGACGCAGACATCTATAGGCTACGGCTTCCGGAGCGTTACCGAGGCCTGCCCCCTGGCGGTGTTTGCTGTCGTGTTGCAGTGCATTGTGGGCTGCATCATCGACGCTTTCATCATTGGGGCGGTAATGGCTAAGATCGCCAAGCCCAAGAAGCGCAATGAGACACTGGTGTTCTCGGATGTGGCTGTGGTGGCCATGAGGGATGGGAAACTCTGCATTATGTGGCGAGTTGGAAACATGCGCAAGAGCCACCTGGTGGAGGCCCATGTACGAGCACAGATACTGAAGGTCAGTAAGACGTTGTGAATTTGAGTGTGTGTGTGTGTCTTGGCTGAAATGGGTTTTTTTAAATCGGTAACAAATTTGGTAACATTTTATTTTGATGGTTCTTTTTAGACATTGTTGACTATAAGTAACGTTGCACCTACATGTCAACTAACTATCGTTAGAGTATTAGTAGAGTATGAGTAGAGTATTAGTAGACTGACTGCCTAATATCTGACTGCTAACACTTTATTGTGATGGTCCTCCAACAGATATTCTACTGACAATAAGTAACTTTACATGTACATGTCAACTTACTCTGCTAACTCTAACCCCTTATTCTACTACCCCTACCCCTAAAAGTCTACTAATACTCAACTTATACACTTATTAGAGTTAGTAACCACAATTTTTTGTCCTGTCTATTAATATATATATAAAAAATTGAATGAATTCACACAGAGTGGCGGAGGCAGAAAGTGGATGATGGGTGGGCCTGAATAATGCGCAGCACTCCATGTTTTTCAACCGGTGTAATTTGGAAGAAAAAAAATGTACGGACTGGTCTCTGCGCGGCACTATAAACGCCCATGACTTAAAGGTGAAGTATGTAAGATAAAAATTAAATAGGTCATGACTCATTAACATGTCAAAGCGAACAGTGCACTGCATTGCAACGTGCTACAATGAACGCTTCAATACAACATCATTATGCACTCGTTCAGAAAGACAAATGTTACAGCTTTTAAAGTTTAATTTGATGTGGCCAGTGTGAACACTCTCAAATAGTTGTGGTGCATCATGTAAAAAAAAAATGCTCCCGGTGCAGATAAGTTGGATGAATTTATTATAAGCGAGATGCTCACGTTCGCTGTAGACACATGCAAACAAATGATCCATTAGTAATCAGATTGGCGGATCAATCGCACTGAAAAGCCTTCATGTAAAAACCTTAAATGATCCGAATGGGCCCAATCCGAATGAGATTTCAATCGGATTAAAAAGGGTGGTTTATTCCTTTTCTAATCCAATCGAGAGGTCATGTAAACACTTGATCGGATTGAAAACCGAAACTGCAAAAGACTGCGCATGTGCAGTGACGTAGAAATGGTGTAATGACGTATGACGCTCGGAATGAGCTGTAGTTGTTGTTAAATAAAGTGTCATAAATGACTGGTGTTATTCTAAAATTCACCTACAACTCATCGTCTGTGAAGTGGAAAAGGACAACGTCCCATCATTCCGCCCTTCATACTCTCATCCACAGAGACTTTATTTTGGGCACGGGAAGGGGCGTTTTTGCTGTTTGATTAATCTAAGCAGCACGGCATAACAGCTCATGTGCTCATCGGACCAGTAGTGCACAACACAACGAAATTTAAGAAGCAAATATAAGTTCACAACATAATGAAATTAAGCCACAAACACAACGAAATAAAGCCACAACACAACGAAATTAAGCCACAAACACAACGAAATAAAGCCACAACACAACGAAACGTGCACATCAACCCGATCACTTTATTTTTGGTTCATGTAAAAACTACGTTCGGAACTTCGGATTGATCAATTAATTCTGATTGAAACAAAATGTGTTTATGTAAACATAGCCAGTGTTGCCTAGTGTCAGCCTCAGACTTCACGGCCACAGACCATTGGCTGAAGGTCTGATGCATATGGCACACTTTACTTATATTGGTATGTCTACATTACAGTGACTTGTACCTTTTCTGTGATGAGAATGTTGATTTCTGAATTAAAATTGATTATGATATTTTTGGGGTGGCAAAATGTTTAATGAAAGAAAATTAATTAAATTCTTGAAAAGAAAACTTTAAGTAATTACCCTCATCTTTTATTATTTCTTAGAAACACAATTGCTTCACTGCTTATTTAGATTTTAAAATTTTGTCCATCAAATCAAAGTCATGTGGTGTGACCAAGACCAAGTCCAACTGTGAAGGTGCACTAACATGCAAAAGTGTTGGGTCGGTAATTGTTTATTTATTTATTTTTTGAAAGAAATTAATCCTGTTATTAAGCATAACATTCACCAAAAGTGTCATTAAAGGTGTTTATAATATTACAAAAGAATGGAAATATTACAAATTTCTATTTCACATAAATTCTGTTCTTTTGAACTTTATATTTAGAATTTTTTTTATTAGTTTAGACAGAAATATTACCATTTTTATCATATTTTGACCTAATAAATGCAGCTTTGTTGAAAATAAGTGACAAAAACATTATAGAATCTTACCAACTCCAAACTTTTAAAGGGTAGTGTACTTGAGAAAGTAATACCATGCAAAGGTAGAATACATGACAAGATGAGAGATAGCGAATGAAAGAGAAAAAGAACGAGAGAGATTGACATCTGGACAGTTGGTGTGGTTAATGAGGGCTTGTTTTCTTCAACCTCATACCGGAGGTTTATAAGATTTGTAGAGGAGATTAATTCTTTACTAGAGCAAACCATTGTCTCACTTATCTGCCGTGTGTGTGTGTGTGTGTGTGTGTGTGTGTGTGTGTGTGTGTGTGTGTGTGTGTGTGTGTGTGTGTGTGTGTACGTGTGTGTGACTTCATTTAACGGCTGGATTTAATGTATTTGTGTCAGTATGTTTTGTTTTCAGTGAATGAAATCTTGATGTCTTAAGTTGATCCGAATGTGTGTCATTGTGCAGATGTGTGTATTATGTCTGCGAGTATGGTGTTTATGTTTGTCTTTTATCGTGTCATTGTCTACATGGATGTTTCTAACAGGTTCTGATGTGTTGAGGTTAGATGGTGAGATGTTTGAACATAAGACTCTAATATACACTCTAATAGTTCCTATGTTATTGCATAATGAATAAAAATACTGGAATAAAATGACCGGAGTCAATATGCACACACATACAATCATAAAGACATTGTTATTTTTTGTGATTTACAGATATGGAAAAAATGGAATGTAATTACTTCCTGTATCTGCTTAAATAATCTTAAACTGTGTCCTGACCAGATAATATGTGCAGTTTTTATTAATTTCACTGAAAATATTGTGTGATGGAACACAATTTTAGCTGGTTGATGACCAATATAGAGTTATGTGCAGCTGAGTTTTGGACCAATGAGATTTTACCATTGACAGGGCCTCCGTGGGTGACAAAATAGAAACTGAACAACCAACAAAATGTATCGCTCATTATAACGCTAAAATAAATTATAGATTTCCATAAAAGACAGCTTTTATCGCTTTTTATAGCTCCGTGTCTGAATATGATGCAATGTTGCTATCATAAAGTCAACAAGGTGGACGAAATTACTGGTGAAAATGTTTTTATTTTTTATTATTGTCAACAATAATAAAGACGAGACGAAAAAGACACACCCTAGCGATTATCAAGCCATTTTAACATTGTAGACTAAAATATGAGAAGATAAAAAAAAAAACACTGCCAATGCAGGGTATTAACAATGCTTCAACAATGTTAATGTTGAGGGAAAATGTTGAGTTTATGCAAATGATCCAACCTTAACTGTTTTTTTTAAATTGAATTATACAGGTTATATATTTTCAAGGGCTCAAATTAGCATATTTTATGTTGATAAATCTTCAATATGTTTAAATACATATTTATAATGTTTAAAATGGTAGAACGTTTGCATTTTATCGTCAGCTAAAACATCTTTATTGAAAAAAAAAAAAAAAAGCCATTTCAGTCAGAATAAAATGGATTACTATTAATAAATATGAAATGCCTAAATATTGACTAATAACCTAAATTGCCTACAGGACATTTCTGTCAAACAAGAAGAATGACTAAAACACCAAACTGTGTGAAAATGAACATTGCCTTTGACCTTTTCTGCAGCCACGGGTGACCCCTGAGGGTGAGTTCCTGCCATTGGACAATGCAGACCTCAATGTCGGCTTTGACAATGGAACAGATCGCATCTTTTTGGTGTCACCTGTGACCATCGTTCACGAGATTGATGAGGAGAGCCCTTTCTTTGAGGTGGACAAACGTACACTAGAGGGGGACAAAGAGCTGGAAGTGGTGGTGATTCTGGAGGGCATGGTGGAGGCCACTGCCATGACAACCCAATGCCGGTCTTCTTACCTGGCCTCTGAGATCGTCTGGGGTCACCGCTTTGAACCTGTGCTCTTTGAAAGGAAGAACTGCTACCAGGTGAGTGATAAACAGAGAATAAAAACTGGAGGGTGGAAAGTGATTGAGTGAAAATGCAGTGGTTGTAAATGTAGAAGTGCCAGATGGGACTCATTACAGTGTTTGTAAGGCAGCAGGTCGGTCGGCCTATCTATCTAGTCTCTCTATCTATCTATCTATCTATCTATCTATCTATCTATCTATCTATCTATCTATCTATCTATCTATCTATCTATCTATCTAGTCTGTCTATCTAGTCTGTCTATCTAGTCTGTCTATCTATCTATCTATCTATCTATCTATCTATCTATCTATCTATCTATCTATCTAGTCTGTCTATCTAGTCTGTCTATCTGTCTATCTATCTATCTATCTATCTATCTATCTATCTATCTAGTCTGTCTATCTAGTCTGTCTATCTAGTCTGTCTATCTATCTATCTATCTATCTATCTATCTATCTATCTATCTATCTATCTATCTATCTAGTCTGTCTATCTAGTCTGTCTATCTATCTATCTATCTATCTATCTATCTATCTATCTATCTATCTATCTATCTATCTATCTATCTATCTATCTATCTATCTATCTATCTATCTATGGCCTGTAAAGCTTCACTGTCACATTAACATTTAAAGACTGTTTTGTCCAATGCTGCAATTCTTTAAACTGAAATGGAATGAAAATACATTCAATTCGACATTCTAACTAAATAGGAGCTAATAGCTATGTTTACATCCATCTATTTTTATGCCCACTTTCATCATTCGCATAAAAAAAACGGCAAACGGAAACGGCAAAATGCGCATAGGCCTAGATTCAAAAATGCGCATAGAAAGATTATGCGCTCAATTGAGTCGGTAAGAAAACTTACGCATAAACTATGATGGAAACACATTTACCGAATAAATTCCTCGATGCGCATCTAAAAAGACGTGACTTTGCAATGGGACGACATAACTTGGCCAATCAGCAGACTGATCTCATTGCACAGCATCCGAAATGTTGTTTTGGTTGTTCTGAAATGCCTGAGCAAAATCTGTCATCAAAGTGTCTTACTCGACTGTGTTCCCAAACAGCAGCATCCGCTTCCCAACGCAAGATAACTTTATTGCGTTTCATCTGCTCGCTCTGAGGCGCAACTCATTTACTAAATTATTATATACAGTGGCTTCTCCTACTGCAGCAACTTCAATTTTTCTTGGTGATATTTAGCGCCGGTTTATCAGAAAGGGATGATTTTGTTCTCTTCGTCTCACTGGATGGACAGTGCTTTATTTGCAAATGTTTATGCAAAATTCTCAACTTTGGATGGAAACATAGCTATTGATACCAGAAGCTTATAGCCACATTTATGCTCAAAGATGGTGTTGCTTATGTATGTATTGATTCTCCTGCACACACACACAAAAGCATCTCTCTTTTATGTAGAACCAAAACTTAAAACTAGTCTTAACTAAAACAATAATCTACTCATAACAATCCAAGGCACTCAAGTAATTAGTTTTTAGAAAAATATAAAAAGCCTTTATTCTTGGCTTAGATTTTAAAAACAGGTGACTAGGAACCATCCCTACACCCAAAGAGCACCGAAATACTGAAGTTACACCCCGTGCAGCACTTTTTGCATTCCTTGCATTTATAAAACAATAATCTGTACTGGTTTTTCATTTGAAATGCACATGTAGTTATGCTTTGTACTTGTCATGCGTCCTCCCCGCCTCTAGGTGGACTACTCGTACTTCAACAGGACTTATGAGGTCACGGACACGCCAACCTGCAGCGCTAAAGAGTTAGCAGAGAAAAAGTACATCCAGGGCTCCCGTTCCTCCTTTTGTTACGAGAACGAAGTGGCTCTGCAGCTCTCCTCCTCTGTCCATTCCTGTCCTGACCAATTCTCTCCATCCCCCTGTTCTTCCCCCTCTCCCTCACACTCTTTCGTTCTGCCCGCACCACCACCTCGACAAGACTCCTGCAGCGAGCACCCACACATACACTGAGCCATGTGGCTGGAATAAAAGGGCACCGGGGAAAGCAGCGGTCAAAAGAAGAAAAGGAGGTAGAGAAAGAAAGGAAAAGGGTCAGGATGGAGGGAGGAGTTGGAACTGGGGGTAGGGAGAGAGAGATAGAGAGAGAACCAGCAAATGGACAAAGGCCTGGAAAGACAGACTTGGACAGGGGACTAAGGCAAAGAGGGCCATAAAGGGACAATGTAGGACTGATTAATGACAAAAGGTCATGCTTACGATGGGGTGAGAAAAGACAGAATGCACAAAAGATGGAGAATAGAAAAGGGAAAGGGGCCTCTTACCGCCTGGGAGAAGAGAACCAAAGGGCAACATAGTGAGACAGTGGGGCAAATTCACTAAACGGCTGCATCAGTGCAGTGTTTCAGCTTATAACTCCCCGTAATCCTGTTTAGACTTTTCGAGGCAAAACACTCAGCGGCCATCTTGGAAGCACAGCTGTTTTCAGTCACTCAAATACAACTCCTAGTAGGAAACACAGAAATCTCAAAAGCTGCTTACCAAACTCGCATTTATTTTACATTTTTCAAATCAGCAATAAAATCTGACATTAATGGTAAGCTAAAATGTTTATATTTTAGGTTTGTTCAGACAAAAGAGGGCCGCAGGGATGACATATTTTTGTAGGCCAACCCGGAAGTTAGCATCACTCTGGTTCCCTTGACAAAAAGCCAATAGGATTTTTCCATTGACTTTTGGATAATTGCAGAATACAAGCTCTGTGACCAACAAAAGTTTGGGATTCTTCCACATTTTCTCATCATGACAATCTTCACAAATGAACTTTTATGAATTTTAAAGCCTAAATACAATTGCCAGAAGTAAAAAGCTAAGCGTAGGCTATAAACGAACACTGCGGACGCATGACTTTAGTGCCAGCACCATTAAGTTTCCGACCACTCTTTCATTCTTTATTTACAAGATGTAAAGTTTGGTATTTAGAATAGTTTGCACAGGTATAAACACAAGTTTCCTGTTCGCTGTAATGACGTGTAATGTCCCAGACAACCTCTGTAGTCCCATTTAGCCACTTGCTATCATTTTTCAAGACGTTAAAGTTTTAAAAAACACAAGTGGGGTATAATTGATGTATTTTATGTGAGAATAAAATGTGAAAATATCTTGTGCTTGTGTTCACCACAGACCTTATTACAGGCATTCAAATATGAACCCATTAAAAAAAAAACTATTGGCTTCAGGACAATGAATCCAGAAGTTAAAGAAATGCTAACTTGTTAACTGTACGAAACTGTACGCATACGCTGTGTAAAGTACCACGGCATTTCATTGCTGTTTCTGTTAGCAGATGCAGTGATGCTGTCAACAAACAGCAAGAGCTTTCTTAAAGTCAGTTTAATGTAATTTACGGGGTTCCCACGGGTCCTTGAAATCCTTGTAAGTTTGTGAATCTGAAAAAAAGAAAAAAAAATTCAAGGCCCTGGAAAGTTTTTGAAAATGAACATACATAGATACAGGTCCTTGAAAGTTTTCTCGAAAAAAGAAAAATCCATATTAATCCATCTGGTTCGCTAATGTTTTATTTCGCCAACACTTCGTGGCCTATGCATACTAGCTTGCTTGATTTACTTTAGTTACGCGCATTTACGCGTTAAGCCTGTTTTATACTTCTCCAAAAATGTAACAACGCGTCAATTCTACGCGGACACAAGCGCGGTGATTGGTCTGCCAGAACCCCTCCCTCGGGGTTTCACATGCTCCCTAGGTGCGCGTCAACGCGGACAACGACACAGAAGTAAATTAAAACCAACACGTTGCCTACGGCGTATTGGCTCCGGCGTAGGTCCGACGCAGAAGTATAATGAGGCCTTTACGTTACGTGTTTCCCGCGTGAGGTACTTTGTGTTGTACGTTGCCATGACACTCATGAGCGCTCGAAACTACCCAACGGTTCACAGGCACACCGTGAAACATTGCAAAACTAGGCTGAAACCGCAGAAACATGATGCCTAAAAAAGGCACATTTCAAGATATTTGGCTCACCAAAGACGATTACAAAGGTAGGGTTTCCACCCGTCCCGTAAAATACGGAATCATCCCGACTTTAAAGGTAAAATTATGTATTTTACATAGACCCACACATTTATATGCGGGTGATGTTAGCGTCTTTGTTTCCATAGCGACGGAGTCTAGAGAACATGCGCAGCAATGTATCTTACAAGGTAACACGATGTAACCTATCACTTGAAATGTGTCCCCACATTAAGTCCTTGAGTTTGAGGGTATTGGACCTGGAAAGTCCTTGAAAGGTCATTGAATTTGAAGTTAACCAAGGTGTGGGAACCCTGAAAAAGTTGAAATGACTTATATTTAAGTTGATTGTACTTAAAAAATTTAAGGCAGCAACTTTTTTTGTGAATCCCCTCCAAATAGAATGAGCTTTGTAGAGAAGGAACTTTCGGATGGAGTCAGGCAGGAGGAAGCTGAAGTTTGAGCTGTTAAAGTGTGAGTCAGTGCAGCCATAGGGAATGTATTCAGGTCAATCAAATTGAAATGAGGTCAAAGACTTAATGACCGAAAACAGATCGACCTGGGGGTGAAATTAAAGCGTGAGGGGGAATATAGAGGGATTGATAGAGAAGGTCATTTGGACATGAGGAGAGCTGCAACACCGACCCAGTGTGCTGATTGAACCTGGCGATCTTTTGGAATCCACTCGACGCTGCAGTGGCTCCAGCACGGACCTGATAGAGACACAACAGTGGCGCCCAGTGGCTGCAACCTGGATGAGCCATTTCACAATTCACAAATAGGAAGGAAATACCTATAATACATAACCTCATATACCTATAATACCTATAATACATATGGCAATATCTTACACAAATAGGAATTTTTGGCAAAGCAAAAATCAAATAACTTGTTGCAAGAACTATTGTGTTTTGAACTGAATGTCAGAATGCCTGCTAGAGCCACTGCAAAAAAAAAAAAAGAAACTACTGAAAATATGCAGCATTTTCAAGTTCTTTCTCTTATGTACTGTATTTTTAATTTTCTATTTATTTAAGTTTAAGCACTGTTTTGTATCATGGTACACAAAGATTATGTGAAGCACTTTCGTAATTTGTAACATACCATATTTGTCACAATTGCACAGACCAAAAATGAATTAGCTAGATGGAAATGGAGTAACATATTGTATTATTTTTTTTGAAGGGTGTGGCTTGAAAGTATAAGAGATAATATGTTTGATTGCACAGCATGGGGAAACTCTGGTTTGACTCATGTACAGCACATGGATCTATCATCAGCCACTGTTTGAATTGTAGACTTTAATGTTTTGTGTTCCTTTAGTGTTTTAGAAGCGCGTAGTAGAAACTATGGTAAATTATTTATTTACACACTGTAGTATTGTTGTCATGACTGAGGCATGTCTTTTTTCTGTCTTCCCATTCATTCTTAAACAACCACACAAGCACCCTGACCTAAAGCATGTTGCCGGACAGGTTTTTTTCTTTTTGTAATTAGTTTGCCAGTGGTGTGCCTTTGAAAGTGAGCCTGCTTGTTTTGAGGTTTTAGGGAGTAATGGAGGACATTAGGATGTATTAATGCTTATGTTAAGTTATAGGCCCAGGTGGAATCTATATTTCCACATATTCTATGCAGATGTTTTGGAGAATATCTATGTTAATTCTATATTTCAATATAGTAAAATGTGTTAAATGGAGCTGAGATACTTGCCAAGTTTTCATCCAAGGATTTTTTTTGCAAAAAAAGTATATTTTTTCTGATATATCTGATGGAAATGCTATTATTGGTAAAAATTTTGTGAGCAGTGTTGGGGAAAGTTACTTTTTAAAGTATGCATTACAATATTGCATTACTCCCTAAAAAGTAACTAATTGCATTTCTTAGTTACTTTTTATGGAAAGTAATGCGTTACATTACTTTTGCGTTACGTTTTCTCACCTGGGCTTGCTTGTTTGTTTCTTAACAAACAAAAAACAAAACAAAAGTACAAAATGTAAAGGCATATTACAAAATGTAATATTCTGAATAAGCATTTCTGTATTTATTCATTTTGAGGAATATTGAATCTGTTTTTGTGCAAATGAGATGAGTAACTTGCTTACATTTACTCTAGAACTACAATAACCATCATATTCACACAGCGCACGCAACGCATCAGTTCATTCACGGAGAAAAAAAAGTAACATGCGTAAATATTAATAAAAATATTTTTCAAATAAGCAATGCAAATAAGTAACAGATATTTTGTTCAAAATTTTAAAGTAATCCATTACTTTACTAGTTACTTGAAAAATGGTATTTCACGTTACTTGTAATGTGTTACCCCCCCCCCCCCCAACACTGTTTGTGTCAATTCTTCAAATGTTGTGGAAAAAAACGTTTGGAAACACTTTTAGTTGAGAAAAGGGCTTTGACGCAAATAAAAGTGGTGTTGTTTGACAGAATTACTTCGAACTTCATGCACAGTGAAATGGTCTAACAAAATGTAAATTTGAAAAAAAAATTGTACTCTACGTTGCCCACATTTCGGGGAAGCTTTTCTCTCAGGGATTAAAAGTAGTTCAAAGAATGAAAACAAAAACTGAAAATTGAAAACAAACAAACCGTAAAAATGGAACACACTCAGTTTTAGTTATTCCAGAGTGAAAACATTGTTTTGAAAAGCTGGAAACCAGTTAGTAACAACAAACTGTGAATGTTGATACAACATTTGAAAAATTATTGATACTGACCTTTATAACTAAAGTTAGATATTGAATCAATGTCTCTGCATATGCGACAATACGTTTTTTTTTTTCCTATGTGACAATGTTTTTTATGCACACCATTTTATTGGTAAAACGCCAAAATGTATGATTAAAAAAAAAATGCATTTTCACGATAAAATAACAGTAAGAAGTGGATGAAAACTTGGCTACTGTTATAGCTACATGTATAATCAACTTATGCAAAATATTTATTAAATCTACATGCAAGGTGTGGGAGTTGTGTAGAACTTTGTGAATTATGGATATTCCAATTAAAATCTGTGGATATTTTTTGCTGAGTTTTGTGGATGCAGATTCTGTATGAGCTTCTGTCACTTAAAGGGATAGTTCACCCAAATATGACAATTCTTTCATCATTTACTCGCTGTCCCAAATCTCTACATTTCTTTCTCCTTTGAAAAGAAAAAGTTCTCTTGTCTTTTTTGACTTTCAAAATATCTTTTGTGTTCCATAGAAGAAAGAAATGCACATATGTTTTCAATGATATTTTTTCTCCAAAGAAATCTCTTACCAAGACTGCATTTATTTGATCAAAACATATATAGTAAAAACAATACTATTGTGAAATAATACTAATGTTACAGTGTCATAGTTGGAAAAATTCAAACTGTTTAATATTTTTTTAAATAGAAATATTTTTTAACACTGTAAATGTTTTTACTATTACTTTTGATCAATTGAACGCATCTTTGTTGAATAAAAGTATTAATATCTTTTCTTTCAAAAAATTATATGCAATTAAATATATTAATACATCACAGAAAGGTTTTTTTTTTAAGCATAGAAGATTTATGGTTAAATTTAGTCAGACAATTCATATTCATATAGAGGCGGAAGATAAAATTGTCTCTGTCTCTCCAGTTCTGCAGATGATAGTTACCCTGTTCAAGTTAAACTTAGGGATATGTACACTTGTTACTATATTAAGAAAATCTTAGATATAGCCTTGGGCTCTGTTTCAATAAACAATTGTTGCTTAATTGACCCACTTATGCTTATTTGCTATTGTAATCTATTTTTCTTTTTCCTGTTTCTCTGTATGTAAGCTTGCCTGTTTATCATTAGTCTTCATGATCACACAATTCTATTAATATGCCTGTGTGTTGTGTGTGACAGTGCTTGTCTGGTCACTCCAGTTTAACACCTCTGCCATAACTGGACCATCACTTGCACTTCGACCTCATTGTTTTCTAAATACTTGTACTCTAAAAAGCATTACCCTGTCTAATTATCAGATGCTTTCATTACTCCATTCAGTATTGCATGAGTTCACCATGGCATCCAGTGGCTCATGTTCTATTTTTAATTCATTTTCTAAATGCAGTTTAAGTTATCGGTCCGTCAGTGTACAGGCCTCTGTGCTGTTCCTTTGATACCATTCACATTACTGAATGTGCTTCATGGACAAGAATAAACAAACATGTTTTCTTCACTTGTCTCATTTCTATTTGTATTCCAACATTTCTTTTAATTGCATGCAGGGCTTAAAAAGGTAAGAATTTTTATAACGTCTGAATTGTAATAATTGTTAGGTAATGACAGTATTTCCTATTAGCCTAATATTAACAAGAACAACATGTTAATTTATATTATTATTAATATTAATAATTAATCATCGTCATTATTATGCTTTAACGACGTATTTATCGATTGTAATACAATATGAATATTCTTATTAATATTATGAATATTATTATGAGGTCTGATAATTGCCCACATGTAAAAAAAAAAAAAAAAAAAAAAAAAATCAATAATAGTAATAATCAAATGCTAAACGGTAACTATGTCAGCTGTACAGACGAAAATGGTTTATTTGTGCTCAAATGAAATATAATCTCGAATTTTGTTCCGTTTTTGACCTAATTGTTAGGCGCGGACATCCAGACCTCGCTCTTCAGATTCCTCGGCATTAATGCGGAATCTGGGGCGTCCAGCTTCAGGGATCATTCCCGCGGCAGACAGTCAGACACACTGCGCTGCTGTCAACAAAGAGCGCGCAAATCTCTACCCCTCCGCGCGACAGTCCTGCAGCGGCACCTGCTGCTCTCGCGCCATTGGCCACCAGCAACGTCAATCAGGACAAGCCTCACCCAATCCTCTCGATTCATTGGTTCTCCAGCGCTGTCGTTCTTATCATCGCGCGTATGATTGGCTGTCGAGCTAGAATCCGCCAGTACAAAGGCGTGGCCGCTCTGTCCTATTCACAAGGCGGGTTTAAAGGGATAGTAAGGGCTTTAATTAGCTTCTATTTTCTGAAGGGCGGGACTACGCGTGTATATCCTAAACGCCATTGGTCAATAGTGAGGAAGCGTCGGCGTTTTGGTGAAGTCCTCCGTTTGCCATCACTTCTCTTTACTGTCTATTTTATTCTCAGTGTGATTGAGTTTGCGGCTTCACACGAGCGCTGTAATGTGAAAAGCCGCATTTGCCCTATTAGCCCTCTCACACTGAAAAAGAAAAACACGAGAGCACGTTTCTTTTCTCTTCACAGCTCTAGCCATATCCCGAGAGTGGATTAACACATTTAAGGTAAGACACGCGTTGTCTCTTGTATTATGTCCGTATCTCCTTATTCTGCGCCGTGCGCGTGATCATGTTTCAGTGGGTTATAAGGCCTCGAAATAAAGCCGAAAATGACACCGGAGAGGGACAGTCCCCCCCAAGAGTGTGTATAGAAGATCTGGCAAGACCCCGGCATCAAAATGCATTATAGAAAACAGTCACAACGCTGGCACATTAACAGCATTTGCGGTATCAAAACGTTTTATACATTATGTATTAAGTGTTTTCCAATAGCACGCTCTCTGGGATACAAGTAAATGCATATATTTAATAATTCAGAGACATACAGAAACATTAATGTCTCATCTTCATATGCAGATACAGTAATCACCGTTAAAGGGTGTTTCCCTGAGCCATCTTAAGAAAGTATGAACGGTCCATGCCTTTCTGTGCTGCATTAACCCATCAGAGCTGCTCTATTTATTTGTCACATTTAGCCTAATAATGCCCGAGGTGTGGTTTCTTCTCGTTTTAGGTCTTTTATTATGAGAATAGATAAGCTTTGCAAGACATACATGTACACGATCCCAGCCCGGCTACCGGCGCGGTGTCTCAAAACCTAGGGCACTTACTACCTAGACAGCATTATAAGGCAGCATGACTCAGTCAGACTGGAACGCGCTTATAATACCGCAAAAACGCCGTATCGTAATTATGTTTCCATGAGAACCGGACGTCACTAACGTTAGCGGTATCGTGATAATATAATAAAGAATAGACCGCGTGTTTGATGCTTTTTTTTTGCCGCGTCAGATGATGAGGATCCGTCAAGGAGAACCACACACACACATGATCATGTTGATGTCCTTTGTTTAGTCTCATCTGATCATGTATATAATTATCTCACTAGTCAGAAATGAAAGATCAACATCAAACTACCCTAATTTGTGTATTGGAGAGAGAGGACAGTCATGCATCTGTCACAGCCAAATTTATATATGAACCTCAGGCAACAGTCACAGCTCTGAAATTCATACTGACTTCATTCATTGTTTGTACAGTGGAGTAGTCTTTATTTTATTTATTAATTTTAAATTAGTTTTTCCTTATATTTTGCAATTATTTTTATTGATAAAAATATTGTTTATTTTTTTCCATTATTTAGAATGTTTTTTCTTTTCTTTGATGTGTTGGCAATATTTGACATAAAATACTTTTAAAAGAGAAAATTGAGAGCGGATGAGAACGAGACATACCGAATGAAAGAGATACACCCTCATTCCTGTCATATTTGTCATGCACATGCACACACACTCGGACAGGTTCACCTCTTGTGAGTAAGACATGATCTCATAGTCACTGTGAGAGGGATGGTGTTAATGGGAAAGGTGTGTGTAACCCAGATCCCTTGACTTTCCATTGTAGTGAACACACACTCACATCATGCTTGAACCATTGAAGAATCCATTAATCTGACCATCGACCATTAATCTGAATATTGAGAGGCACGTGTTGGTTATGACCCTGCATCTTACACATTATTCAGTGTGATCATTTCATATATATCATATATAATAAATATCTTCAAAGTGCAACTGGTGCAACTGTCATGTGGCAGATGCTGCCAACACACTTAAAGGAAAACACACCCAAGTGATTGACATGCGTAGACTAAACCTACCAGCATTACGATCATTCTGTGCTATGTGAAAAAAAAAAAAAACTCTGAAGCCCTCTGGGGAATTTTGAGGACTGGGATTAAGAGCAGATGACTAAAAAACAATAGTTTGGCTAGTTCATACACATTCCCTATGTGTTGCACAACCTCAGTCAGAAAACTTGGATGACTTTAATTGGTTTCACAAGTTTCGTAATGACAAGTCCTGAAACCCAGACGGGTGAGGCCACTACTGCGTCTGGTCAAGCAGGACCTGTATTGCCCACAGGCTCTTCTTCAGCGCTAGGATGTCAGAACAAAGTGCTCTAATTGATCTCAATATGGATTTATACTGTGTATAACAATGCTCTTTTAATCAGCGAACCTGTTTATCTGAGCGATACTGAATATGAGAATGAGGATTTTTTTTTTTCACCCAAAAATAAAAATGATCTTATTCACTCGTCCTCATGTTGTTCCAAACCTGACTGATATACAAGACGTGTATGCATATTTGAATGCATATCTGTCTCTGCCATAGTATAAGCTGATGTGCACACATACAGTATATTACATTATGTATTTTAAAATTACTTTTAATACTTTATAGATTCAATTAATATTGCCTCATTGTTATTATTTATGTAGTTTAAGTAATTTTAAAGGCTATTGGGTCACACTTTATTACTTGTTACTTGTAGTAATTACATTAAACGAAACATGGTTACACTTTATTTTAAGGTGTCCTTGTTACAGTGTAATTATACATTTCAGTATTGAGTAATATAATTAACTACATACTTGTGTTAGGAATAGGGGTTGGTTTGGTTTAGGGTTAGTTACATGTAATTATGCGTAATTGACTGCTATTACCACAGTAAGTACATGTAGCATATGTAACAAAGACACTGTAAACTAAAGTGTCAACAGAAACACTAACCCTAAACCAAACTCTGATCTTGAATTATTATTACCTAGTATTAATTGTATAATTACACCTTACAATAAAGTGTAACTGTTGATTGTTTAATGGGTCTATTTTTTTATTAGGCTACTTACTACAAAACATATCTGATTGCTTGATTAATCATCATTAAAATAGTTATTACCAAAATAATTGACAGTGACTGACAGCCCTACACACCATATTTTAATGTTGAAAACAAATATGAATGACATTAGAGAGCTATTTATTTTGGTCTGTTTCTTACACAAAAGTATCATATGGATTACGAATGTAATATAGTGCACAAATCAAAAAGACCACTTTAATAGGGATTATTTATGTGTGTCATTTTTGGAGCTCGATCCCCATTCACATTCAATAAAGAGCAGCGATGGGATTCTGTGTAACATCTCCTTTTGTGTTCCATGGAAAAAATGTCATGCAGGTTTGAAACATGAGGTTGAGTAAATGGATGAACTAGCCTATATCTTTAAACTGGGCAGGTTTAGTGTTCATCTAGCTTTAAGATGTAGTAACCCACTATAATGCACTAGAATGCAATGAAGTAGTCGGGCTTATTTGCCGGTATGTATCATGGATTGGACTTTACTGTACGGCCTGAATGGCCTGTTTTTCTCTGGACGTTTATATGTGTAGACCTCATTTCCACTCTTGGCTTTCTGGCCTGGTTGTCACTTCACCGATCCATCAAATTCAGAACATGCACATTGTCCCCCTATCCACCTCAGACACACACGTGCACACACACACACACACACACACACACACACACACACACACACACACACACACACACACACACACACACACACACACACACACACACACACACACACACACAGGAACACCCCTGCATCAAACACACAGATAGCAAGACAAAACTTGTATGTAGATGTTGTGTGTCATTTTTATTTCCATGCTAAAATACTTTATCCTATCCCAGTTTAACATGCAATATTATTATAAGTAAGCCGTTCATTGATATGATTTCCCTCATAAGTCTAAACACGGTGGTGGTATGAAAACGCTGCTCTGCTTTAAGCGATTTCTGAGAAACATTGTTGAACACTGTTGATATTTGAATTCAACCCAAACACACACACCCCTCCCTTCATTGCTCCGCCCCCAAAATGCATGAACACGCAATGCAAGAGTAGGTGTCTCTTTATCATAGCTAAAGCGGAGCAAAATAATGCTTGCAAAATAAAGATGACGAACGAACGACAAGGAAGAACAAAAAATGAAAATAACAGTACATGAGTATATACAAGCAAGAGTTGTTTGTTAGTAACCACTAGTAGCACAGCAGCTCCAGATAAACAGTGACACTCAAAACTGTCCTGTTACTAGAGCTAACATTAACAACAGCATAAACCAATGTTACTCTGTGTCCGTTTTCAGATCTTACCACTTCGGTCTCGGCTCTGGAAAGCTTTTCTAATACTAACACGAGTCCTAAAGCTCTTGCCTGATCATAACCCTTCTTTTTCCAGTGATATTCATTGGACATTTTCTCTTTTACAATGTCTCTCAGCCATTTCTCTTTCTACAGTCTTTCTTCAGTCTCCCTCTCACTCACTCTCTCTCTCTCTCTCCTCCCCCATCATGATTAGACACGCCCCCTACTGCTGATTGGCTACAAGTGTGTTGCGCTCGGACCGATCCACTTTCTACAGCGTTTCTCAGAAATGGCTAACTGCATGCCAAAGAGTGAAAGGTTTAGCTGGTTGGATGATTTTGTTAGCACATGTTGTAAGATGTTGCAACTAGACCATTTGGCTGCAAAGTAAGATGTAAAAAAGGAAAGAAATTAGTCATAATGAAACGGAATTGTGATCGTCTTTTCTTCCCTATAGTGATCGTATGAGTGAGGCTAATGAGAAATGGCTAATGAGAAACAATTCTAATCTTTTGAACTTTCTATTCATCAAAGAATCCTGAAAAAGAATGTAATACGGTTTCCACAAAAATATTAATTAAGCAGCAAAACATAACAATAAGCAGTTTTTAATTAATTAAGCAGTTTTTAACATAACAATAAAACATTTTCTTGATCATCAAATCAGCATATTATGATGATTTTTTATGGATCATGTGACGACACTGGAGTAATGATGCTGAAAATTCAGATTTGAAAATATTCAAAAGTATAACTAAAGTAAAAAAAATATTTTTTTATTTTAAATTGTAATGATAATTTCACAATATTACAGTTTCTTACTGTATTTTTGATCATATAAATGTCATAAAACCGCCAACTTTTAAACAGTATTTTCAAATCACTGTCATAAGCAAAATCTAAATATCTGCTGTGGCCAGTAGCTGTTTTTAGTACGATAGTAGTGCATCTCACCCTAATGGATGGCACCAGATTTGTCAGTTCTTGCTGTGAGATGTCTCGCCACTCTTCCTCCATGGCACTTGCAAGTTCTCAAACAGGTCTTGGGTCACACGTTATGGTTACACGTGGTTTGGCTCTGCAAGGACGATCAGCTGTAGCACTGCTTAGGTGTCTTTCATTACGGACACTGCAGTTTATTGCTCTGGCCACATCTGCAGTTCTTATGCCTCTTGCATGTATCCTGAAAAATAGACATTTTGTTCGTTCACGTTATTTTTAGTGTTATTATAGTGGTGCAGAAATGCAGTAACAAGATCAAAGATACACATATGTACATGTGGTTGTTTATTTTCTTAATCATATTTGCACAGGCTATGCAAAGTCACACACATTTCCTCATCTGCATTCTCTTGCTGAAGCTCTTGATCAGTGTGTCCTTCAGTGTAACTGCAGTATTAAATGTCACAATACTGTAATCATCTCCATATTTCTCTCTCAACACTCTGTCTGTTGGTTTGCCTCCCCTCGTCCCTCTCTGTTGCCCTATCCTGTGACTGATGGACTGGCTGATTGCCTCAGTGGCATAATAATGATAAGGGTTATAATTCGATTAAGGGTAATGATCGGTCTCTGCTGTGTTTCCTCCATGAAGAGTTACAACTCTCTCTCTTTGTTTCTCCTACGCAGTGCTACAACCATGTCCAGGCCAGCGGGGGGCAGTGTTAATGATGTCACCTGCTTCCTGTCCACGGGGGCGGGGCCTGGGTCACCAAGCTCAAAGTTCTCCGCCTCCAGCCAAGCTGATTGGGCGGCTAAGAGACTCGTATGGGTGCCTTCAGAGAAACATGGGTTTGAGGTAAGGCTGATACAAAAAGTTTTGGTTTTTGATAGCCAGTGCTGATATTTTAGAAGGTATTGTGGCCGATGTAAAGGCGATATATATATATATATATATAATCTATTTAATTTAAAGATAGTAAATAATACATGCTGTTATAAAATGTATATTTATTTAACAATATATTATATAAAAACTAAATTGGATTTTTTTTTTTTTTTAATGAACCAATATGGAAAAACATATTTACAGAATTTTAACTGGGTGAAAATCAGTTAATGCAAAATTTACATACACAGTGAATATGACAATAATAATAATAAATTAAAGACAGAAATTTTCAATAAATGGTATACAAAAAAGTATTATAGTTTTTGCCTTTCGATCAGGCCTACTAATACTAGAAAGGCAAAGGCAAACGCTAATCTTTTTTCAAATGCTGTTTCATTTCTTTAACATTTCAGATCTAATAAATTATTAGACATAATTGTCATACAAAGACTGTAAACTCAGCACTGTCAAAATAAAAGTCCCAGTGCTGTCAAAATACAAGTCCCGCTTCCGACACTTACTGGCCAAACAGAAAAAATGCAACGATTTATTGGTCCAACATTAAGAACAGTGATCACACAGAATGTGTTTTTCCATTTCACTGCACTACTTTTCCATTGTTTTTCAATGTAATCACATGCTAGATGGACGTCTATAACCCTCATGTCAAGCATTACACATCATTTCAAAAATGTGAATCTCAAGTTAACTTTTTCCTTGCCAGCATTTTTTTTAAAAGTTGCCAGCCAATGCCAGTATTTTGGATCATTTTCACAAAATATTTTATTCTAGCTTCATTCATTCCTTTTCATTTGAATGTGGGTAAGTTTTATAAAAAAAAGCAACATTCTGAACACAAAGCTGAGAAACTACGTCCGTGTCATTTTCAAAACGATGATCAAAACATAGAGTAGATTGCGTCCTTCAACTATGGGGTTAGATTTGTTTCATTATTCCAAATAAATAGATTGAGATTCACAAATAAATGTAAATAGTTACACAAAAATGAAAAAAATTGACAAATAAATAAAATGAGATTTGCATATAACAACTATTTACAAATGTGTTTTATGTCACATACACAACTCTGCATTTTGTGAATTGCTTCCTGAGCATTTGTACATCCCCGCACACATTTATGGATTTTGAAAAATCCACAAATAAATGGACTCCACCAACCGGTAGACTCTAAGCCAATCAGATAACAGCCATTTGAGGTGACCAATCATAGCATGCTCTCGCTCCAACCAATCAGGATTTGCTTTACAGTCAGTCTTGCCCTGAATTAACTTTGCTCATTCATCTGCATTGGCTCAAATAAGAAGTATAAGGCCCATGAAATGGTACAGTAAAAGATGTTTAAATTTTAGATTTCGTTAGACCATTAGACTGTGTATCAAGCCAAACCACAGTATTATATTTTATTCGCCTTTGAAAATGCGAGAAAGACCGAGCTTTACATCTCTGTTATGGGAACAACACATTATGGAAGTGTCACGTTATTCAAGATAGAACAAGCATCAATAAATAGCTGACTAATGAATAACTGGATTCAACCTTGTGATAGACATGTGAGTTTGTTTAATAGGTGTAATTAAGTGTAAAAACCGCCAATAGCGCTTTCCAGTTCTTCAGTCAAGCAGTTTCAATGACGGATATGAGCAGCTCCGTGTTTTACGCTCTATAGATCATTATAAATAGTATTTTAAACATTACATAAATGTGTTACAATTCCATTTGTTTGTAGAGAAGATATAGGCTAGCTAGGTGGGTTGTAAGAGATCATATTGATCATGGATTTAAAAGTGAAATGCTCAGAAGCGATATGCATATTTATTTATAGGTTAAAACACTTGATCACACAAATAACATTTAATATGAATCAGGCTTAATAGATTTTAAATTGTAAAAGTTACTTACAGCATCCAAAATAAATGCAGATTTTTCAGCATTGCTAGATTTTTATTTGCATAATCCACTCCATACCCCATAAAGGGTAGCCTACTATTTGCTTTTGACACACATGGCCCTATCTTACACCCGGCGCAATGCAGCACCAAGCGCGATGCAAGTGTTTTTTGCTAGTTTCAGTCCAACGCAGTTATCATTTTCATGTCCTGCGCCACGTTGTTTAAATAGCAAATGCATTTGTGGTCTAAAAACGAGGTGTGTTCTGGCGCATTGTTGGTGCGTTGCTATTTTGAGGCAACAGAAATAGACTGCGCCATTGACCAACTGAAACCTGGTCTAAAGTCAATGGTCCAATATTTTTTTTGTTATTTAAAGAGCGTGTTATAGTAATGTGCGCCTATAGGCGGGTCCACAACGCGCGTACATTCTGCTTATTAAACACACAGGGACGCACAGCAGCACACAAACATGTCAGATATTAAAATGAAATTATTATTGTGTACAGAAAGATATGGTGGAATCCAGCTTGTCCCGTAGATGGTCTGCTTGCGCACTTTTACCGTTTGCGCTCTGGAGACCGCTTCGGTCTTTCCACTATCAAATTCCGTCATGTAAATAGCGAATCTGCCATGGCGCGAGCACAACTGGCATTTAAAGGGAATGGGAGATGAGACTCTGATTGGTTTAACGCATGTAAATCCCAAAACACACCCATTACTCATTAAGAGAATAGGGACAACCCTTTTAGACCATTCGCCGGGTGCGCCAACCATTTTTCTCGTCGTTAAACTAGCAAAAGTGGATTCGGACACGCCCTAAGTGAACATGCGCCGTGCGCTTTAGACCATGCGCTTAGATCGTTAAAATAGGGCCCACAGTGTTATTGATCATGATGCTTGGGATCTGTGAGTAATCATAATTTGTGTCTAATCCTGAGTTTATCCTGATTCACTGATCCTGATGGAAATAAACTCCAATAATCTTTTGGAAACGTGGTTACCACACAAGCAGCTCAATTTGAAAACTTCTTGACACTCAGGAACACACAGGGAAAACGCAGGAGAAATCGCAAACCACTACGAGAACTCTAAAGAACGGAGTATAAATACAGTACAAGGCGAACATAATGGCAGACAGGTGCAGATAATATGTAACCATAGGAACAAACGAGGACATAATCAGAAACAAAGGAAACCAAAACTAAACAGAGCAGGGATACAGGAACTAAGGGAAACAAAACAGAATATCAAAATAAGAGTCCAAAATCGTGACACCTGCGTGTAAACAGCAAAAATATGTTCTGTATGAACCGGCCCTAAGACTGTTCTTTTCAATACAGTGACAGCATACAAGTGGTCCATATGGCTCATAAGCTATATTCATAAGTATGATTATGATTGATATGATTCATATGATTGATTTCTGTGTGAAACAAACCCAAATTTATGTTGTTATTGACTAAAAAAATCTACCCCTCCTCTGTAGCTTTTAAATATCATTCCCACTTACGGATATACAAAATTGCCACCTTGTGTCTCTTGTGAACATAGAACCAGTTTTAATATTCCCTATAATTCCAAGGTAACCAGAGCTTTTAGCTGGTTGCCCAAGGTTCTTGAGGAGCTGTTGTATTACAAGCCATGACAGGAGGCTCTAATCTGCCGCTCAACTTTTGACCTTGTTTATGTTGGTCTCCTCCTAGTTAAAGTTTCAGATCTTAAAAGCTACTTCAGAAAGTCCTATGCAGCCCACCTACCAAACACGTGGCTTTAGTGCTTTGATATGACACTCTATAAATAACTCAATACACTTGTTGAACCAAGGGTTGCTCAATGCTAAACGTCACCGCAATGCAAAATGAGGCCTCGTCATGAAGTGTCCCATGTTGAGAATGTGATTGACTGCCAGAGAGAACAGAGAGAGAGAGATCTCAGCACTTCCTGTTGGAGGCCATGAAGGCGGCACTCTATACTCTCACTCTCTATGTCTCAGTATATCTATTTCTGTTTCTGGACCCCTGACACACTCCCCCTCAGACTGTCTGTCTCCATCAAACATGAATGTATTCTCTGTTTCCAACAAAGTGAATATGCTTGTGTGAGAGACTCAGTGGTCTGTAGGAGAATATTAAGTATCATTATCAATCTCTGAAACACAGAAACTGTTTGTGTTTATCTCACAATGTTGTTTGAATAAACCCACTAAAGTCCCACTGTGCTTTGGTAACATTTCTGGTAGGGTGCATCTCCTGAAACCATCATCAGAAAGACCTTAAGATAAATACTTATGGATTTACAATATTTTGAGCTGCAAATGATAACTTCACACATATTTGAAATTGTCCTATGACATCCTATGACATGAAATTAATCTAAATTTAATTGATCTCATGGATGTGGCTGTTGGGGTTTATGCTCATAGTGGCACCAGCTGACTGCAGTAAATGCTGCTCATTCAGATGATTGCCCGCCTTGCCTCCGGGGGCTTGGGCCCGTCATCGCTGCTTGCAGCTATATTTTTATTTATTGTTTTACATTACAGTACTGAGACATTAATGTGCATTATTGTCATGAAAACAGTGTCACAATTATTTTGGAGTGAAATTTTAGATTTCTGTCTACATAATATCAGAGCCAACATTGGACATTTGACTTTACAGTTATTATGACTTTAATATTAATATTAGGACATTGACCCATTGGCTGCAAATGTGGAGTTGGTAGCGAATGTTCGATGAAAGACATTTTACATAGAGCGCAATCATTTAATCTCTCATCATCCTTTCTTTTTCTGCCTGTCTTTCCTTTGGTCAGTCTGCAAGTGTGCGTGAGGAGCGGGGCGACGAGGTGGAGGTGGAGCTTACTGAAACTGGGAAGAAAATAACGCTTTCGAGGGAGGAGCTGCAGCGGATGAACCCTCCCCGATTCAGCAAAGTCGAAGATATGGCAGATCTCACATGCCTCAATGAGGCCTCTGTCTTACACAATCTACGAGAGAGATACTATTCAGGGCTCATATATGTGAGTGTTTCCCTTTAGCCAGAGTTGTTTCCCACATGTTTTTAGCAATCATTTAGTCCTGACGCATGCCCACGACTGTGCCCTGCCATCACATGAGTGTGTGGGTTTTCTCTGAGTAAGTGAGAAGGATAGTGTTACACACACAGATATGCACGTGTGTGTTTGTTCATCAAAGGCTCACGGTTTGAATTTCTGCCTAGGTTTCATGTAGAACGCAGCCAAGAAAGTACAAACACACATGAACAGACACACTTATACAAACACAAGATCAAGGAGTATTTATATATAAGGAGTATCTCTTTTACTAACATAAAAGTTAGTAAATACTTGTGTGTGTGTGTGTGTGTGTGTGTGTGTGTGTGTGTGTGTGTGTGTGTGTGTGTGTGTGTGTGTGTGTGTGTGTGTGTGTGTGTGTGTGTGTGTGTGTGTGTGTGTGTGTGTGTGTTGTGTGTATATATACAAACGCACACACATATACACAAACTTTTATGTTAGATGCGATTAATCGATTTGATTGCACAAGTAAAATGTAATTATATATACATTTTTTCACTTTAACGTCATCCAGAATTTTGACTAAAATAAATGTAGAGTAAAATTCACTCAAATTAATATGGTACATTTATTATTATTTTTATATTATTATTAATATTATATATAAAGTAACATAACACACAAAACAAAACGGGAAACAATACAGTTTTCCACCAAAATAAAAGCTCAGTGGTTTAACATTTGAAAAATAGGAAATTAAGACACAAATATTAGTTTTAGTTATACTAATTTAATAATTAGTTATTAGTTCTTTATTTTATAGTGAAATAGTCTACAAATATTTTTTATTTTGTTTAATATTTTTATTATAATAATAGTAATGTCACATTGATTTATAATCACAGAAGTTTTGCCCAAATTGTGCAGCCCTACAAACAAGCACAGCAAACCTAGAGCTCTTTAGAAAAATCATTGCTCTAATCTTGCAAACTGTGTAAAATCCAGTGATTAGTTCTTCCTTAAAATTGCTTATTGTGCTGGTTTTACAATGTTTCAACATCTGCTTTGAACTGATAAAAACCTGAGCACTCTGACTTAAGGAAGCCATTGAGATCTAAGCTTCTGATTTTAAGTGGCTGCTAGTTTTGTGTGCAGTATCCATCAGGCAGTCAGTGAAGAGAATGTGGGCGGTCTGAGGTTGTTCAGTCTCTGCCAAGAATAGTTTCTACATACAAAATCATTATTCCTAACTGTCTTAATTATTGTGTTTGTGTGCCACAGACATACTCCGGCCTGTTTTGTGTTGCTATCAACCCCTATAAGAACCTGCCCATCTATACAGAATCCATCATCGAGATGTATCGTGGGAAGAAACGGCATGAGATGCCTCCACATATCTACGCCATATCGGAGGCGGCTTACAGGAGCATGCTGCAAGGTACCATGGCAACCAACTATCCTGCTGTAGGCCTGCTTCAGTTCATGTGAATTTATTCATACACCTCTGCGTTAAAATATTTAGAAAGTAGAAAACCAGTTTCATGTTGCTACATGAAGTTTCAGATCTTTCACACACTTAGTAACAGTGTGAAACCCCAGGCATGACTGAGACACTGAGATTTGGCACTTTCACCCTGGATCCTGCTCTTCAGGGTGTGTCCGTGGTTAATAAACTGGCTCAACCGGTGCGTGTGTTTTCTGGGAAAAAGTGCCATGCCGATTATGTCACGGGTCTTTCCTCAGTCTGTTACCAGTTGTATGGCGCAATTGAAGAATCGGAATTGAGTATTTCAGCGAAACGTGTAAAAATATAAAGTGAATGGTGCAAGGTTCTGCAGTAGGTTAACGTTAAACAGGCGATGAATCCACTTTAAACGTCACAACTACCGAAACCACGTGTCCACACCAGACGCGAGCCACAACCCATTAAAATCAGTGATGCTGTCTACACTGGATGCAGCGCGAAACGACAAATTCCAACAGTAAACTGATGCCCCATTCTATTCTATTTCTAGAAACAGAAACAACAGAAGCCTATTGTCATGATCGCAGTGAATAAGGTCCACAGAAGAAGTTCAGATGAAGATGAATTCAAACATAAACAATTTAATCAAACAAACTCAGATAATCCACAGGTAACTTAATAGCGTGTGATACACAAACAATAACCAACAATCAAAGCAGAGAAACGAGGAACTTAAATACACCCTGATAACGAACTAAAAGACTAACAGGTGTGATGATAAGATGAATTGCCAGTAACTAATGATTACGGGAAACATGAACAAAGACAACTGGAAATAATGAGAAGCAAACTAAAAGTCCATGATAATGAAACTAAATGAGCAAATGACTGAATATCTCTGACACCTATATTTTAAATCAGGGGTCACCAAACTTTTTTCTCTGGGGGCCACATTATCGTTCCTGACTGTGATGGGGGGCCGGGGCCGGGTCAGCTATATAACATAGAATTGTATGACCCAGACCAAAATGACCACCAGCAGGCCTCATTGTGTAGTAGAGATTACTAGCCTGGCACAGCCATCCCCACTACTATATCCACACTACTATATCAACACTTGATTCCTGGCACATATTTGTTTATCTTTACTAGTGGTTTGCAAAAGTTGTAATCGAGTCTTCACACTTTGTTTTATTTAAATTTATTCTTCACAAATAATCGTTGGTCCACTGTTCTTTGAAAACCCTGCACTCTCTTTTAGGGGTGGAACGGTACACAGAAGTCACGGTTCGGTTCATACCTCGGTTCAGACATCACGGTTGGGTACAATGAAGGGAAAAGCAAAACAAAAATGCAGAAGGCTTGTGCATGTCTCAGGCTGGACCACCAAAAGAAAAATAAATGTCTTAAGCCTTGTATTTTTTTTTAAATAAGTTTTATTAATAAAGTAAAGGCATAGAACCAGTTTATTTGTAGTGCACTGACAATAGTTTTATATAATTAGTTCATTAATTCAATTAATAAAAATACCTTGATATGGTTGGTAATTGGACCTGAATTAATTGAAAATTAATCTGCTACATTTCAGATTAATATATTTGTTTTCCTTAAAAATGTAATTCACAGTAACTTAAACACTTTGCAGTTTGAATGATGTCCTGCATAAACTAAATGACGGAGTATGTTTTTATGTTTCCACTGTTCGATCGTGGCTGCGCCACACACACACACACACAAGTAAACACTTTACGACTTTTCGATCGCGGCCGCACCTCTCTCTCAACATATTCCAGCATTGCAATCTTTACACCGCAGCCTGCTTCAGAGCTTCAGAGCTAAGGCGGAGCTACAGATTAGGTAAGAATCCGCATATCTAACAGTAGTTCCGCATTACATTAATTAAATTGCACGCAAGTTTTATTTATTTTTATACCGTGTATTCTCCGTGTAAATGTATGCACCAAACTGTGACGCCCGTACCATGACGTACCGTCCATGACGACTTTTGGGGATTGCCTCATAGGGCCGATTCAAGTAGTGGGGGGCAGAGGGGCTGGGGGGCCAGTCAAAGGGGGGTGGCGGGCCTGAGTCGGCCCGCGGGCCTTAGTTTGGTGACCCCTGTTTTAAATATTTGTTCAATGGCATCCTTTTATGAAAGAAGGCCAGTAACACCAATACTACTACTGATGTCTCTATGAATTTTTTTTTTTTCTCAATTTTAGCCATTAATTATAGGCATTCAGCATTACAGTATAATTGAAAGCTATCAATTTGAAAAATGTACATTTATAAAATGTAACAACTTAAAAAAAAAGTAAACTTTAAGTTGTAATGAATGTCACATTTACCTGTGCGCTTCAATATATCAGGACTCAATTTATTTCTATTGGCCCAGTCAGATCGGTTCAGATTTTTACTTGCCCTGTAAAAATGCTCAAAACGTTATTGTTTTTGTTGTTTTTGACCCATGTAACCTTGTAAACAGTTTTTTTGGTGGGTAAACAGTTTTTTTGACCCATGTAACCTAAGGTAGAATATAAATAAAAACTGAATAAAGTTATCAAGCACTTCACAGTCTTCACTGCATAAATTATAAATGAAATATAGATTAATCCTTATTAAAGCTACAAAAGTTATTCAATCAGTTATTATCCTTAATGACAGACAGCAGGTTTATTAGGTTTTTGTCCGTTCAGGCGCTGTCTGAAGCGGCTTTCTGTGCGCATGAGTGTGTTCTCTTTTGTGTCTTATTCTGCTTAGATGGTTTAAAAGCATTTGCATGAATAACAGCGGGACCTTATAATGTAACACTAGCCAAAGGATGAGGACATTTTTTTTTGTTGTTTTTTTCTTTATTTTCTTTTATTATATTTTATTAATCATTTTATTTTTGTTTGACAATAACAACTGTGTTGTATTGCCACTGTCAATTGTAAAATCTGTGTCCTGGATCAAAACTGGATCAGATCCACCAATCTAGATGCTCTCAATATTGATATAATTTTATTATTGTATCATTTAGAGTTACTTTCAGTGTCTTTGGGTGTCACCCCCTACTTTTGAGTCATAATAATTAAATGATTATTCTCTAAGCATTTTTATTACATTTAAGTTTTCTCTTAAAGGCACACTGTGTAGCTTTTCAGCCTTCATAATATATTTCCAAGACCCTTGTGATGGTACATCGACTTACAATAGGTTGAGTGACACGTCTGCCAGAGTCTGACGGGGTCTGTATCGCTTTTACTGGCACAACGTAACTTCGGGGTTCGGGTAGTAACCCGAGCACAAAAAGAACGACAAAATTCGACTGCTTTACGGCATACGTCACTTCCCCCACCACTTCCTCAAATTTGGACGCGAGAGGCCAACCAGCGTTTGTTTTCGTCTTTCGTGCGTATGTTTTTGTCATGGGGGCTGTTTACACCTGGCCACTTCATGCGTTTTCTCAGATCGGATAGCTATCTGATTGTGAAAAGACCAGATGTAAATGCCCTCCGAAACGCATTCAAGACGGATTTGAATCCGATCGCTCAAACCACTTCAGGAGGAGGTCTGAGACGCATTCCAGACGAAACTGGACAAGTGTAAATGCATCTGGTTGTTGAAACCACATGTAAATTGTACTCCTACCAAAAATGCTAAAAATAAATCAATAAAAAAAGTGTGAGAGCGTGTTATAGGCTATATGTTATAGCCAGATATGACGACGCTACTGGAACACGCATCACCGCAGATGAGAAGCTGAGCATCTAACGTTATTCATCAAGCCAACATGCAAACTATCGCAAATCAAAGTGAAAGTAAGTCGCAGACGCTTAACACACAATCATCATCATTAAAAGTAAAGAAATTAAATGATCTTACCAGGGCTGTTGCCGCTCTCTCTTATTGTGGTCTTTGATTTTGAAATTTTAGCTGATGATCAATAAAATGCAGTTCATATCTGTTGCTTTCAGTGACGTGCACTCCATTAAATCTGCATATAGCGCGGGAATTGGAGATCGGATTTAAATCCGTTTCGCAAAAACACTTTTATGTGACCAGGTGTAAATGGAGGGGTATTTACGACAGTGCAAGTATTCCACAGCGACTCTAGGGGTCGCTGTTTGACAAAAACACAATTTCTACACAGTGTGCCTTTAAATACCAAAAGTTACATTTTCAGAAATTTGACACAATTCAAATTCATTTTTAAATCAAGAGCAATTACTGTAAATGTTCACTGGTCATTCTAATGTCCCTATTCATGTGTTTTATTTTTTCTCCTACAGACAGAGAAGATCAGGCCATTCTGTGCACGTGAGTTTCCACTGGCTGTGGCCACTGCATATTTCTACATATATCTGGAATTACAGCAGAAAGTTTAGAAAAATCAGTGAACATTTAATTGAGCATTTAATATGGAGAAGTTAAGATGGTTTGCAGCATGAGGAGAGATGTAAGACTGAGCTGCAGGTATTTGACTTGAATGCCTTAGTAGGCACAGCAGAAGCCTAAAGGGCTAAAAAAGGCACAATCTTAACTTGTTTAGTCCCTAAGGCCTGTTATAATGTAGAATGACATGTTTTTCTACAGATCCGTATTTTCTTACCATTTACTGGCACATGTTTCTAATTTTGTTCCAAATTTGTTTCCAACTAAGTCATTTAAGTCATCTGCCAGTATTTGTTTGAATAACTCTGAAAATAGTCTGCCCCTATTTTACAGAAGAAGGTGGTTTATTTGTTCTGTTTATGTATGTGTGTGTGTTCAGTGGGGAATCTGGTGCAGGCAAGACGGAGAACACAAAAAAAGTGATTCAGTATTTGGCACATGTGGCGTCCTCACACAAGTCTGGCACTCTGGGACGGCCCAAAGACATCGCCCTACAGGTGAGGACGGGGGACTGGCGGAAGACTTTAGGGAGAGAAAAAACTCTTTCTCCATTCTGCTTTTCTAAAACAAGTCAGCACATGCTTACCTTTCTATTTTATTTTTTATTTATTTATTTTTGCTGTTGTCTGTAGTTCTCTAATAACTGTTCTGTTACATGGCTCAAGAAAAAGGATAAATAATACAAAATGCAGTAATAATACAATAATGATAATAATTAATTAAAAAAAATTCTGAGGATCTGGCTGGGATAGTACTTATAGTATAGTATAGATAGTACCCATATTTTCACTGGAACCACAAAAAAAGATTATAATTATTTTAAGTGATGTTTTAATTTATTGCTTTATTAAATCTGCCAAAATTGTATTTAATTAAATATTAAGTTTGATTTTTTTTTAGGGATGCACATATATGATTACAATTCTGGCCTATTACGATAAGCTGATGCCGGTAAACAGTACAGTAAATGGTAGATTTAAAAATTCTATACTAGTTTGTCAAAAACAATGTGAAAAATGTAATAAAAAATCTAATAAATTGTTTTAAATATTAAAAGTGAATTGTAATAATTATAAGAATTATAATATAATTATATATATATATATTACATTACATATCCCCAATATTGATACGTTTTTTCACTCTTTCACACTACCCATGGGCCATCCTTATAGTTGCGTCTTGAATTATAAAGCTGTAAATGTTGGTGTATCTGTGCGCTATATACATACAAACCCCAAAAAATCCTTTCATTTGCATTTCCTTTTCTCTAATATTTCAATTTCCGCTCTTCTTGGTTGCCCTCCTCTCCCTGTCTCCTCTCTTTCCTGGGTCCTGCTGTTTCTTTCTGCTGTTGGTTTCTTTCCTCTTTGTCCTGCTGAAGATGGATGGCACACGCTCTCTGGGTCGTGGCAGTAGTGCTGTGAACAGGGTGAGTGGGGGCTTTTCTCTTCATGACTGGCACATCCGGCCGACAGGGAGAAGTTCAAACTACAGCAGTTCTAATTCACATCCTGCCACTTTAACCTCATAATGTGTGATATCATATGTCTTATTAATGTCTTTGGATTTATTTATGTTTATTTTTTTACCATGTTTTTGCTCATCAACATGTTCTATTTTTTGTCCCCTGTGTGTTCTGTGCACTTGTTCAACCACCCCATCTCTCTTTTTTTGTGGACTAACAGACAATGCAGTATGTGAGTATTGTTGTGTTCTAATGCTTCCACTATGGGCCTGTAGGGGGCACTCTATACATATTAAAGCTTTGCTATGGTGTTTTTGTTTTTTTGTTTTTTGACCTATATAGACCATGCTAGTCTATATAGGTGAGAGTGGAACCTCATAGCTTAGACAGAGGTTCTCTAGCCTGTACATGGAATTTTATTTTTCCGGCTTAAGGCTTTTGCTGAGCTGCAAATGTATGAGTTTGCCATTTCAGCTGTCTATGTGTGTGATTCTTCTGAGCTAGCTTTAATTTGAGGACAAATTTCAAAGTTGAGGAAAGAGCTAATGGAAATTGTTTCCAGACATTTATTTTTACATAATTTACTATTTATTCATTAATCATATGCTAAACTTAAAAATATAATATTTAAGGTAAAAAAATGTCATTGAAAACTGCTATGAAAAATATTTCTCTATACTTATTTTTTATTTATTTCTAAAATTAAAACAGAACCTTTTAATGGTTGTAAATAGCTTTTAAAATATCTAAAATTGTATTAATTGTTCACACAAAAAAAAGTATGCACAAATTAATTTTTTTTTTGTGTGTGTACAATAAATAGTGATTTTAGAAACTGACATTTGACTAGATTTGAGAGCTGGTTTGTCCTTACAATACATCTGCACTCCTTTAGAAGGTGTGTTTCTTGTCTGTGGTAAGTCTCAATTTAGTAAAATGTGTTTTTGCAAAATAGTGTGATTGTTTGGCTGCGTCATATGCTGATGCTGGGCTGATGATGGGCTTTTAGCTGTAATGTAGGTAATATTCCTGCACTGACATGCTGTTCTTTCTGTCCCGTGACTAGGGGGAGCTGGAGAGACAATTACTGCAAGCGAACCCCATCCTCGAGGCCTTCGGCAATGCCAAAACGGTCAAAAACGACAACTCTTCCAGATTTGTAAGCCCTGAAACGCCACATCTAACCATATTCACAGAGAGTTATATCTTGATCAAATGCTTTGTTCTGGTCTGACATGTATTTTTTTATTTGTTTTAGGGCAAATTCATCAGGATCAATTTTGATGTTGCTGGATATATTGTTGGTGCTAATATTGAGACCTGTATCCTTCAAACATCCACTACAAATCATTAATTACCAGTTGATAATTAATGACGCAGTGAAAAACTATCGCTGAAAAGGCGTGGACAGGGTTATTTTTGCGGCTAAACTTATTGCATATGTATTTGTTGGAGTTTCCCTTTCAGACGCAAAATTTATGGGAGGAGAGTGTTTAAATTAATCATGCAAGGTGATTAACTAAGGTTGGCTCTTGTCAATTTACTGGTATTTGCACCATTATTTACAGCCCAAAAAAAGCAAGTCTTAAACCAGACGCGAATTTGCGCTGCTCTTGGTAAATTGCATTGGTCATTATGGAAATGATCCGGCTGCGTCTGTGTTCTTTAATTTGTGTGTCGTCGGTAGATCACGCGGTGAACTTTTCCACTCCCATCTGCGCTCTTTTTTAAATTAGCGCTCATGCTAATTTGCCCTGTTTAGTAAATCTGGCCCATAATGTACAGCAAACAAAGTGTGTGTCGGTGCATTTTTCATTAACCTGCATGTGTATCAGATCTGCTGGAGAAGTCTCGAGCCATCAGGCAGGCTAAAGAGGAGCGAACCTTCCACATCTTCTACCAGCTCCTCTCTGGAGCTTCTGAGGCCATGAGAAGTCAGTAGACCACACAAACACTGAAAACACACTGCTTCACAATATACAGGTTTTTTAATCCTCTCTAATGCAAACATAATCATTGTGTTTATCTATTCACACCCTTTCTGTAGAGGAGCTTCTGCTGGGCAGCGCGGATCAGTACCGCTTCATCTGCGGGGGGTCACTTCCTGTTCCGGGTCAGAGTGATTCAGAAAACTTCACTCAGACAATGGATTCAGTGACCATCATGGGCTTCACCCCGGAAGAATCCACATGTAAGGGAGAAAAGGGTCTCAAATAGATCTAGAAAAAAACATCCACAAGATTTCATAAAACATGTACTTGAATTAAACAAGATTTTCTATCCAGCTGTCCATCCTGATCTCTCACTCTCTCTCTTTTCAGCTATGTTAAAGGTGATCTCTGCAGTGCTGCAGTTTGGGAACATCTCGTTTCACAAAGAGAAGAACACAGATCAGGCCTCAATGCCGGATGACACCGCGGCGCAGAAGCTCTGCCACCTGCTGGGCATCAGTGTACTGGAGTTCAGCCGAGCCATTCTCACTCCCCGCATCAAAGTGGGCCGCGAGTACGTCCAGAAGGCTCAGACCAAGCAGCAGGTGTGTTCATGTAGTTCTTTACAAATACTACAAATGTACATTACAGACAGACTCTGAGAAGGGAACTCGCTTGTCTACTAAAAGTTGAGTTCATTTTACCCTAAAAAGATTGACAGTGACCTCATTTAAATATTCACACTGCAGTGTTATTTCAGCTTTTTTTAATGCATGGTTAAACAAGGGTGTCTAAGCAATAAATCATAACTTTTGTCTGAATCATTAGTGAACAGTTTCGCATATCAAACCATTTTCAAAGTCACAGCTCCTTATAAAGTGCTTTATAGATTTTACTATGATGATTTATTAGATATTCCAAAGAAAAATTTATGTCTTATCAAAATGTACACTTCCATTCAAATATAAACTTTTTAAAAAAGAAATTAATATTTTTCAGCAAAGGTGCATTAAATAGATAAAAAGTGACAGTAAATACATTTATAATGTTACAAAAAAATTATATGTAAAATAAATGCTGTTCTTTCTATTCATCGAAGTATACTGAAAGAAAGGTTTCCACAAAAAAAAAAAATTAAGCAGCACAACTGTTTTCAACATTGATAATAATAAGAAATGTTTCTTGAGCACCAAATCATCATATTAGAATGATTTCTGAAGGATCATGTGACACCGAAGACTGGAGTAATGATGCTGAACATTCAGCTTTGACATCACAGGAATACATTACATTTTAATGTAAATATCAGTTATATCAGTTATTTTAAATTGTAATAATATTTCACAATATTACTGTTTTTACTTAAAAAAAAATCAAATAAATGCAGTCTTGGTGAGAATAAATAATTTCAAAAACATTAAAACATTTTACTGAGCACAAACTTTTGAATGGTAGTGTAATTGCGATACCTGCTCCACATATGAAATAATAATTTTTTTAAAAAATTTTTACAATCCATTCAATTCCAAAGGTATAAAGTCCCTACCTTATTTTTCTCTTTAAAAAACATGTTCCACTCTGAAACACTCCACATTGCTCAGGGAAAATGGGTTTCAAGCAATGGGTCTCATTCACCAAACATGCATACGCTCAAATTTGCGTGAAATCTTTTTTCACAAACAGATCATGATTTAGGAACAATTGAAACCACACGTACAGTACGCAAAAAGCACTTTTACTGGGTGGCCTTATAATCGTTTTAAGAAGTTATAGGCTATTTCATCATTACACAACTATATTATATTGGGCCCTATTTTAACGATCTAAGCGCATGGTCTAAAGCGCACGGCGCAAGTTCACTTAGGGCGTGTCCGAATCCACTTTTGCTGGTTTAATGACGGGAAAAATGGTCGGCGTGCCAAGTGCATGGCCTAAAAGGTTTGTCCCTATTCTCATAATGAGTAATGGGTGTGTTTTGGGATTTACGTGAACCTGAATTTTTATTCTTTCCATTTTGGTGGGTGTGTTCAGGCTGATTTTGCGATAGAGGCTTTGGCGAAGGCCACATATGAGCGTCTGTTCCGCTGGCTGGTGCACCGGATCAACAGAGCCCTGGACCGCAGGCAGCGCCAGGGAGCCTCGTTCATCGGGATCCTGGACATCGCTGGATTTGAGATCTTCCAGGTGAGCCAGGCCCGAGCAACACTAGTGGCACCTAGCAGAATTACAAAAATAAAGCATATTTTCAAACGACCTTGCAAACACCCTTAGACTCATTATGTGCGTTGAGCCTCCCCCAACTCAAACATATGGCAAAAACAGCTCTCACGGGTGCTTGTGAAGCCACATCTCTACAGGTAAAAGTAGGCTACTTTCAATAAAAGTTCCAACATATTAGGAATCCATTCAGCTGTGTTGCTATGTGTCATGAGTAAACAATTGAGTAGAACTAATGAGTTCATGACCCGTTTAATCTTTGAAGATATAAACGCATTGAATTTTGGCTTGCACTTCTGTAACGGAAGCTGAATGTCATTGTAACGCGTGTCAGCCATGGTCTCACACCAGCTAAACACCCTCTGGCTCCGCCTGCTACAGTAGCCACGCCCCAAACACACACTATTGGTCAAGCTGGAAAAAGATTGACAGATTTGAACGAACTGCTCTCAATGTTTTGATGGTGCCTGAAACAGGCTCAATGTTTACACTTTTTGGGAGATAAACCCATGAATGACATACTAATAGTAGTCATAGTCAGACAATTAACTGGGTTAAAGAATGAATTTTAACATAAAAACCCTACAAACTTCACCTTAAATGTCTGTTATTTATTGTCTGTAATTATTCAACTGACGAAATATTATTCTCTATGTTTCTTTCTCAATAGTTGAACTCATTCGAGCAGTTATGTATCAACTACACTAATGAGAAACTGCAGCAGCTGTTTAATCACACCATGTTCGTACTGGAGCAAGAGGAGTATCAGCGAGAGGGCATCGAGTGGAACTTCATCGACTTCGGGCTGGATCTTCAGCCCTGTATCGACCTCATTGAGAGACCGGTCAGTGTGTGTGTAGATCTTAATTCACATAATAGAGAAGAATGTATGACTGTTTGCTGTCATACAACCTGATTGGACATCATTGGCAGTGTCTAGCTTGTAAAGTGTCCTGGGCAAACCACCTCTTCTATCTCGACTGCAGTTTGACATGCAGTGCCTTGATAGTGTTTCTAATTGGTTTGCTCCATAGGCTCATCCTCCTGGCGTGCTGGCATTGTTGGATGAGGAGTGTTGGTTTCCGAGGGCAACTGATCGCTCATTTGTGGACAAACTGTCAGCTGAGCAGGGTTCACACTCAAAGTTCATGCGGCCGCGGCAGCTTAAAGAAGAGGCCGACTTCTCCATTGTACACTATGCTGGCAAGGTCAGATTTTTTTACCACCCTAGGCTCTCCATTTTTCCTTTTTCTATTTAACATGAAGTCAAAATGGGCTCTGTCTACTTTCTTACTCCGTCAGGTGGACTATAAGGCAAATGAGTGGCTGGTGAAGAACATGGATCCTTTGAACGATAATGTGGCATCTCTCCTGCATCAGTCATCTGACCCCTTCATCTCTGAGCTCTGGAGGGAGGGTGAGGGGAAGCATGTTTTTGTGTGTGTGTGTGTGTGTGTGTGTGTGTGTGTGTGTGTGTGTGTGTGTGTGTGTGTGTGTGTGTGTGTGTGTGTGTCGTAAATTATTGTTACACTGGGGAATGTGTTTTGCACTGGTATGTGCTTAAAAGACGCTGTGGTGTAATTAGAATCATTTCTCAAAGTGTCAGGTTCAGAAGCAGAAGAATAAAGAAAAATAATAATAATAGCAATAATAATAATAATATTTTTTACATATCTCCTCCAAAAATAAACAACAAATAAACAACAAAAACAAATAAATTAGTAATGATGATGTTATTAATATTATTATAAGTAGTAATAATTAAATTTAGGTTCAGAAGCTGAAAATAAATAAATTAATAAATGAATGAATGAATATTATTATTATTAATATTAATGATAAATTAATGAGTTGCTTGATAAAATTTTAAGCTGGCACCAGCAATACAAATGGTAATACAGCTTAATTATAGCCTTAAAGTTTTCAGTATAATTGAAGGAATTATATTTATATTATAATCATATTATATTATATTATATTATAAATATATTATATTATATTATATTATCAATAAATGTTTAAAGATGTTTATAAACAAATAAATAAACAAACTAACAATAATAATAATTTTCCAAAGTTTCCGGTTCAAAAGCAGGAAAACAAACAAATTCATAATAAAAATATCAGTAATAGTAATAATAATTGTTGTTTGTTTAAATAAATAACAAACAAATATTATTAACGGCAACAATAAATAAATTAATTGCTTAAAACAATTCGAAACTGCTACAAACAATGAAAATGGTAAAATAATATATATAATAATTGTGCTGTTTATTAATAAATGTTTAATAATGCAATGTTAAAACATTTTTTGTTCGATTTCTAATATTTAACACTGTAATCTACTATGGACTAACGCTCTTCTCTTCTCTTCTCTTCTCTTCTCTTCTCTTCTCTTCTCTTCTCTTCTCTTCTCTTCTCTTCTCTTCTCTTCTCTTCTCTTCTCTTCTCTTCTCTTCTCTTCTCTTCTCTACTTTACTCTTCTCTCAGATATTCAAACTCTTCCTCGTGTGTACTTTTTTGACTCTTATGCCACACTGCAAACCAATGGCTCTGACAGCAGTAGGTTTTTCTGCCCTTCTTCTTTTAACCTCTCCATCATTTCATCTAATTATGATTTGCCCTTCACTCTGTCTCTCATCTCTCTTTCATTGCATCAGATTGTGATGTGATGTGTGGGTTGCTGTTTTTTTTTTTAACTGTAGTTTAGTAGAATGTGTAGCTATAGAACTCATTGTAGTTTAGTTTGGTTTAACAGTAGATGGTTGTGATCTGCTTGCCTGTAGTTTATTCTTCGTGAAGCATCTTTCTTAAAGTGCTTGTAATGTGGAAATGCACACAGAATTTCTTTCTTTTTGGGAAGTTTTAAATGTCTCAGAAGAAGAACACATTCTTCACACATATTATGACTTCCATTTGAACAGAAAACTTTTCTTCTCAAAAAAGTTTTGGTTGTTGTATGGTTTTACAGAAATAGCACTAATATAGAGCCATAGTGCTCTCTGAACATGCCATAAACATAATCTTTTTAGATAATAACATATCTGTTTTGTGCTTGTCAGTGGAGAGGATTGTGGGTCTGGACCAGGGGTCGTCCGGAGAGAACAGTGGACCGGTGACTTTTGGGGCCGCTGGGTTTAAGACGAAGAAGGGCATGTTTCGCACTGTGGGGCAACTCTACAAAGAGTCCCTTACTAAACTGATGGCCACCCTCCGCAACACCAACCCCAACTTCCTGCGCTGCATCATCCCCAACCATGAGAAAAAGGTAAGAATAGAAAGAGAAATTGAAAAACTAACATAGTACTTACATAGAACTTCTTCGTTGAGATCTCTCTCTTCTTAACATATCTGTAAAGTGCCCCTATTATGCTATTTTAAAGTTTCCTAATTAACTTTTTAAGGTCTCTTACAAAAGGTTTACATGCATCCAAGCTCAAAAAACACTTTCATTTTCTCATAATATACTTTTGCAGCATCAGTTCTTTTCTAACAGTGTCTGAAACAATTTGATAAAGGATTCAGTCTCTCTAAACCCCTCCTGTCCTCAGGCCTACTCTGCTCTGATTGGCCAGATGGCCCAGTCTTTTGTGATTGGTGATCTTTTGTGATCAGAAACTAAACAAACAACGTATATTACCTTATTCTGAATTTCAGCTCCAGGGGCTTCCTCAGCGCTTCTATACACAGTGATACGAACACTAAAGATGGCGTTGGTTTTACTGTATCAATACTGTACAGTCCTCATACTTCATACAAAGTGGATTTGCTTCTGCAGCCTATAAAACAATTTTTTTTAGACATGTCAACAACACAAACCAAACTCTTCCAGGCCTCAGCTACAACTACAGTGTTTGAGGGCGGGGCAAAGTAGATGTTGTTCACAGGCAGCCAATGAAGACCACAGACGGGCATTATGCAAATTCGTTACAAACTTACGTAGGTTTGTGCAGGAAGTGAGACTGGAATTACTGAAGACTCGTTTCAGGCAGTTCAGAATCTGTTGTTTTGGGAGATTATAACTCCATTTGTCGTGCACTTTGGGCTTTGAAACTCTGCAGACCTTTTACATTCACAAACAGCTACATAACACACTACTGAAAAATAATAATGGGGGCACTTCAGGACTCTATGATATATGGTATGAAACTAATGATATGGTATTTATAGTGAGGTTGCACAACCCTTACTTTTTGTTCTTTAAATAATCACAGGCAGGTAAGTTGAGTCCTCATCTGGTTCTGGATCAGCTGAGGTGTAATGGTGTACTGGAGGGGATCAGGATCTGCAGACAGGGCTTCCCGAACCGCATCCCATTCCAAGAGTTCAGACAGAGGTGTGTGTATTTAACCATAATTTGTGAGATATATTTGTACCCTGTAGTGAGCTAAGTCTGATAAATCATCTTTTTCATCTTCATTTGTAAAACAGTATAAAAATGAAGTAAATAATGTTAATGAATTGTAAAAACAGAAAGTTTTTTGTTAGGTTTAGTGCTAGATTATAGTATTTATTACTAGCTGAATGTAAAAACAATACAAGTCTATGGAATTTCCCCACTTACAGTAGATAAGTAAATTGTGTGTGTGTGTGTGTGTGTGTGTGTGTGTGTGTGTGTGTGTGTGTGTGTGTGTGTGTGTGTGTGTGTGTGTGTGTGTGTGTGTGTGTGTGCATGCATGTGTGTGCACGCGTGTCTGTGAGTGTGAATGTCTGTGGAAAAAATAATTGCTTACAACAATACTTTTATGCTTTAGGTATATCTTACATTCTATCTTAGATTCTTGCCTCTTGCGTCTTATTTATCTGTCTGCCTCTTTTTCTGTTTGTGTATCTCTCAGGTATGAGATCTTGACTCCAAATGCTATTCCTCGAACCTTTATGGATGGCAAACAGGCGTGTGAGCTCATGGTAAGTGATGTCACTCAAACCTAAATCAAAGAGTTCATAATATTGATTTGATAGCGGATATTACACACTCGAGTTTCGGATCCATACAGTAAATGTGAACAGCACAGATGCTTTAGGGTCAAGAACTGAGTGGGGAAGGTCAATGGTGGTTTAGTGTTTTGTTCAGATCTCTGATTAGTATTCTACATGTTGTTGATTATGTATTGTTACTGTATCTATAGATCAGTGCTTTGGAGCTGGACAAGAACCTTTTCCGGGTAGGACAGAGTAAGGTGTTCTTCCGGGCTGGAGTCCTGGCTCATCTGGAGGAAGAACGAGACTTGAAGATCACTGACACCATCATCCGCTTCCAGAGCGCGGCCCGTGGATTCCTCGCCAGGAGGTAAGTGTCTGCGTGCGTATGGGTTGTGTGGTGTGTAATATGTGTGCATGTAAGTTTTAACTGACATGTGTTCTTTCAGGGCATTCCATAAGAAGCAGCAGCAGCTCAGCGCTCTGCGTGTGATGCAGAGGAACTGTGCAGCATACCTGAAGCTCAGAAACTGGCAGTGGTGGAGACTCTTCACCAAGGTAACACAAAGCATTACACAACATGTTATATAAAGTAAAAAATTAAGTAGGCCTAAAAAGGTGTTTTAAAGGGGTTATTATTTGTAGAATTACAAAACCCTTGTTATTAGCGACACCGGTGGCCATTAAGTAAACTGCAGCCAGCAACTTATCCTTCACATAAAAATCAGTCTACAGGCTTTCATTGACAACCTAGGAAGTCCGGGAAGGTCTCTTTTTTAAGTTTGGTTACAAGCTGTTCATACATTGGCAATAAAAAAGCGATAAATTCATGAACATTCTTACATGTAGCCCCTTTAATGTAATGATTTTATTTAGAATGTAGCTAAAGCTAACATGTAAACACAATGAACATGGCATTTTTGTATCAATATATAAAGTAATGAAGTGGTAGTATGTTGCTCTCTCTTACTACATACTCAAAATTACATGTTCAAAAGTTTGGGGTCGATAAGACTTTTTGAAAAGTTTTTGAAAGGAGTCTCTCATGCTCACTAAGGCTGCATTTATTTCATCAAAACAGTAATAATGTAAAAAATGATTACAATTTAAAATGTGTTTTCTATTTTAATATATTTTAAAGTATAATTTATTCCTGTGATGGCAAAGCATAATTTTCATCTGATTACTCCAGTCTTTGACTCCAGTCGGTGTCACATGATCCTTCAGAAATCATTATATGCTGATATTATCTATGTTGAAAACAATTGTGCTGCTTAATATTTTTGTGCAAACCATGATACATTTTTATTCAGGATTCTTTGAAAAAAACGCATTTATTAGATTTTTTTAAATTTGCTTTTTGACCATTGACCTCTCCTCCAGGTGAAGCCCTTGCTGCAGGTGACCCGTCAAGATGAAGAGATTCAAGCTCGGGAAGCACAGCTTCAGAAAGCCAAAGACAAGCTGAGTAAACTAGAGCTTGACTTTACTGAACTGGACAAAAAAAACCAACAGGTGACTACTTCATTGTTTCACTCATTTTTGTTGTGCATGTTGGTAAACCAAAAGAAGAAAGAAATGTATTTGTTTGGTTTCCACATTCATCTGGATGTCTTCTTGACAGCTGATGGAGGAGAAGTCAGTGCTGACCGACCAGCTTCAGGCGGAGGCGGAGTTATTCGCGGAGGCAGAAGAAATGAGAGCACGGCTGGCCAGTCGCAAACAGGAGCTTGAAGATGTGTTGGGAGAGCTGGAAACCCGATTGGAGGAGGAAGAGGAGAGGAACGTTCAGATGACCAATGAGAAGAAGAGAGTGCAGCAACATGTGCAGGTGAGGAGGACTGAAGCTTTATTCAGTGTCTGATGTCTACTACTGAATATCTTCTGTCAAGATTATTGTTTCTTTTTCTCAGGATCTGGAAGAACAGCTAGAGGAGGAAGAGGGGACACGTCAGCGCCTCCAGCTGGAGAAAGTCACCCTGGAAAGCAAAGTGAAGAGTCTTGAAGCCGAGACCTTGACTTTGGGAGAGCAGAGAGACAGATTGAGCAAGGTAGTTGAGGTCGTATGAAACAGAAGTTGCAATGGTCGTTTCATCCCTATTGTGACATTATCCAAGTGAAACGGCTTCTCGAACAAGAAAAAATGTAGGGCGGGACTTGATTTTTCCCATTGGGAATTTATTGGATAGTTGGATAATAAATACTGCAGTATTCCATAAAGAAGTAAGAATTGTTTTAATTTCATGATGACTTTAAAGAGAAGAGGGTTGTTTATTTGTCTGAAAAAATGCAGCTACAATGTTACAGTGGTTTATGAATATTTCCATCTTTCTCTTTCTCAGGAGAAGAAACAGTTGGACGAGAGACTGAATGAAGTGGCAGATCAACTAACAGAGGAAGAGGAGAAGGTGAAGAGTCTTAACAAGCTGAAAAACAAACAGGAAGCTGTCATCGCTGATTTAGAAGGTAACAGTACTTGACTTACAGTTTTTTTGGATTGCTTAAGCACGATTTTCAAAACAGGGCCCGTGTTTTCAAAACACTACACACAGTTAGCACAACCACACACCCAATTAGCAAAACACAACAGATCCTTTGCATAATTAAACACTCTTGTAAAAACTATACACTTCTGTTTAAAAACCACACTTTGTTACCATATGAAACACACACGTTTCACATTACTATACTCTGTTCGCACGAGTTACACTCTGCTGTGATAAACCTAAAACACTTTTAGCACTTCTACTTCCCTATGATTAGATACACAAAATAAATTTATTTAAAATATATTTTCAGAGTATATTTTGGAATATATGCAAATATTTGAAATTGGCCCAATAAATATATTTCACACTTAACATCATATATTTTTGTTATATTTCAGAATATATTTCAATGTATTTGGAATATATGGCACATATATTTTTGACACTTTTGGGGACCCATACAGAAAAAAATACATTGAAAAATATTCTGAAATATAACAAAAAATATATGATGTTACAGTAAGTGTGAAATATATTTATTGGGCCAATTTCAAATATTTGCATATATTCCAAAATATACTCTGAAAATATATTTCTTTTGTGTATGGGTACCATCAACAAAGTACAAATATAATGTAAATTCACCAAACACTACACAAGACTAATGTTGCAGACTGAAGAAACTCAATTATTTCTCAACACGCCCAAAATGTTGACCTGGAGATTCATAATACTGTAACAAAATGTCACTTTACGTATTGTACTGTAAGTTTACTGTAAAAAAACAAAACAAAAAAAACCTAGACATTGTCTCTTCGCCTAGCTGGATCTGGCCAGAGAATTTCATCAACATCGCAGGCAATGTTGTCATTAGCAAGACACCTTGGAAAGAAACGTCTTGAATGACTGCTGCTTTTTATAGTGCTTATACACCTGATTGGTGTGTCTACAATTAAGCAAACAAGTGTTTGCACACCTGATGACTGTGTTGAACCAATTGGTTGGACGGTGCGGTAATTTGACAGTCAGTGCTTTGGTATTGCAAGGAAGTGACTTCATGATAGATTTTTGTGTGTAATGTATGTTAAGTGTGTTTAGTGTTTTGCAAATCACTGTGTGTAGAGTTTTGCAACAAGTGTGAGGTTGACAATGTGCTTATAGTTGTGCAAATATGGGCTGATGTTTTGCTTCTTGAGTGTAAGGTTTTGCTAATAGTGTACTACTTTTAATTTTAGTGTGTAAGCAATCCAAAAAAACTGTAATAATACATTTAAGAATGTCATTGTTAATGATTCATTGGATGTTGAATTTTGCCTAAATTTTTACTGACCCCAAACTTTTGAACAGTAGTGCACCTCATTTCATCTCTTTTCCATGCAATGATGGTTCAAAAGCACACCAAGTCCGAATAACTGTCTCTTTCTCTCCTTTAGAGCGCCTGAAGAGGGAAGAGCAGGGCCGTCTGGAGCAGGAGAAGTGGAAGAGACGGATGGAAGCAGAATCAGTGGAGGCTCAAGAGCAGCTGTCTGACCTGAGCTTACTCGTCACGGAGCTGAGAGGAAGCCTGAGCCAAAGAGAGAAAGAGATCACCACACTACAGACACGGTACACGCACAAACACAAATATGCCTTATAGTGAATCTGGCGCAGTTGCTAATACTTCTCCAGTAATGACATCTTTTGCTCTCTTTTTCTCTCTCTTAGGCTGGAAGAAGAGGGGGCACGTCGTACCGAAGCTCAGAGAGCCCTGAGAGAGGCCATGTCTCAGGTCTCGGAGTTTAAAGAGGAGGTGGATAATGAACGAGGGATGAGGGAGAGAGCCGAAAAACAGAGGAGAGATCTGGGGGAGGAGTTAGAGGCTTTGAGAACTGAACTAGAAGATACACTGGACACTACAGCTGCTCAGCAAGAGCTCAGGTGTGTGTGTGTGTGTGTGTGTGTGTGCGTGTGTGTGTGTGTGTGTGTGCGTGCGTGGTCAAATAGTCAAATACTTGACATGTGCTTTAGTATGTTAGTCAACGCATCAAAATAAGTGTACTTCTTTAAAGCATTACAAATTATTATTAAAACAAAAAACATACTTAAGTGTGTTAAGAAGCAGTCATGAATGTGTACTCTCGTTAAAAACACTTAAGTGGCCTTTTATTTCATTAATACTATATTATCTGCAAGCTCAAATTTTTTTATATACTTTTAAGATTTGAAGTACACTAAAAGTGCACATTCAAAACAATTAAGCATACTTCTTTTACAGAAGGGTAGACTAGAGTTAACCACAGGCATTTCGGTGTGTGTGTTTGTTTAGGTCTCGTCGTGAGGCTGAATTAGGAGAGCTTCAGAGATGTTTAGAGGACGAGACCCGTCGTCATGAAGCTCAGCTGTCAGAGCTCCGCATCAAACACACCGCCGCTATAGATTCCCTACAGGAGCAGCTAGACAATGCCAAGAGAGTGAGTCCTAGCATTTACGTCAAATGCAGCTTGTTTGCAAAATTGTTTGTTTCACTGGGAAACCAGCTTTTGTATTGGTACATGTCCAAGTTTTGTGTGTATCTCCATAGTCCCGTCAGTCTCTGGAGAAGGCGAAGGCTGTTCTGGAGGAGGAGCGTATGAACCTGAGTGCTGAGCTAAAGACATTACAGGGAGGGAAGATGGAGAGCGAGAGGGGCAGAAAGAGGGCAGAGGGACAGTTACAGGAAGTCAACGCACGCCTCTTGCAGGCCGATAGAGAACGAGAGGAGCGAGAGGAACGACTCAGTAAACTCCAGGTAAAATGGGAAAAAAGAGAGAGGAAATGGGCTTAATTGTAAAAAAAAGAAATAAAAAATGACTAAGGCCACTACTTTCTACCGTTTGACATCAGAGTTGATTTGAATTGATTTGGTTTATGTAAAAATGGTTTTCTGACCCAGGGAACTGCTCCCAAATATACCTGTTAAGGAGGTCTTAGGTACGATTGATGTGAACTCTGGTACAGTTCACTGTTAAGGTGTGGCCACATTTACTGTGAATCTAGTCATTTGGAATCCAGGCAATTGGGAATTTTGCATGAGGTTCGAAAGATTTACCCATGCAGACTGTGCAACGTGTTAAAGCTGGTCACGTGAATTGGCCACATTGATCAACAGATTGTTTTGAAAGTTACTTTTTTTTTCTGTGCTTCATTAACCTTTTTCGTTTGCAAAACTTTAAGCTGACAGCAATCCTTCCCATTCTGGAAAATCTAGCTTAAAATGATAGCTATGTAGGGTACATGGTAGCTTGTTTCTAGTTGGTCCAAACTGGACATTAGCTGGTCCAAGCTGGTAATTGGGTGGTTTACAAACCACCTTGTTACAAACAGTATCGTGACCAATTTAGGTTGGTTTGACCAGCTAGTAAATGTTTTGTTGCTGGTCCACTTTTAATTTTGAAATGAAACTCTAGTCTGAATCAAACCTATGGATCAAACCAATTATGAAACGATTCTAAACTCTCTTTGAAATCTCTCCCTCTCAGTCAGAGCTTGAGTCTCTGTCCAGTTCCCTCTCCTCATCTGACTCCAAATCTCACCGTCTAAGTAAGGAGGTCAGCAGCCTGGAGAGCCAGCTACATGATGTGCAGGTAACTTTTGTGTGTGTTTTAATTTGCTCTCTTCCACTACATATTAATAGGCTCATGGGACTTAACCAAACTGATTTTCTCTGCTCACTCTGATCGTTGTTCTATTTCAAAGCAGATCTTAGAGACTGGGATTTCTCTCTGAGACGGTGAATGTGAAGGCCTGTTAATCATGCGTACAATTTGTGTGTATGTTTTTTTTTAGGAGTTACTGCAGGAAGAGACACGGCAGAAGTTGACGCTGGGCTCACGTGTACGTGCTCTAGAGGAAGAGAAAACTGGACTGATGGAGAGACTAGAGGAGGAGGAGGAGAAGACCAGAGAGCTTACACGCCAGATTCAAAACCATACACAACAGGTTTGCACCCATTTGCAAATCCAGGAAAACATTTTTATTGTTCTAACCATCTTAACTCCATTTTATCATATTCTTTTTATGTGCCCATGCAGCTATCTGATCTGAAGAGACAGACAGAGGAAGTGAATTCAGCTGTGGAGGTCGGGGAGGAGGCCAGGAGGAAGTTGCAGAGAGAGCTGGAGAATGCTACACAGAGAGAGAGAGCCAAAGAAGAAGAGAAAGAACGCATAGAGAGGCAGAAAGAACGGCTGAGAGAAGAGATAGAGGACATGACTATCGCTCTTCAGAGAGAGAGACAAAACTGCACTGCTCTGGAGAAGAGACAGAAGAAATTTGATCAGGTACTGTAGGGGATGGATGGATGGATGGACCAGTGGACAGTGGATGGATGAATGGATTGACAGGTGGATGAGGGATGGATGGATTGACTGGTGGATGGATTGATGGATGGGCTGGTGAATGAGGGATGAATGGATTGACTGGTTGATGGATGGACTGATGGATGGAGTGATAGATTGATTGGTGGATGGATGGATGCATTGATTGACTTGTGGATCAATGGAGAGATGGATAGAGGGATGAATTAACTGGTGGATGGATTGATAGAGGATGGATGGATGGACTGGCTGGTGGATGGATGGATGGATGGATGGATGGATGGATGGATTGACAAGTGGATCAAAGGAGAGATGGATGAAGGGATGAATTTCCTGGTGGATTAATTGATAGATTGATGGACTGGTGGATGGAGGAATGGATGGATGGATTGACTGATACATGGATGGAAGGATTGACTGGTGAATCAATAGAGGGATGGATTGACTGGTGGATGGAGGGAGCAAGGGAGGAATAAATGGATTGACTGTTGGATCAATGGAGGGATAAATTAACTGCTAGATGGATGGATGGATAGACAGCTAGATGTATTGATAGGAAGATACATGAATAAATTCATATTTGGTAATTTAAAAAAGTAAAAAAAAAGGTTATAAATTGAGCAATGCCGCTCCAAATATTCATCACCCTTTGACCTTTAACCATCAGTGTTTGGCAGAGGAGAAGGCAGTGAGTGCTCGGCTACTGGAGGAACGGGACCGCGCAGAAGCAGAGAGTCGAGAGAAAGAAACACGCTTCCTGTCTCTCTCTAGAGCATTGCTGGAAGCAACAGAGCAGAGAGATGAGCTGGAGAGAACCAATAAGCAGCTTCGTGTGGAGATGGAGCAGCTCGTCAACGCCCAAGATGACGTGGGCAAAAATGTACAGCTTGCTTTTTACCTGTGTGCTTGCACAGAGTTTATTAACATGTTATAGCATAGTAATAGCAAAAACATTATTTTCTTTGACTTTTTTCATCTCCTCAGGTTCATGAGCTGGAGCGTTCTCGGAGGGCTTTGGAAACAGAGGCACAATCCCTGAAAGAACAGACCCAAGAGCTGGAGGATGAGCTGACAGAGGCGGAAAACGCTCGCCTCAGACTGGATGTCACTCTTCAGGCCCTTAGAGCTCAGTTTGAGAGAGAGATCAGCACTAAGGAGGAGAAAGGAGAAGAAAAGAGGAGAGCACTTAACAAACAGGTAACTGCCCTCAGCAGAACGAAGAAGTGAAGGGATGAGATAGTCTTTGAAGATGTTCAGAGCTGAAAAGAATTGAACTTGACCTCCTATTTTTCTCACATTTCTTCTTCTATTACTTGTTCAGGTGCGAGAGCTTGAAACAATGCTTGAAGAGGAGAAGACTCAGAGAGCTCAGGCTTTGACGGTCAAGAAACAACTGGAGACCGAGCTGCAGGAGGCTGAGGCTCAGGTGGAAACAGCCAATCGGGGCAGAGAGGAAGCACTTAGACAGATGAAACGTCTCCAGGTTTGTCAGTTCAGTTCATTTTGAAATAAACCACAAGACAATTTTAAAAAGATGTTGCTGAGAGCTGTGATATAACTAGTTGCTTATTGTAGATCAGGGCTCAATTATTTCATTACGAAGGCCAGACTTCATTCAAATAAACCAGGGGCCATATAAAATTTGATTGATTGATCCCTGATTTGGATATTTAGTGTGTTCCTGTGTGTGTTTTAGACTCAGATGAAGGAGCTCATTCGTGAGCTTGACGAGACCAAGTTGGCTCGAGACGAGATCGTCGTCCAGTCAAAGGACAGCGAGAAACGGCTGCAGACTTTGGAGGCAGAACTGTTACAGTTGACAGAGGTGTGTTGCCCTGCCTATGTAACCCAGAAGATCCTTCATTCATTCTTTCCTTCATTCTTTTTTTCTCTTTCATTCGCTGTTATTTTGATACTCTCTCAGGAGCTGGCCGTTTCTGAGAGGCAGCGGAGACAGGCCCAGCAGGAGAGAGACGAAATGGCGGATGAAATTGTCAACACTACAACTGGAAAGTCAGTATCTGTTTGTGCTTGTGTTGATGTTCATTGACCCTGAGATATCTTTCTGTTTAGGGAGGATGAGATGCATCTTTTTGTGTATGCTTTAGAAACAACACTAAACAGCACTCACAATGCATTTAAAAATGTTCCTCTATTAAAGGGATAGTTCACCCAAAGATGAAATTTACCCCATGATTTACTCACCCTCAAGTCATCCTAGGCGTATATGACATTCTTCTTTCAGACGAACACAATTGGAGTTATATAAAAAAATGTCCCGGCTCTTCCAAGCTTTATAATGGCAGTGAATGGTGAATTCTGTTTTGAAGTCCATAAAAAAGCATCCATCTATGATAAAAGTAACCCACACGGCTCTGCTGGGGTTAAAATAAAGGCCTTCTGAAGTGAATCGATGTGTTTGTGTAAGATAAATATCTATATTTAAAAGTTTATTGACTAAAATGTATTAATTTGTTCTCCATCTAAAACGTCTTTATTTTTTGGCTACATCGTTTAAAGGTTTTGGGTCTGTATGATATATAAAAAAAAATTAAAAGATATTAATGTTTTTATTCATTAAGGTGACACATTGATCAAAACTGACAGTAAACTAATTTATAATGTTACAAAAGATTTCTGTTTCAAATAAATGCTGTTCTTTTTAACTTTCCATTCATCATTGTTTTCAACAATGATAATAATGAGAAATGTTTCTTGAGCAGCAAATCATCATATTAGAATGATTTCTGAAGGATCATGTGACACTGAAGACTGGAGTAAATGATGCTGAAAATTCAGCTTTGCCATCCCAGGAATAAATTACATTTTAAAAGAGATTAAAATGGAAAAGTTATTTTAAATTGTAATAATATTTTGTATCAAATAAATACAGCCTTGGTGAACAGAATAGGCTCAAAAACATTAAAAAATCTTACAAACCCAAATATGTGAAAGTTAGTGTATGTAACACCCACTTTCAAGTCCTTTCCTACAGATTAAAAATATTTTTTTGGAAGTATTTTGAATACCAATATTATTGTCTACTATTATTCTCTTATGCACTGATGAACAGTGTGCAACAATAGGCCGCTTTATTAAAAAAACTCATGTTGTCTTTAACTTTGTTTGCCCTGCAGAGCTGCACTGATTGAAGAGAAGCGGCGTCTTGAGGGAAGAATCACTCAGCTGGAGGAAGAGTTAGAGGAAGAACAAAGTAATGCTGAACTAATAGCCGAGAGACACAGGAAAAGCACCTTACAGGTACACAAAGAAGCACACTATACTATCACACAAACACATGAGACAGAGCACTCTACATCTCTCTCTCTACTTTTTAGGTTGAGACTCTTACAGTCCAGCTATCTGGAGAAAGGACACTTGCACAGAAGAGCGAGAGCGCACGAGAGGCTCTCGAGAGGCATAATAAAGAGCTGAAGACTCGTCTCAGCGAGATGGAGGGAACTGTGAAGGGGAAACATCGCCTCAGCGTCGCCGCCCTAGAGGCCAAGATAGAATCGATGGAGGAACAAATGGAGCAGGAGAGACAGTAAGAAAACAGTGGGGGGTGCTAGAGATAAACTTGGAGGTCAAATGAACGGATGTCTTCTGAATGAAAAATGAAATCTGAATGATTTTCTTATTCAAGTTGAGTCACATTTATTTATATAGTACTTCTTACAATACAAATTGTTTCAAAGCAGCTTCACATTAATAAACAGGAAAATAAGTGTAATGCTGTAAAATTCATTAATTATGAAACAAATTCAATTTCAGCTGTAAAACAGCACTACAGATAATAGTGTCATTATCCAACTGTCAATGCAATGCAAAAGTTCATCAATAATGAAACAAGTTCAATTCAGCTATAAGCATCTCTACAGAAGGCAACAGTGTCATCATTCAGTTCAATCAGTTCAATGTTGATTCAGTTTAGCAGAATGTCAGAACTGCTCTTTTACATACAATTAAAGTTTATGGGGACCAGGGACTGCTCAGCTCTAAAAAGAACAAAAACTATCATAAAAATTGGTCTGTACAACTTGTGTGTGAGTGATATTTGCACGTTCCAAAGCCATTGGTGTGACTTAAAGCTTAAAAATAAAGATTGACAGCTGTGGCTACCATTCAAATTGCATTGCATGAACAAGAGAATACGTTTTAGATTTTTTTTTAAAGTGAGAAAAATCATTTAAAAATCATTGTTGCATGGATTATTCATTCACTGTGTCTTCACAGCAATGTGTCTGTTTTGTGTGTCCTCTCTTCATTTTCTCCCTTCCTAGAGAGCGAGCCATAGCCAATAAGCTGGTGAGGAAAACAGAGAAGAAACTGAAGGAAGTTTTGATGCAGGTGGAGGATGAGAGGAGACATGCAGATCAGTATAGAGAGCAGGTACTTCTCAAAAAGCTCCAATACTCCTCCCTTGTACACATATATATATAATTTTATTTAATCTAAATAACATTGGCAAAGGATAGAAAATAAGGGCTAGTGTATAATTTTTTGCACTATTTGTTACATTGAACTAATTGTTTTCTTTTTTCCATTAATTTTCTTCATAAGCTTTCAAAAAAAAATTCTCCATAAAACATTTTACTAAGGAGTTCTACTTTTAACCAAATCAATCAACTTGAGATAAATCACATTAAAAGGATAGTTCACTTTGAAATTAAATTTTGGTATGTTTTAGCTTACCTCAAGGGCATCCAAGATGTAGGTGTCTTTTTTTCCGCAGTAGTTTCAATTTTGATATTTTTAGGTCAAACCGTTCTTGTCTGTCAGTCATTTAATGATGGTCTATGGTCACTGTCTCAAAGAGCAAATTAAAAAAATTCCCCATCGTCCAAATTAAACAATTCCCCATCGTAAGTACACATTGATGGCCTAAGACATGAAACGAGCGGTTTGTGTGAGAAAACGAACAGTATTTATATCGTTTTTAGCTCTTATACACAGCCATGTCCAAGTGATCTGAGGGCGTGCGCGCATCCTGGTGTGTGACGTGTACGCAGACTGGTGCATAGATATATACACTAGATGCCGCCTTAAAGACATTTGTTCCAATGAACTGCCGTAGACAAGGCGACATCTAGTGTATATTTCTATGCACCAGTCTGCGCACACGTCACACACCAGGATGCGCGCACGCCCTCAGATCACTTGGACGTGGCTGTGTATATGAGGTGAAAACGATATAAATACTGCTCGTTTCGTGTCTTAGGCCATCAATGTGTACTTACGATGGGGAATTGTTTAATTTGGACGATGGGGAATTGTTAAATTTGGACTCTGTGCATGCTCTTTGAGACAGTGACCATAGACCTGCATTAAATGACTGACAGACAAGAACGGTTTGACCTAAAAATATCAAAATTGAAACTACTGCGGAAAAAAAGACACCTACATCTTGGATGCCCTTGAGGTAAGCTAAAACATATCAAAATTTAATTTCAAAGTGAACTATCCCTTTAAAACAGTCAATTCAAATTGCCAAATGATTAGGAAATTAACTCAACTTTAAAATTTGGGGGGAATGAGGCAAAGTTAAAATAGTGTGTACTCGTAGCTTGAGGGAATGAATCCCAAAAAGCACTACTAATCATTGATTCAGTCTGGGTTTTTTTTTTCTTTTAAATGCCATATTACATAACATATGTAGCTTCTGTTACCTAACCAGCCTTTGTTAACCTACACAAACTCCTATCAGGATTTGCAGGATTCGCTTCAGGGTTGTGGGTCGTTCAGTACAACTGCAATTCTACAATGATAAAATCTCTCTCTCTTTCTCTTTGTAGTTGGATAAGTCTATGGGGCGTCTCCGTCAGCTGAAGAGGCAGTTAGAAGAGGTGGAGGAAGAGAACTCTCGCTCCAACGCTCAGCGCAGGAAACTACAGCGAGAGATGGAGGAAATGAGCGACGGCATGCAGAGCATGAACCGCGAGCTCAACACTCTCCGATCCCAACTCAGGTAAGGATTATGATGGTGTGTTGTGAAGTTTGCCATTCTGTGTGTAAAATTCAAAGAGAGTAAAATGAAAAAGCAACAAGCAAGTTGGTAACACTTTAGTTTAGGGTCCAATTATCACTATTAACTAGTTGCTTATTAGCAAGGATATTACTAGGATATTGGCTGTTTATTAGTACTTAGAAAGCACATATTAATGCCTTATTCTGCATACTAACTATTAATAAGGAGTAATTAGGAGTTTAAGGCAAAAATCATAGTTAATAATTAATAATTAGTTAATAGTGAAATTTGGACCCTAAACTATTGTGTGACCATGTTTTTTTTATTTAACCAACAAAAAAAAGGCTCAGATTGGGTAGAAATAACTCCTTAAAGGGTTAGTTCACCCAAAAATGTAAACTCTGTCATCATTTACTCACCCTTATGTTGTTACAAATCCATAAGACTTTTTCAGAACACAAATGAAGATATTTTTAATGATCTGTCCCTCCGTTGAAAGTCTATTCACCCAAAACTCTGATGCTTCAAAACGTTCATAAAGAGATTGTAAAACTAATCCATATGAATTGAGCGGTTTAATCCAAGTCTTCAGAAGAGACACAACCGATTTATATGATGAACAAACTTAATGTATGCTTTCATTCACATATAAACATTAATCAACGAACATGCATAAAGCACTCAAATTTTAGTAAACTATCTTGTGGGTTTGAAACGACATAAGAGTGAGTAATTGGGTGAACTAACCCTTTAAGGTGACAACATGCATATATCCACCTTTTACAGTCTATATCAAATATCTTCTCATTGGCTGTGACTACATCGCACAGTTTAGTGTTCTGTGTGAATGGAAAAATTGCTTGTTGCTGGAAACGTGTCACAATGCCTCTGGTCAGAACAGTGAAAGTTTCAGTCTTTTAGGTGTTAATACATATCCATTTTTTGTTGTACTGTGTGTGCATGTTTCATTGACTCATCTAATGTGTCTTGTGTCCATCCATATTTGTGTGTTTGTCTCCTACACCAACTCAGCATCACAGAACGTCAGAAGTCCGAACAGTAGGTTTTCATACTAAAGTGTCAGACTGTGTGTTTTGTGTTCCTCTCTGAGCATTTCCTGTCTCCTCTTGATTCTGGTGGTGTGTGCCCTGTTGAGATTAGAGACAGCCCTTTATAACTGATTTATTCTGAAGCATATAAAGATGGTGTAGTATACATTGGATTGTGGGTCACTTCCTGTTTATAAATGGTGATGAATCACAGATTCTCTGTTCCACTAATCATTTCAGTTTCCTCTTTTTTCCCCCTCTTTCTTTCTTCCAGTTCATAAACAGTGACCCCAAAAAGTATTTGAACACTTAAGTCACAGTTCAAAATGTATGAATGTCTTTGAATTAGGCGACAAAATACCAAAACAACGCTCTTTGTTTTGAGTTATTGTTTTGTTTTTGTTTTGAGTTTTGTTTTTGTTTTGAGTTTTTGTTTTGTTTTGAGTTTTGTTTTTTTTTGTTTTTGTTTTGAGTTATTGTTTTGTTTTGTTTTGAGTTTGTTTTTTGTTTTTGTTTTGAGTTATTGTTTTGTTTTGTTTTGAGTTCTTGTTTTGTTTTGAGTTTTGTTTTTTGTTTTGAGTTATTGTTTTGTTTTGAGTTTTTGTTTTGAGTTTATGTTTTGTTTTGAGTTTTTGTATTGTGGTTTTGTTTATAGAACAAAACATTAAAAGCAAAACGTTTGACAAAAAAGTGATTACACTGTAAAAAAAAAAAAAGAAGAAAGAAATTCTGGTAACTATTTTGATCATTTTCACAATTTCATAGCCCCCAGAATATCTGAACATACAGTATATCAAAAGAAAGAACAGAGCCTCTGCTTTTAAACAATAATAATAAAAAAATATCCTAGCGTCATGCATTCTTTTTTTATCAACACTTGAATGTGGGTTCAAGTTTCATAAAAAAAGCTAGATTTAGAAATTTTGTACAATTTTGAAAATTTTGCAAAAAAAAAGCTGACGACGCTTTTTTTCAAAGACGACAACGTGCAAAAGCAATGCTTTTATCGCTTGTTTTTGCTCTTTTTTTTCTCTGAGTTTTGATCCAGAGATTCTGCACTCTTTTTAGCAGAATGAACTGCTATACTGCAAAAATGGCTAGAAAAGGTTATCATTTTTTGCAATAATTTTATTGCAATATGTAGTTTGTGTGACACAGTAAGTGTCTAAAAAAAGCCAAATATGTTTCGGGGACACTGTCTATGTATTTCACGTTTTGTGTATGAATTGCATGTGATTATTCTCCGTTTCTGTCTCTGTCTCAGGCGAGCTCCGCTCCCTATCTCCATGCGTGCTGGCCGGAGGGCTCTGGTGGATGACCTTTCTCAGGAGAACTCTGATTCTGAGGATCCAGGTGCTTCACCCACCCCGTCCAGCGGCCCGCCGGGTACCCCCACACCCTCAGACAACGCCCTGGGACCCCCTCCCCCCTACAGCCTTACAGACGCTGAATAAGAAGGGGGGGTGTGAAAGATAAACAGTTTTACTGGTTTAACTCGCATAGCTTTTGCAGTCGTACACATAACAGAACATCCATGCAGTCACACATAAACTTGAAAGTAGTTAATGTGATTTATTGATTTTAAATGAACAGATGAATTAGCATGCAAGATGGAGAAAGCCGGATGCAGTATTCTTATAGTACTGTTTAAACCAACCAAGCAGTGAGTAAGGACTGCAGTTTTAAAGTTGGGGAGAAAAAAAAAAGTAATTTCCCAACATTTCTTGAGAAATACAAGTACTGTATATCGGTGCAGTATATCGGGCTTGATGTGGCAAAATTATGATGGCCACCTCAGACTCTTTTAATCAATCAAAAGCCATGTGTATGGAAGAAATTTGCATGTTAATGGCAATCAAAGGCCATTTGGTATTGCACAGATGATCCACCATCAGGCTAAAATGCATCGTCTGTAGTCGCACAAGCCATCAAACCCTCAAAGCCCTGAGAACCTTTCTCTCGCTCACTCCTAAAATAATGTCATGTTTGAAGAAATTGAGAACTGAACAGGTACAAGGATATCTCTTTGGTATTTTAGAATATCTGTGTTTTAAACTTTAGAAGTGATAGCTCTTCTTCAGATAAATAGACAACTTTGCTTTTTGTTAAACATGATTTGGCAAAAGATGATGATTATGGAAGCCCATTTCCACCCCAGAGTAAAAGAAAAAAAAAGGTTTTGCTACTTTAAATGTCACAGTTGCGACTTTATTTCTCAAAATTGTGGCTTTACATTTCACAGTTGTAAGTTTGTTCCTTGCATTTGCGACTTTATAAATCACAATGTGACCTTATATCTCAAAATGTGACTTTATATATTGTAATTGCTTTCTCAATATTGTGACTTTACATCTCGCAATTGCGAGTTTTTTTGCTAATTGTGACTTTGCATCTCACAGTTGCAAGTTTGTTTCTCACAGTTGTGACTTTACAACTCACACTTTACATGTCAAAATGTGACTTTATATCTTGTAATTGTGACTTTATATCTCAGTGTGACTACATCTTGCGATTTTCTTCCTCAATATCGTGACTTTATGTCTCGCAGTTGTGAGTTTGTTTCTACTAACTGTGACTTTATAACTCACAATGCAGCGCAATATCTCGTAATTGCGACTTTGTATCTCAAAGTGTGAATATTTCTTATTTTAACTCTTTCCCCGCCAGTGTTTTTTATTTAAGTTGGCAGCCAACGCCAGCATTTTTGATAATTTTCACAAAACAAACTCATGTCCCCAAGAGTATTTTGTTATTATGAATATCTGAACATAATGCAATATATCAAAAGAAAGGACAGAGCCTCTGCTATTTTATTCTAGCGTCATGCATTCTATTTTATCAACACTTGAATGTGGGTTCGTTTTGAACAAAAAGCTGAGAAAATCCTTTTTCTTCTTTTCAAAGACTACAACGCTTTGCTTTTATCGCTTGTTTCTTCTCCTTTTTCGCCTGTGTTTTGAATCCGGAGATTCTGTTATGAGATATCACCTCCTGGCTAACGTATAACAGTGTAAACACGGAAAGCCGGAAAATTCTGTCGATGGAGGGGAAAGAGTTCAACTTTGTCGCACAGTTACTTTTTTATTTTTTACTCTGAGGTAACAAGGAGCTTCCATAGATGACAATTTATGTGCACAAAGCTATGATTGTATTAAACTGACAGAAAAGTGAGAAAGATAATAATGCTGTTCTATTAAATGAATATGCTACAAAATTGAGCCATCCATGATAGCTTTTATATCTTAGCCATAACCTGACCATAAAAAAAGAATGGGGATACAGAAAATAAATAAAAAATACATGAAAGGACTTCTAACAAACAAAAAAAGCAGCCAAAGTTGATAGATTTCACTTCCATATAGATTTAGCAGTAAAAGTTATTAGATATTTGAAATATACACACTCAAACTTTAGTTATCAGTTCAACTCCCTGTTAAGTTCAGGGTATCTGTGCTGCAGATCGTTCCCTCTTAGAAACTGTGTGTAGATAGTTAGGTCGCTCTAAAGGGATGCTTTTGTGGGTAGTGACATAGATAGGTAGTTAGGATTTCTTAATTTATGTCTTAAAACATCGGCTACTGACTTGTTGTAATTTTTATTAATTAAGAGAATTCCAGTATGCAGTCTATTTATTTTGTTTTGTATTTTTTTCCGCTGCACATAGACATGACATGGTTATATAGTTTGCAATTTAAGTGAAAACAAGGCAAAATGAAAGATCTTAAAGATCTGAAAGAGGGTAAGGTTGGGTTTACACTATTTTATCAGTCAGTAGCACTGGACAGAATAAAAAAAAATACATTTTCACCATATAAGTTGCATTGGGCCTAAAAGAATTTAACACACCAAACACAAACACATGCGTTTGAGACCATTTTGACAAGAGTGAGAAGTCTGTTATCAGGATTTCTGAGAGTTATGGAATGAACCTGGAAGACATGAACATATGACATCTTGCCTGTTTTTCCCAGGGGTCAAAGGCTGCTAGTTGCTCCTTAATTATATCATTATATCAATGTAACTTTTTTTTTATCAAAAGGACATATTGTATTTTGTTTGATTGTTTGATCTTTTTTGAATGTGGTAAGTATTTATGGATCAAAGTGTTTATGTTGAACACAATCTGAGGCATATGGATGACAAAAGGGACATTATTCTAGCTGTATGCATGTCAACAGTGCCTGTAGTATCTGCGGAATATACTAAATGGATTCCATTGAAAATCAGTGAAATAATAAGAACGAGGTCTGGAATTTGATAAATAAATTGCAATATTAGGTCTCGCTGAACAATAATCTGACTCAGACATCCTTCTCACGGGTGCTTTTTTCATACAGGCAGCGATGTGATACATTTTAGAATACAATTGCTTATTGGTTGTTTTCATTTAATTGATGAATCCTTTGGCATGTCAAATGAAGGTTTTCTTAACCTTCACTGTATTTATGTCTCTAATATTTTCATTATTAGATATTGTATGGTGATGAGCAAATTCAAAAAAGAATTGTTGTTTTAACTTAAAGTAAGTGTGTGTTCTGCCTTAAGTTAAGTTTAGTCAACTCAAATATCCAAGTTGTCACAAGTTGACTAAACTTAAAATTTTAAGGCAGCACAAAAACGTACTTTTTGAGTTGAAACAATATTTTTTTTACAGTATTGATACACAGGCTTACACTTGCTAGTTTTTCAAGTGATTCAATTTAGCAGTATTAAACTGAATAATAATTGTTTGTCACCAAGAAGTATTAGAACATATTTAAGATCTGTTCAGCCTGTGAAATTACAAGGTTCTTTGAGTCGCTGATGCACTGATGGGGTTATTACACTGTTATTACCACAGTTATTACTACTTGCCACTGTATCTGTCCTATGAATCGGAAAGCAGGGTTTTCATATCAGATTACACTGTATGTAAAATGTCTGTAATAGATCACATTTTGATACTTTATTTGTTTTATTTGCCCCAATAATGTTTAAATTTTAGTGTATTTTTAATTGCCGATCTCTAGAATCAAGCTGGAATTGTATGCAGTTGTAAAATGTTGACTAAAAGGGAGGAAACCATGCTGTTAAAGACAAAATGATAGAATCACACACGCAAGCCAAAAGACTCAAGCCTTGTACAACAGATTGTTTTTATTCTATACTTATTTGTCCATGTTAAAACGCATTCGTAAATTATATCTGCCTATAATGTCTCTGACTGTTTGCCTTTCAAGCAACTCAACATTGCTGCTAAAATGTGTTTTGTCACTGATAAATGTACAAAGTCATTTTGATCGATTTGTGCATTTATCGGATAGATTTGCAGAGCTGCAAACTCAAAAATTCAATTAGGAGAGCATTTGAATAAATAAAAAAAACAGTCGTATTTCTCAAGTCCTATATTCTAGTTTAATAAATGAGTCTTGGTATACTCAACTCGTGCTTTATATAATGCAGCTTTAATCCAGTGTGAGATGAGTGGAAAATAGCTGAGAATATGTATGAAAAGGTATTAACACTCCAGGGGAGATACGTGTGTGAATCTGAGGTGTTTCTGAAAAGGACTGTGTGCTTTTTTGCATCTGTGGAACTTGAATTTTTAACCATGTAATTTATTTGATCTTTTGCTTTATTTTGCTATAATGATAAAATGAGACCGGGGTGAATTTTAATATACCATTGGTTTTGAAATCAGTGTGGTTTATTTTCACACGAACACGCTATCAGCGATTCACCATAAGCACAGTAAATGTGGAGGACCACTTAAAAATACAATGAAAAAATCAATTCTCAGTTTATTAACCAAAATTATAAATGGATAAATCATAGTTGAATTTGATAATTGTTTTGCAGTATGCTAAGTTTAAAATTATTTTTTAACAATAAAATTATAAACCAATAAATCACTTTTCAAATTGATAAATAAATAGATATTTAAAATTGTATTTTACATGTTAAGGCATGCTTAATTATAACAATAAAATAATAAATTAATAAATCACTTCAAATAAATAAATAAACATATAGACAATAGGGGTCCTATTATGCCCTTTTACAAAGTCTTGATTTTTGAGGTGAACTAGAATATGTTTTCATGCTTGATTGTTAAAAAAAATGCATTATTTTTCACATATTTTACATTATTACAGCACCTCTCTTCCCACTGGCTTGAACACGCCGATTTCGATGAAGCCCCTCCTTCCGAAATATGAAATGTACTGTGATTGGTTAGCTGGCCCAGTGTGTTGTGATTGGCAGCGCTTAGCGTCTGTTTGGGAAATGTCCCGCCCCTCCATAACTGCAAGTTCTTCTCTAGTGTAAATATTGAGGATGGCGTCAATTTCGAACCAATTCAAGCCCGATTCAGACCCTGACAATTTTAACGGATTTCATGCATAGACTTTGCAAGCACAGATTTCACAAGGACGTTTCAGGGTGTGTTTTTTGTAATTATCTCATACATTATAAATACAATGTTATACACCATTTAATCGTGATATTTGTTGGAAAACTAAGGTAATACAAACAGTAATCGATCAGAAAACCATGGTTAATTTTCCTAAGGAGCGGTGAACCGTCTTACAAAAGCGAGAGCTTACAAAAGCAACAGAAAACAAACTGTTCTCCATAAAATGTGCAGCGTTTAAGTTTTAACCACTCTTAAGTTCATCAGCCTTAGGAAGGTCAAACAAATGAGTTTTGGAAATATAAAATGACATACTCTTACTACTCTTTGACATAGCGACAACACTATCTTCTCTAAACCAGGCCTCACACATTTTTTGCGTATTCCGTGGCCGTGGATTATTTAAATGAGGAACATTATGACTTCATAAGATCCGGAAAATTTTTATTGTAGTCCAAACGAGCCGTTTGTTGTAGTCCTTAAAAAGGGGATTCTGTTAAATAAAATATCTTCCTTTGGAGTGGACTTTACAAGCTTTGTAACCTTGCAGATCTTTTTTATGCTCAAACAGCAACATGGAAAAGCAAAATAGGACCCCTTAATAGGACAGTTTAATTCATGTTCATAATGTAAATGTATAACAATAAATGTACTTAACACTTTTTAAAATACATTTATAATTTAAAGAGTGGCACTCCTAGTCCTCTATATAAAATGTTACAATACTTATACAGTCTTTATTACAGAAAAATAGTTCACTAATTGAGAAATTCATTTCACAACACAGACAAGAACATTTCACAGAAATGATCATAAAATCATGAACGCAATTAAGGTGCGGGCAAAATATCAATAGCGTTTGTATCATTACATCTCTGAGTCACATTCAAACCAAGCAGTTTTCTGTTGTTCATTGACCAACCAGTCATGTGACCAACTTAAACATAAGCGAAATCTGCTTGGGGAACTTTTTCATCTCCACACGGAACTCCGGATCGCACAGATTCCTATTGAAAATTTTTAATTTTCAACTTAATTACTTAAATTAATATACACATTTCTTAACTACACTACTGTCCAGTGACGGACCTGTACTTTCCAAATGTGTTCACCTCGTCCTCTGCAACAATATTACTGAACAACCAATCATCATCTAGAGGCGGAGTTGGAATTGGAGTGGGGTGGATCTTATGTAATGTTGCAGGGAAAGATCTAGCCACACCCTCAAAGTTGTGACTACTCTGATTGCCTCTGAATTTGGAGTAAAAACACGACTCTCCTTTATGATTGCAAAAGCCTTCAAGGCAACACATTATGGGGCACAGGAGACCTGATCCAGTCTGGTTGAGATTCTCAACCTGCACAATATTTCTGATATCAGTGTCTTGCATCATAAGATACTGATCCGTTTCTGGACTTGAATAGTTCTTGTGTGAGCTTTTTAGAGGCTGTTGTTCCCAGATGTCATGGTCAATCCATTTGGATTGAGAGTCCTGCTGATTCTCAAGCACCGGGAACATGTGGTGGCTTGAAACAATACCATCCAAGGCAGACAAATCTGTATCTGAGTAACCATCCTCCTTTCCATTCATTCTTATGCAAGACTCAACCCTACCAAAATGGCCCTCTAGGATGTTATTGTGGTTCATAGAATAGTTTGTTTGATTGTGATGGAAACTACGTCTATGTGGCTCTTGATTGCAGAGAACGTCAAATTCAAATTCTTGACCGTTTTGGCTCAAACTGCTGGTTCCAACGCCAAAACCTGTTAGGTTCTCTACGTCTGAATCCAGAGAGCTTGGAAATGTGCTGGTTTCCAGTAAATCCTCTTCACTGTGAACCATCCACTCAGCCATTTTACACTTAGGATCAATGTTTTGGATCAGCAGATCTTCATGATTATCATAACAATCCAGTAATTCAAGGTCATCCATTATATCCATTTGAAGACTCTCAACGATTGTGCGATCTTGCGTTTGGACGCCGTACTCAGCATCAATGAGCATCTGAACCTCCAGATCGCATGAATCCAACGACAAAAGTGAAATCACAGGGGAAGTGGGTGACAGGTCTGACACTTCAACACCCGTGGGGAACAACTTCATGTCCGAGTGTTTGGTGAGACATGGTTTTGAATAGGTTCTTGTTCTTTCAATGCTTCCCAACCAGGAGGACACACTCTCCTCGAAGCTTTCTAAATCGGTAGATGGCGGTTGTCTTTCGAAGCTGTTGCCTTCCATTGTGTGTCCAGGTTTGTTTTTTATTGCAGCATTACAGTTTTTTTCAGTTCTCAGATTTGTGCCGGTACTGTTGAAGGACTTGCACTGTGAGAAACTTTTATCAGCCACATTGGCCTCCATAAGACTGTCCAATGTCCAGAGGTCACAGACATCTTCTTGTTGTTCAGGAAGACCTTCTGTTTTGTCAGCATTTATAAAAGTTTCAATAGCTGTAGAAAATAGAACAAGGAGTCATCAAACTGGTTCCAGACCAGTGATAATAAAAAGGAAGCTCTTTTACCTTTTTTTGAGGGTTTAGGTTGAGCGTTGAGGGTTGAGGGTTCTTTTGCAATGTGAGACAGACTGGGTGTTAGATGATCTGGGGGGTTTTCAGTCGAAAATAAAGCAGAAGCCAGCTTGTGGTTTGCTGCCTCTATTTCTGCAAATTTCCTGTGTAGAGGCGGGTGGAATATTAGTTATAATCATTGAATATATAATTAACAAAAATTCTGTTGCTTTGTATTTTATATTCATCATAGAGTCCTGAAAATTGTATTGTGGTTTCCACAAAAATATTAAACAGTGGTTTTCAATATAATTCCAAGAAATGTTTCTTGAAATCAGGTTATTAGAATTATTTCTGAAGGATTATGTGACACTGAAGACTAAAATGATGACTGCTAAAATTCAGGTGCCGATTCATGTGTGAAAATGATTCTTCTTTCTCCCTCCCAACCATTCTTTTCACAGTAATAACCTGACAGTTTGAGCCTGATGAATCTTGACATTGTGATCCTGGAATATGGCCGTGATATGTATTCATACATGGAATGTTTAAGCTTGACCCTCCATCAATTCGGGTTAGAAGAACTGCTGCCAAACATATAACATGCTAGAAACATAATAATCACTGCAATAATGATCCAACCGTTGACTCTTAAGCAAGTACATAAACATATGCATATAGGCTGTATATACTGTAACATACCTCTGTATCATGTTGTGTAGAAACCTACGATGATTGACTTGTCGTTTTGATGGCTTGTTTTTACGTGGTTTTTGCAAAGTCCTCATCATGTGACCAGCTGCTGAGGTCACGAAAGTAAAAAGATCCCGACCCCATGGCACTCCATGCTCCGGCCCTGGCTCAAAGGTCAAAATACTGGATGGACGCATAGCTTCGGGGAGAAAATGAGGAGAGAATATGAGAAAATATTGCCAATGAATGTTGATAGCTTAGGCTCAGAATGTTAACATTTTATAAAACTAAAGGAGCAGAACTATAACATTCAGTATAACATCAAATTAAGATTTAGATCTCTAAAAGCCTGATAATCAATCTCCATATGAAAGCACCACCTACCTTCTGTTACTCAGTAAGAGTCCACTTTGAAATGCGAAGCAGGGAACCAGAAGGCTTTGCACAGGTGATCCAGTCCTGCACCCTGACTGACCGAGAGACAGAGAGAGAGTGAATGAATGACCGAGGGGAGGGTGGCATTGATTCGGCGATGATGCCACAGTGAACGACTCTTTGTCTGCTTAGATAAAGGGTGGCAAGACCGCGCCATTAAAGAGGACAGAGAAGTGCAGCAGAATGAAAAGAAAAGCAATTACCAAGAAGTCAACTGGTTCATGCCGTGCGGTCTCCTTAAGCATTGTCAAAAACAGCGCTTGTTAAGTGTTAGCAAACGCAGCGCACCGGTTAAGCGCTTAACGGGCCTTTAATTGATCTCTTTAATCTCAGATCCTCATTAACACATTCTCCTGTCTGAGAGCTCTACTGGTTGCCACACACAAATTGCCTTCACATTTCAGCCCTCACACAAAATGTTGTTTTTACATATCTATGGGGACGTTCAACATAATGGAACGTGGTCCAGAGGACAGGGAATAGACATGATTCAAAGCAGGAACATATTCTATTGAACTAGGAATGCTTAATAAATGACTTAAAAGAAAATAAGATAGTCTACCATCTATATCCACATTAGAGCATTGTATTTGAAATTAATTCTTAAAGGGATAGTTCACTCAAAAATTTAAAAAAGAGAATTGTCATGTGCTCTCTATTGGATATTGTTAATAGACAAATTTAACTAGCGTCAGTGTGAAAAGTGTGTTTCGGCAGAATTTCTACATGGAATTTAAATATCTCTATTTAGCTTTAAATTATTTTTATTTAAGTTTTAATTTATTAATTTTAGTACTTCAACTTCTTATTTTATTCCTAATTTTATTTAAAAAAAATCAAGTTCAAGTTTTTCATTATGTTCTATTTTATTTCATGATAGTCTTATTTCATATAACAAATGCAGTTTGTGATATTTTTAGCGTCAGTTAACAACACTGAACCAGATGTTAACTTGCCAATGGCACGCACCTTGCTTGAATTTTTTGTGATATTCGTTGATTATATGAATTATTGGTCCATTATCATTCAGCACTATGGTAACATAAGCAGTGGGGTGTGTACAGGAGACTCTTCACTATATTTAGTGCGGCTTCTCACATGTCACTGCAGCGTATGTTCTCTGTTGGTTTTGAAGAACCTCTGCTTTCAGCCTGGTGTCAGAATGTTCTTCTCTCAAGTTTAACATCGGTGAGCTTCATATACTTCATGTTGTATCTGATTTCTGCATTTCATTATGTATGATTACAATGTGTTTTACTTTTAAGCAGAAGGATGTTTTACTGCACTGATTATTAAAAAAATGTCCCTTTCGTAATACATTCCCTCAAATGTTCCCTGGTTCTCACCACGTGTTCTTTTCTCACATTCTGGCATTGATAAACCTTATCATAAACACTCATTCTTGCTACTTTGAACTTTGTACCTCAAAACAAACTCTGATTGGTCTATGTTTGACCAATCAGCCAGCTTTGTTTACAAGAATCAGAGGGATACAACAGGGTGAACCTTGAGAGTTGTCATTCATTCTTAAAACAGGACAGCTACATGGTGAGTTACAAAAAAAACACATATTATTTCAACTTGTCATTTGTAACTATTAAAAAACTTATAAGTCAGCATGAAACAGAAGTTGCTATAGTCTTTTCTTCCCTATTTTGATCTGATTGGAACAGCATTGAACAAGAAAAAATGTAGGCTGGGACTTTTTTTATTTGTCCATCAGGAATGGTTCAAGTGGTGCTCACTGCAGTGCCAAATGACGTCCAGCTCTCCTTCTCTGGACATAATAGGCGGAGTTAAGATTAGCCATAGGGTTAGTGTGTGGGTGGGGGGTGTCTAGATCCACCCATTAAGTCCAATGAGGCGGAGCTGGATGTCAAGCTCCACCCATTGGCTCTGCAGTAAGTTGCTATTGCTGTGATGTCATGTGAGTGACAGGTTGTCCCGCCCTCACGCCAGTAAACACATCATGAGAGAAGAGAAGAGATGTTGCTACAAGTGGGAGGGGAAATGGGGGTGCAAAAAAAAAAAGAATTTTGATTTCATGGTGACTTTAAAAACTCGAATTAAAAGGATAAAATGACATTTATTGTAGATTGAGCCTATTCAGTTTAATGAAATCTTTGCTTTTATTATCCCTGTGTATCCCAGCGGTCATCATGAACAGAGCATGGGCTTTGTTCAAATCCCATCCATACATCCCTAATGTGCTGGGATACACAACCCTGTTTGCCACAGCGGACCTCATTCAGCAAAGCACGATGGGAAAAGCTCAGGACAAAGTGACAGAACACAAACCAGATAGAATGGGACAAGATCCATCTAAGATGTCCACTGAAGGAGTTACTGTGGCTGGAGAAGCAAAGACAGATGATCTGTTTAATACCAAAATAAGTGACCCAGAAGGCAATAAAACATCAGCTCCAGTCCATCATGTTCCACAGCTTCACGGCATCGACTGGGCCCAGACCGCTCGGGTGGCACTGGTTGGGTTCTGCTTCCATGCTAACTTCAATTACCATTGGCTACGAGGACTGGAGAGGATGTTTCCGGGGGGAGGGGCCAAAAGAGTGTCACTCAAAGTGTTTCTAGACCAGATGTTTGCAGCCCCTATGACAATAAGTGCTTTCTACATTGGTGAGAATCAGCAATGAATATACTCACAAAAAGGAATTTCCGCTCCCACTTATACTCAAACAAAATCAATACAAAAATATATTGGTGCACAAATGAATGAATGAATGAATGATAAACTAAAGTGTTTATTACACTTCTAAAGGGCTGAGCGCATTGGAGGGTGCAGAGGATCCCCTTGAAGACTGGAGAAATAAATTCTGGACCTCTTATAAGGTAAACATTAAAGAGCACAAGAGCGATTGAACATATTAAAGGTTCTGGATTATTTTGACACATTGATTTACTCTTTGTTTCTCTTTCTGGTAGACTGGAGTGGTGTACTGGTCAGCAATGCAGGTACTATATATATATATATATATATATATATATATATATATATATATATATACTGTATATAAATATATATATATGTATATATATATATATATATATATATATATATATATACATATATTTGTTCATTTGTTCATCTGTCAGATCTGTTTCTAAGATGTTTCTTCATTTGTTTGCTAATCATATTCTTCATGTCTCAGGCTGTGAACTTCTCCCTGATCCCGCCAGTGGCTCGGACAGTTTTTGTCGGAGGAGTCGCTCTCGGCTGGACTGTCTTTTTGTGTCATTTCAAGCAACAGAAGAGTGACTTCCTGAGCTGAGCTTTATTCCACAGCTGCTTGCCATTGAATATCCAAATATGCAACATATGCAACTACATATAAGAGATGCAATAAAGCTGGCTGACGTTTTTAACAACTGATATTTTAACAAATCATTTTCCTTGTCTCCTATAGGTAAAGTACAAATAAATGAATCTTTTAAAAGGTCAAATATGCTACATAATAAACACATTTTTTTTTGTTACCCCAATTTTTCCACTCATTCTTTTAAAATCTGCAATGAATCGGAAGTGGTGACAGATCTTTTCTTCCACAGTGAAATGAATTATCAAGAAAACGATAATGTAGGTGTGGGAAATTGGTTCTATTAAACATTATGAGGTCAAAAAAATGGTCACACTTTAAATCCGGTGTCTTTAGTACTATACATAAAGACACTTAATATAAAGTGGAACCAATTTTTTTTTTTTAATGACATTGTTCACTTAAAATCCATCCATTCAGAAAACTGATTAGGTGAATTTTAGTTTTATGCTGATTTTAAGAGAGATTTTATAGAATCTTTCAAAGGAAACTATAGAAATAATAGGCCTATATGTAGGCTATAATTATAATTATCACAATAAAGATATGTCTTCATTATAATAACTTTGCAATCAAACTCTTTTAAACTTTATGTAGCTGAGATAGACCACACTGCTGTACTATTATAGGCCCTACATTATAATTTAGCTATTTTTGTTAGCTTAATCACCGTTTAGTATGAATTTGACTGTAGCTTACTCTCTTTCTGTAACCAACCATATCCAGTGTACACTGAAATGTGTTTTTCAGTGACAGGAAGCGCGAGCCTATCCGGATGCGCCTTTTCAGTCACATGACTCATGGCGTTCCGTAATCTCGCTATACGTCCTCTCGCGAGCTTTCTTTTTCCCTTTTCACTCTGAGTCCAAGATGGTAGGTAGCTTGATATTTTGTGGAATCTACCAGTATCCAAAATCTTCCTCCATCCTCAGCGATATGTGTTCTAGTTCTGCCGCAGATGATGTTTAGAAGCATTACAACGCACTATAAATGATTAGATATTGGTATTATTGAGGATAGTGTTTGAAATTAATAAGTAAATGCCGGCTAACGCACATCGGGCCGCAGAGCTGAGACTCCCGTTCATTTGGCGTGTTTAAAAATACTTGCCGTACATACTCTGCCAATAGCGTGTTACTGTCTCATTGATCTCCTGTTTATAAATGTATAGATAAAATATATACTGGTATTTAATTTAGTTGACTGGGTAGAAGGAAAAACACTACAGCAAACTCGTGTTGGCTAAGCTAGCTTTACTAGTGCTAGCACTATTCGGCTCTCACAGACACATGAGTTACATCTTATCTGAGACAAATATGAATTATGAATTAAGATGTTGTTTTTCACTTCAAGTTATTATTTTTTCGTTGCGTTTGCCATTATTGCTCAAATATGTGCAAGTTCTCAAGCTAGTGTTTATATGGAGAAACTGCTAATTCTCCATTTTTGTGAAACGATGCTTTTTATTGGTGTGTAATTGACGTATTTTGTTGAATCTCCCAGGGAGTTGACATCAGACACAACAAGGACCGTAAGGTTCACAGGAAGGAGCCCAAAAGTCAGGATATTTACCTGAGGCTCTTGGTCAAGGTAAGAACCAACATTATACTCAACACCAATAAGTAAGCAAGAAATTCCACTTTTAAAACGTATTGCTGCATTTCTCTGGCTAGTTGGATCAGTTGTCAATGTTTCCCTTTAATTTTATATCAGTTCACTTTTTTTGTTATGTGTTGTAGTTGTACAGATTCCTGTCTCGTCGTTCTGATGCTCCCTTCAACAAGGTCATTCTGAGGAGACTCTTCATGAGCAAGACCAACCGCCCGCCTCTGTCCATTTCCCGACTGGTGAGTTTGAACCCCAGTGTTATGCCCAGTACACATTGTATGATTTTGGCCTGTCCCAGACGAGAGATGACCAATCGTGGTGATTTCTGTGGTCATGGCTCCTAAACGGTGGTCCTACGTCGTACAGTGAGAGAGGTTCAAAGACGGCTGTTGTCACGGTCTTGCGACCAAAGATCGACTGTGATCATTTTCTCACTGTCAGAGATTTAGCATGATCCTCTCAGTGTGTTGCTGCTACAACCTATGTCTACTGACTAGCCAATAAAAATGCAACTTCAAATGCCATATTGATCATTGAGACGTGGTGCTAAAACTAATAACTACTTACCTCAAGCTCCATTTACAAAATTGGCATGCCAAGTTTGTCTCTTTTCCCTAGCCATGACCGCATCCATATTCTTTTGCTTGCTCTTTTTTATTTTTTCAGCGCACATAACCACAAATGCCAAAGCGCGATTCATCTCGCTCTATTTGTTTATTACTAGCGCATGCTGATGACGTTTTATTCTATACTAACTTGCATCGTAGCCTACTACTCAATAGGTGTCATCATCGTACAGTCTACATGCATGTCATACCCAAGTGTACACAGTCTGTAGCAGGCATTACTCCTGTAGATCTCGTTTGCACATGACCTTTTGCGTGTTATTTGGGCTGGGTATTAACACAGATTTCACAATTTCATTTCTACTCAAAAGCTTGCGTTTTGATTCCATTATGATTCGATATCGATTCATTTAGATATATATGAGGTGCAGTACATGACACATTTTCTCAAGGAAAATAAATCTTTCAACTAATGCTGTAAACTGTTTATTGAACCATTACTATAATATTAAAGGTTAAAATGAACTGATGTATATGCACACAATTACATTACATATGGAAGTTGTTATAATAAGTTTTTAATCAGATTAATTACATTTTTTGATTTTTAAACTGTAGCTGTCAATTTGTTCAAAATACTTAAAATATTGAACGGGTTAAGTACAAATATGATGAATATATTTGCATATATTTAGCAAAATGCTCCTCTGGGTTTTTTTTTTTTAGCTGTTTTATTGACGTCTTTCTGCAGTTGAAAAACTAAGCGATTACATGAGACAATACGGACTGAAAGCGGTATTAATGTTTTGAATTTAGTAATAAAATTTTTGTAATGGTAAAGTAATGGCTTTGTTTCACATCAAACGTAACAATGTTTTGTTTATCACCTTAAAACAGCATAGACAGAAAAATTGGATACCAAACAATTGCTGGTCCCCATAGACTTCCATAGTATGAAAAAAAAAAAAAAAAAAAAACTATATAAGTCAATGGGGACCAGGAACTATTTGGTTTCCCACATTCTTCTAAATATCATCTTAAGTTCCATAGATCTAATACATGTTTAGAACAACTTGAGGGTGATTAAATGATGTCAGAATTTTTAGTTGTGGGTGAAATATCCCTTTAATTTTTAACACAGCCCTAATTAAACCTTGTCATTTTTGTCTCATGCTAAGTTTTCTTCTTTCTTTGCCTCTAGATCCGTAAGATGAAGCTTCCAGGCCGTGAAAACCTGACTGCTGTTGTTGTGGGAACGATTACTGATGATGTCAGGATTCACAAAATCCCTAAATTGAAGGTAAGACAGACATTGGAAGTAGGGATGCACCGATGTGAAAATTGTGGCCGATACCGATAACCGATATTAATATTGCTGTTATGGCCGATACCGATATTTACCGATGTCGATATCTCTGTATAGAAAACAAATTTTAATGATTATGAAATAAAGAGCTATTTTCCAAAACACTTTTTTTTTTTTTTTACTTTAGAAATGACTGATATTGGGCACCTTTACCTGTATGCAAAATATGTCACACATACGACACACATGCATTATATTGCATTGCATATAATGTGTGCTGGTCAACTTGTCTAAAATTAAGAAACCCTTAGAAAACAGGAAAAAAAAAACAGGAACATTGTGTACAATTAAGATAGGCTACTTAATTTATTATTCCAATATCCAAATATGATACTAAATAGCACAGGGAAAAGGGCTTCTATTTGTGACGTGCTGTCTTTGCCTTTGAACATTGCACATTTTAAACAGGACACGCATTAGCTGAATAAATGTTAGCCAATTCAAACATATTTATAGAAAACAGTTGACAATGAATAGACAGGAGTCCAATAATAGCATAACGAATCACTTATTCTAAAAATAATAACAAGTATGCTATAAGACGAATCCGACATATGGGCTGTGTTAACAGTAAAACGTCCGTCATTTAACGAATTTTAAAAACACGGATGGATAATACAAAATGCTTTCTGACATTTTGAAAGAAAAAAAAAACAAGCAAGAACAAAATTTAAACTTAGCCCGTCAATTTTTCATTTTACAATTATCTTCTCTCTCTCTCTGTGTGCGCGCGTCCGTGTTTGTGAGGGAGAGCCCGCGCAGCACTGATACATCGGTAGCCTACTTTTTAATCCATAAGTAACGAACGCGCTAGTTTTCATACAAAATAAATATGTAACATAATTAGGTAGGATACTTTAGTTATTATTAACACAATAACGTAACACATGAAGGTACGTTTCTCAACACAGAATGAATAATAAACGCCTGTTTCTCCACTCGCGCTTATCAGTAATCCACAAATCACACGTGCGGTCACTTTTGAGAAAAATCAAATTCGAACGGGTATCAAATATCAAGCAATATTCAAATATCTACGAGTCAAAAAACGATCAATCAAAAATGTGTCATGAAGAGGGAAAAATCATAAGTCGCACTGGACTGCGTTAACAATGTTACTGACGGGACAGTTCTCTGTAACGCACGTCCAAAGACTGCTTTAAAACTTTCACAGAGACCTCAAACAGAAAGCACAAAGCCTGTCTTTAAATTTAATTTCGTTTTGTATTAATTGTATCTTAATTTTGATCAATGTTTCATCAAAAATAAACAACGTAAATATTAGAAAATATTTAATCAGGACATGGAGGCGAAAGCGCGTGAACTGAAGCGCGTCTCAAATGAACCGAAACCTACCTGCCTCACAGACCTGAGACATAGCCTATATAGAAAGCTTGAAACATCTATTTTTAAACAGAACAATTCAAAATGAAAGAAAACAGACTGTTCTCTGCTTATGTCATCTGTATGAAATGTGTATTTCTCTCAGGCGCGTTCACTGCACGAGTCAGCATCAGTAACTTAATCTTCAACTTCACACGTCAAATATCGGCCTGTTCACATCGGCCCTATTTTGACATCGGACCGATACCGATGTGTAAAAAAAATGACCATATCGGCCGATATTATATCGGCGGCCGATATATCGTGCACCCCTAATTGGAAGTGTGGTTAATGTCTTAAAGGGTACATAACATGCACAGTTTCACCTAATCTCATGTTAATCTTGAGTACCTATAGAGTAGTAGTGCATCTTTAATATCTCCAAAAAATGTTTAGTTTTATTATATTTATGAAAGAAAAATACAGCTTTCCGATTCTCTCCGGAAAAAGCTGAGCTCCTGGAGGCGGAGCTATAGAGTCAAGCGGTAGTGCTTGATTTCCAGCAAAAGACAGAAATCTGATCCAGTTGTACTTACATGAATGGGGTCTTTTATCACTGGGACCGCTCCACGTTTTAATAGCAAACGATTTGCAAATCCAGCGTCGAGGCCTTGTTAATAAAACATTCGTCACTGAAATGACCAGAACACACAACCGCACTTGGTACACTCCGTTGCTGCCCCGGAAAAACAAACTGCATCCACTGTTCCTGTAACACTGGGTTCTTTGGAAAGCTGAACAGGGTAAGCTTTCCCTCACATCCAAAAACACACTTTTTTGGAGACATTCTTGAACAAATCCTATGCAGCGCCGGCTGCCGATGATTTCCTGTTGAAGCGCGTTGATGTGCGCAGTCTCGCTCTCCTCTTGTCGACGTGTGCGCGGGCGCGCTTTTCCGAGAGAAATGCTCATATAAGGAGTTCCACTCTGATCTACGTCATTAGATCCACGATCGAAAAAAAAACAGCCGAAACTTGCACCAACCTGGAAGTAAGATTTTCGGCACAGAAATTCTCCGTTATTCGTCCAAAATATTTTTTTTAAACTTTGCCCATGTTTAGCATGAGAATCCAGGGCCTGAATTTCATTTTGGAAAATGGGGGGGGAAATCCCCCCTTAGGTGATTCTTATGGGGGGGAATTTTTAATTTGAGGGGGGAGTTTAGACTTTTTTTTTAATTACATTTATCTCGCCTAAATGTATGCTTAGCCTACTCATTGCATTTTTACAATGGGGTCATTTTGTTCTTAAGAATTTACACAACTCAAGGAAGCTTGATTTCAATCTTTGAATTAAATTGAAAAAAGTAGCACAAATAAATACAATAGAATAAAGATATCAATAAAGAGAAATAAAGAGAAAAGTTTTTGCTTAGGTCTAAAACTAGTAGGCTATTCAGAAATACTACAGAGACTGAATAAAGTAGCCTAATCAAATGTAAAATAACACTGGGTAGTATTTTAGTCCTGACTAAATTAAATTCATAGGCTATTAATCCTGATTCCTTAAAATGAAAGCTATGTTTTGTTGTTTTGACAAACAAATTAATGACAGACACATATGGCTGCTGTCCCTTTAAGAGCTAGTGCACGGATCCTGTTTTCATTATACGGTCACGTGCGATTTATGCTTATTTAAGACATAACCGACTGTGTTTAGATTAGAGGATACTCTCCAAGACCGAAATTGACATCATTTTCTTATGTTTTTGACTGTTAAAGCGATTTATAATCCACGAAAAATAACTTTTGTTACCCGCGAGCTGTTTGTGAGGCTGCTTTACTCTATGTATGTGTGCAGAGAAAAAAGCATCTCTCAGACAGCGCGCAAGTACCGAAGAGTTTAAAATCGTGTGACTGTTTAAACTGGTGAGACTTGAAAAGACGTGCAAATGGTAAACTTTAGTTACTCGTGATGCAATGCTGGCCCGATCGACTCCCGAAACGCGAGAGTGTATTTCCGCCGCCTGCTGCGCGCTTAACGATTGCATTGTGCAACCCATTTTGAGAGACGCGAGATAGAAGACGCAGCGCCGCTGAATCACTCACGCTGTTTGTGAAATTGCGTCTCGCAGACAGTTTTAAAATGACTGATTTGATTTTCCATCTGCGTGGATTAATTTACTAATACAACCTGAACCTACATGCTAAAGTGAATCAATGTTTGCGGGAATTTCCCGCATTATAAATGGGAGACCTGCGGGAATGATAAAAAATATGCGCAATACCCGCAATCCCGCACCGAAATTCAAGCCCTGGAATCCATCTCTTTAACACTGTAAACAACTCTGAATACATGAAACACCATTGTGTCCCCCCTTTAAAAGCTTTGTGTTTACGGTCCAACTGTCCATGTCCATTTTGGTACCTTGGTTTACATTTTGTAATTCATTCAGATGAAGTTGGCTTGGATCATCAAGCGACTTTTCTGAAGTCAGCTTGTTTTGCGTGTCCCTCTGTGAATCTCGCCGTTTGGTCTACCACACGTACTCATGCACGTGTGAAGCTCATCTCCAGAGCTGCTCTTGAGTCACTTCAGTGTTTAATTTGATAAAACCATCATAATGTATACGATTTTTGTTTATTTATATACAGACGTTTTTATTTACAGCAGACAATCATGTGACTGACCACGTGAGCAGTGCATTCCCGGGTTTGTAGAATTCCAAAACTCTGAGTGCATGAGTGAAATCACTGAGGTGAAATGCACATTTATTTTTATGGACGTCCACATGACATTTACTGTTCTAATAGGCATCGAGTTGAAATGATGTGGGCTAACAACTTTAACAAGCAGATGCTATCATTTAACAACCTTGTAGCTCACAGTAGCTTTGTCTTTTTTAAAGGTTTACAAGTTATCGTTAACAATCTATTTCCCAGCGTAGAAAAGAGTTTTTACTTCTGGAACTCAACTGTTGCCCTCTGTAATACTATTGTACTTATGTGGTTGTAATATAAATACAGTTTATTAGGGATGCACCGATACCACTTTTTCCAGAACGAGACTATTTTCTTTTTTGGTACTTGACGATTCAGAGTACCGCTACTTGTATTTTCACTGCGTTTATTTAAATGTATCGGGTAGAGAAATTAAAACAATATAAATATTTGTTGGCTTAATTTTGTTCAGCAAATATTTATTTCCTTCAGTTATTTTCATGCTTAATTAAGCCTGTTAAAATGTATTGTATGAGCTTCTGTTACTTTTTACTGTTCATGATATTGCTCTATCATATTTTATCTTTCATTTAATATCACTGCCAGGCAGGCTGTAGTACCAAAACTGGAATAGATTTGAGACTGTTCACTGGTGTCTAAACATGTGAACCACTGACCATGTCAGAACCAGGGCTCAGGGCTGAGAATTGGGTCAGTGGTTCACATGTTTAGACATCAGTGAAATGTCTCAAATCTATTCCAGTTTTGGTACTACAGCAAAACTACTGGCCTAATTAATGTACATTTTAAACATTACAAACAAGCAGTCAGTAATAAAATAAGAACAAATAATCAAATTACAAATAAATACAGTAGAACAAAGAATTAAGTTTTGAAGTATTGTTATTATTATTGTGTGATTTTCAATACAGTTGCATTATTTAAAAATTATCTGCACTTTTACAGAAGAAACGTTTATCTGCAACTTTTACCATTTCTGCAAGGACTGGTGTTTGGATTTGTTTAATTTTATGTAATTGGTGTATTTTAGGAGCCTATTTGATGATGGGTTACTGAGGCTCTCAAGTATGCATGCAGCTGTCACTTGTTGTAGCCAAAAACAGTGGTGAATGGTACTATATTGATATCATTATCGCAATAAATACCGTGGTATAATTTTAAGTCCATATCGCCCATACCCTAATGTGTGCTGAGTGAACGAAAAGCAATCATCAGAAGTTCTCTTTTTTTTTTACTTTATAGATGGCCTTTGGTTTTTTTTTGTCCACATTATACTCTGTTGTTGATGTTTCTTTGTCTGTACGCATGCTGCCTGGTATCAGTTGTTGGAATCAGAGCATTTTTATTAGTAGTACACAAACACAGTACCCTACTTTTTTTTTTTTTTTTTTTTTTTTAAGGAACTATATTTATGGCTTTGTATATGTCTTATAGAAATGACATGGATGTTTAAATTATGCTTTAGATGTTTTTTTTTTTGTTATATAAGCAGTCCTAAAGGCTCTGTTGGATGGTTTTAATACTTGTGGTGGTTTTCACCCAGAAGTGAGTGCATGCAGTGTGAAGTTGTTCTGATATCTAAATGAACATTATTTCTCTTTCCTGTGCCGCCTCACAGGTGTGTGCCCTAAAGGTGACCGACGGTGCTCGCAACAGGATCTTGAAGGCTGGTGGACAGATCATGACCTTTGACCAGCTGGCCCTCACTGCACCTAGAGGACAGGGCACCGTTCTGTTGTCAGGTACGTCAAGTATATTTGTATAGTGCTTTTCACAATACAGATTGTATCAAAGCAGCTTCACAGTATTAAATTAAAATAATACAACAAGGTTTGTTTCTAGTGGAATTTATTGATTGATAAAATAAAATTAAATATCCCCAAAATATCCCCAACTGAGCAAGCCAAAGGCAACAGTGGCAAGGAACCGAAAAACTCCATCAAGTGACCTAATGGTGACCTGAATCTCCATCAGGTGACCTAATGGAGAGAAAAAAGAAAAAAAACGTGTGTGCAAAGCAGGAATACTTTCTGTAGAAAACAACAAATTCAATGTAAACCTGATTCTTGTTAATAATAACTTTCTCATTTTCCTGAATGAGTTGCTTAATTGTTGGTGTTTTGAGGGTTTCAGCTCCAGGTTGTTAAAGCACATGTCTTCTTTGCAAACAGGACCCCGTAAGGGCAGAGAGGTGTACAGGCATTTTGGAAAAGCTCCTGGAACTCCCCACAGCCACACCAAGTAAGGGCTCAATGTGAACGTTCATTTCAAGCCTTTATGAGCTTGAGGGTGTTTGATAAATGTTGATCGTTGTGTTTTTCTCTCCTCTAGGCCCTATGTGCGCTCCAAAGGCAGAAAGTTTGAGCGTGCCCGTGGTCGCAGAGCCAGCCGAGGCTACAAGAACTAAACAGCTGTCTTTTTGTATTCTATACTGTAATGCAAATAAAGATTGGGTAATATTCAAAATAGAATCTTTTTGAGTTGCTTTTCTTGATCTTATTTTATGCGCCTTCAAAAATGCTACAAAATATTTTTGCTGCAGCCAAGTGACTTATCTTGTGAAATTGACAGCTTACATGCACCTGAAGCACAGAAATGACTGTGACTTCACCACATCAAGTGGAAAAGCAAACCTAATGATGAAATGCTTTTACAACTGCAGGTACATCTGTGTATACGCACGCTTCCAATAGTTTCAGAATTAATCAAACTCAAAGATTGCGAAGAATATAATTGTCGAGTTGAAAGAAGTTAACGTCAGAGGAAAGGCCTTGATTGAACTTTGAATTTTCCATTTTACTTTGCACGTACATTTGCACAAAACAAACCAGTTCTGAGAAGTTTGTGTTAAAATAGTTTAATGGGTTGTTTTTGATTGTGGCTCTGATATAAATTTGTACAAATCTTTTCTTCTGTGTGCTTGAAGTTGATAAATTCATAAAAGTCTTAACAGACACATTTTGCACCAGTTTATTCACTATTTTTTTTCAGCCTGTCATGCAATAGAAATGTTCAATTTGTTTGACAAAATGACACTACTGTTGAACAAAAAAAAAAGGGGTAATTTTATGTATCTGTATTTTAAATTAATTTTGAGCACAGAACTAATTCAATCATTGTAGGAAATTTTAGCGATTTTAAAGAAGTGTAATGCCCTCATTTAAAATGCAAAAATATCTACATTATTTCGAATGACCATGCAAACGTAGACGTAAAATGGCACAGCTTAAAGGAATGATGTGGCAGCAGAAGTATGTGGAAACACAAGTTCATGTAGTGTTTGGACACTATTCAAAGAAGCTTTGCTATTGGTGAGTAAACACTTTTCAGAAGCTGACTCTCTTTGATCTGTAAATCTGTGGTTGTCGTTTCCAGTACGCAGGACAAACAGTTCAACAGACTGTCAGGAGGAGTTTCAGCCACATGTGATGGTATTATGATAGCAAACAATGAATATTAATTTCTAAGTTTCCGCCTGGATCATTTTCAACTTCATCTCGAAATTAAGGTTTTAAATGATCAAATCTGAAGTCTTCATGAAAAGCAGGTTCTCACGCTCTCTAAAGCCTGCTAAGAAATCACATTGAAGTCCACTGAATTTAACGCACATCTTGGATTTTTCTATATAAGGACAAAACTTTCTAGATGAAACCGATCTGTGCCGTGATGTAAGAAACAGTAATTGTCTGACAAATCTGCTGACAGCATCTGCTCAGAGACACAAATACGGTTTATGTGATGCACATCATTCTATAAAATCCTGTTTTGACTAATTTCTATAGAGAAATCATCTGTGGAATTAAAAGCTTTGACTGAAACTGTAAGCTCCAGTGTCCCACTTCTGACTCTCATGGAACTTTGACCACTGTAATGAATGAAACAGAACAACTTCTTACAAATCACATTCTGCAGATCATTCTGAATAAACTGTGTTTGTGACAGCAGATTTGTACATCTTAAATATACTTCAAATATCATAATACATTTTTGTAATCATATTTACACATTGAATCCCTAAATTAATGTAGAAGCAACACAAATCTAATACCTAAAAAGTACTACCAATACCTATATTTAAACTGATTTTCTCATTTTAAGGACAAAATAAATAATAACAGCCATTCAACTATCCAACTCGATTTAATATCTGAAACATTTTTAATATGCAGCAAACTGCAAATGATCAAAGCACTATTTTTGTTTTAAAAAGAACAATTACAGTACATCATCTATCTTATAACAATGGTTTCATTTAAATGAACACAACAATCAGCCCAAAAACCCAAACCCATTATGTAAAATAAATACACATATACACGTTTGTTTGTGTTTGTGTGTGTATATATATATATTCATACTTAGCCTATATTCATATGTATATATATTTATATATTCAGTACTTCAATATATATTCATTACTTCAATGAGCTCATTAAATTACTACTTTGTTTAAATTAATACATTTTTAGCTAACTGTGATTTTGTATATGTACATTTCTGAAATACATACATAGTTACGTCTGATAACAGAACACTAAATTGTAATATGGACTCGTGCACTTTCTGTAAAGCTGCTTTGAAATTATGTGTATTGTGAAAAGCGCTATACAAATAAATGTGAATTAAATAAATATATATATGTGTGTGTGTGTGTATGTGTATGTATATATATATATATATATATATATTCAATTCATTATTCAGTTCAAGGCATTATTGGGTTATAATTTTTTTTATTCAATTTATTTTATTATTATATTTTATTATATAATTTTATTAAATAAAGATAAAAATGGGTTGCACTTTATTTTACAGTACGTGTACTAGAAAGTACTGGTAATATAATTTAACTACATGGATTAAGGTTAGGTTTAGGTGTAGGTTCAGGTTTAGTGCCTAGTTATTACCCAGTTATTGCAATTACTATAATACATAGCATGTACATGGAGAACAGGACTGTCAAATAAAGTGCTGCCGAAAAATTAAGAAAAAAATGACTCTGGATATTCATTTTCAAGAGAGTAAAGGATTTAGACAGATGAATGTGGAGAACGGGGGTGTCTGTGTTTATGAGAAAGTAATAGCTGAGGGGGTCAGTGGGGAGGAAATTTGTAATATCTCAGTCACAATCCTGCCATAATCAGTGTTAATATGTTCCATCCTCTCTGTTATCTGCATGCATATAATATTCCCACTCGTGACAGTGTCTTTTTTCCACATCAGGGGCTCAGGTCTTCCCCAGCTCTCCTGTTATTCAAATCAGCTGCATCAGCCACATGCACTGTAGGAAAGACCCCATCACACTCTCACATCGCCCCCTCTGAGCTGAAGACAGTGAGCGCTGATATCCGCATGCTCTATAACCACAGTAGTGGTTCACTGTGACCCCGCTTGATATTTGGATGTTTTCTGGTGAAATGAGGGCATATGGACACACACAAACGGCGTGAGAACTGTCGAGATGCTCAAAGGAAGGAAACGATGAGAATCTAAGCTTGAAAGCGTCTGAAGATCTGTGGTTATCCTCCCATACTTTACCTCATGAAGGCATTACCTACACACTGCTGTTTCCATGGATTTACATATTTAAATATTCAATAGGCCAGCTTACTATTTCCACCTGGTTAGAAGCTCTTCACTGATCTGGTGTACAGCAGCCTCAAAAAGCCAAATATATAGATAGATGTCAAGATATTAAGGTTTTACAAAATGGTCACACTTTACATTACGTGTCACTTCTATGTACTTTCATAAAAATAAAATTAGGTACAATATTGTGTTCTTGTTGTATTGAAAAATACTTTTGAGGGGAGATTACCTTTTCAGGTTAGGGACAGGTTTGGTACCTGGGTTGTTTCAACCCATGTTTTTGTCAAATATGGACAAACCCAACCACTGGTTTAAACAATTTAATTACATTTTTAAACCCAATGTTTGGGGTTGTCCATATTTGACCTAAACATGTGTTGAAACAACCCAGCATTTTTTATAGTGAAGGTTAAGGTGTAAGGAAAGGGTCAACAGTGTGATTATAGATGTAATTACAGAAATGAATTACAGCTATGCAGGCTTTTTTTAAAATATAAGTACAATGTAAAAACGTGTGTACATAATAATTGCATTGTATCAAATTAGTAATTAAATGTTACTTACAAAATTGTTTCAACCCATGTTTGTTTAAGCGTATAATAATTAAAGTCACTTATAAAGTGGGACCTAAAAACAATACTGTTAAAAAAATGAAAAACAAAGGTATTTAGACACTTTCTGGTTGTCAAATGTTAGTGTAACATGTCTATAGTTAATGTGACGATCTACACCTGTTGTTACAACACCCGTGAGAGATCCTTTGTTAAAAGTCATTGCATAAAAAGACATTAGTTCTGGGAAAAGCACAATTTCTTTGCAGAAGTCCCTCTGTTTGATACTTTGTATCTCGTTAAAATTCAGTTAATTAATTTGATTACACTTTATTTGGCAACACTTTATTTTACAGTGTCCAGTGACATATGTTACATAGTAATAACTATAAGTTATGCATAATTACATGCAACTAACCCTAAACCAAAGCCTAATCCTAACATGTAAGTACATGTAGTTAATTATTATTACACAGTACTTAAATGTATAATAACAGTGTAACAAAGACACCTTAAAATAAGGTGTTACACTTTATTTTAAGGTGTCACTGTTACAGTGTAATTATATATTTAAGTACTGTGTAATAATAATTTACATGTACTTACATGTTAGGATTAGGGTTTGGTTTAGTTGCATGTAATTATGCATAACTTAAAGTTATTACTATAGTAACATGTAACATATGTAACAATGACACTAAAAATAAAGTGTTACCATTCATTTTATGTGTCCCAGCATGTCTAAATACTTATTTGGGGCCACTTTGCAGAAAGAAAGGAAATTTGTTGTATAGACGCTTCAAATCGAGAGTCATACTTTGCATACTACAAATGTGGACTACAGAAGGAAGGAACTGCGACTTGCTTTTGTGACAGATAAGGAGGAGTGAAAAACAAAGCAAAAATGGGAGGGGAGAGACTGAGTCAGCCACAGACTCTTTTCTTCATCAAAACAACTCCAGCCCCCATATTCATGTCACTCGCACACAGTCTCTCTGTCTTTACTGGAAGTGCTGCTGTTTTAGAATAATGCTGATCGCACATCCGCATATCAACGGCTCAATCAGATGCATTCCGAAGCTCAGGTCTGAGACTGGGCTGACATAACACTTACAACAACCACATAAACAAATCATGATGCCATGGTGAGAGCTAAAATTACACATGGCATTTGTGTTGGTTATCAGAAATGCATGTCTGATGCAATGGTGACATATACTGAGAAATAATAATGCACAGTGCCTTTGATACACGTTACATGTACTGACTCCAGTAAAACAGTAAATGATGCATAATTACATGCAACTAACCCTAAACCAAACCCTAACCTAAGTACATGAGTGCATGTTGTTTTTTGATATAGTTATCAAATTATGTAAGTACACTGAAACTAAGACACCTTAAAATACCTTAGCACTGTCAAATCGATTAATCGGAAATTAATCACATCTAACATAAAAGTTTGTGTTTTATATAATATAGGCCTGGTATGTACTGTGTGTGTGTGTGTGTGTGTGTGTGTGTGTGTGTGTGTGTGTGTGTGTGATTATATGAGGCATTTATGTTTTTCGGGCTGATTGTTAGTTTAAATTAAACCATTGATCCATATATATATATATATTAGGACTGTCAAAAGATTAATCGCGATTAATCGCATCCAAAATAAAAGTTTGTGTTTACATAATATATGTGTGTGTCTGTATAATTATTTTGTATATATAAATACACACACATGCATGTATATATTTAAGAAATATTTGCATACATATACTGTATATATTTATATATAATTTATATTATATATAAATATAATTTTTTTATATATAAATTACAAATTTTTCTTAAATATATACAAGCATGTGTGTGTATTTATATATACAAATTTAATTATACACAGTACACGCACATATATTATTTAAACACAAACTTTTATTTTGGATGTGATTAATGTTTTGACAGCCCTAATATATATATATATATATATATATATATATATATATATATATATATATATATATATATATATATATATATATATATATATATATATATATATATATACACACACATATATTATATAAACAAACATTTATGTTAGGTGCGATTAATCGCTATTAATCAATTTGACATCCTTAGTATATATTTGAACATAATATTATTTAATATTTAATATTGCACAATTAATTGAAATTGGTTTCTGCATGCTATGCATCATCCATGAACTTGCCATGATTTTCTTGCATGCAAAAACAGCATAAACTGGTACATTATTTGTATGTCATTTATTTATTAATGCTGTCTTTTCATGCAATAAATATCATGGCAAGTATAGAAAACATTTATAATAAAACAGGGAAGATCATTAATAACTGTGAAAGTGTGTATATTACATAGACAATAATACATGCATGCATCTTCTGTAAAGCTGCTTTGATATATATATATATATATATATATATATATATATATATATATATATATATATATATATATACACACACACACCCTAATTATTTATAAATAGATGCATTCTTGCCTGTGTACATTTTCCAAATTACTTTTTTGTTTTGTTTTTGTTTTACATAAATTTGTTTCCATCCTTTGAAGTGAGTGACATACTTTCAAATGAACTTTTTCACGTGTTGAGAAAAAATTTGAGATAGACCTGGTGAATCCGTGGGAGAACAAAACCTCAAGTGTTGTCTCTCCCTCATTCTATTACTCTCTCAGTGTCTCTCTGTCTCTCGAACTTTTTCCAAAGTACGTCAGTCAGCCCGCACATCAACAGTTTCATTACATGCATCTTCAGAAGTCATGTGACATCGAGTGGCAGAGAAGAAGAGGATCTACCTACATCGAGCAACTCCTCCCAACCACTGCAACCCACACAACCACCCACAGCAGTATATATACAAGAACAAAGACCGGAGCCGGCAGACGTTAGCTGAGAAAGAGGATTCGACGCGCGAGGGTTTGCCTTTTCGTTTTTTTGGAAAGTAACAACAAGAAGATGACACCGTTTATGATTGTTCTGGGGTTAGCGCTGGTTTTTGAAGGTGAGCGGTTATGATAGAGGACGTGAATCATTAAAATGTTGTTTAATCATTGTTGTTTAATATATTCTTTCGTCTTGTAGATTTAAATGTGCAATCTTTCTTTGTTCTGCAGGTGGTCAGTGTCAGGAACGGGAAGTGTTGGTGGCTCATGGTTCTGTAGCAGTTCTGCCGTGTGTGGACGAGTACTCTATGCTCTCATATCCCACTGCAGTCTACTGGAGCCGGATGATCGGAGAGTAAGAACATCTCATCCATCCATCCATCCATCCATCCATCCATCCATCCATCCAATTATACAATCTTCCATCCATTCATCCATCCATCCAATCATCCATCCATCCTTCTAACCATCCATCCATCCAATCACACAATCAATCATCCATCCATCCATCCATCCATCCATCCATCCATCCATCCATCCATCCAATCACATACAATCATCCATCCATTCATAAACACATCAATCCTAGACCTGACCATCAATTAGCACAAGAGGATGACCATTTTTAAGTCTTGCTCTTTTTTCTCAATTTCCTAGTTCACTGAAGACAGTTTGGCGTCGAGAGAAGAGCGGGTTAGAGTTTCGTCCAATTAGAGACCAACCACGTGCTACCTGCCCCGTTCCCAACTTCGGAAAGGGCGATTACAGCCTTCACATCGCTGGAACGACAATTGAAGATGGAGGAAAGTACGTCTGTGAGGTTGAGGGAAAGACTCGGATGGTGAAGGTCATCGTGCTCAGGGTTATAAGAGGTAACAGACACAAACAACCAAGAATTTGCCACATCTTCTTTGATAAGCCATTGGAAATAACCTTATCAGTAACATTTTCTCTTTCTTCACAGTGTCATTTTCTCCAGCAGTTGTGGTTGAGGGCTCAAGTACGGAGGCAATGTGCGATGTTAGTCCTACAACACCATTTGTAAGAGTTAACTGGAAAAGAAACGGCCATTTTATAAGTAGAACCAGCCTCTCTAGTGTGTCTCAAAGAGATGCAGGAATCTGGACCTGTCAGGTTTCACGCAACGGTGTGACAGTAGAGGCAACCGCAGACCTACAGGTCAAAGGTGAGTGTTTGTTTTAAACGCCGGCTTCTTTTATTAATAACTTCTCCAGGAGTGGCTCATTCACCTTCTCTGTTCCCTCTCCAGGAATCGCCACCCCTCAGGACGACTCTTCAGTGTTGTACGCCGCTGTGGGTTCCTCCGTCTCCTTGCCCTGCCTGTTTACTGACGGTCTGATCCCAAACACTGTGACCTGGAACAGAACCGAGTCTCCTCGTCCTCTCCCTGCATCTTTCGAGTGGCCTGTTGGGTCCGCAGCGTCTGCCACTATACAGACAGTGGAGGATGGAGATGAAGGGATGTATACGTGCTCAGGAAGGATGAAGGGATTGAAAAGAGAGGGAATTAAAGTACAGAGAAGGATGGAGCTAGTTGTTACTCGAGGTGAGTGGAATCATACATCACATACTCAGAATACTCCAGGATGAGCGAAGTAGTTTATCAGCTAAACCTTTTAAACGTTGATCAATGTGGCTTTACAAAAAGAGACAAAAGGCCTATGAACATACATATGAACAGCTGTTCCTTTTTTAAAAAAATCAATTCACACGGAGTGTAAAAAAATATACCTGAATGAGTTATTTTTTAATTAACCTTTGATCATCAAAGATCATCAAGTGGGCTAAATAATTTTGTATTTTTTTTGTCTGTGTAGTTTTGAGCTCCTCGACATCCAGTGGTAACGGACCCGTGACCCTGACCTGCCATCTCAGCAACTCCGACAACATCACTTCCTATGAATGGCTCCGTGTAACTGATGGACCAAACGACACTCAAACGGTGACCTCTGTTCAGAATGGCACAAAGAGCTTCAGGATTCAACAAGTGACTGAGAAACATGCTGGTGAATGGATGTGTCGGTTCTACGGGAAAGAAGGAGCTCTGGGGAACGTGACTTATCAATTTCACATTATGGGTAGGTAGAGCAGTTATAGCAGTAAAGGTTTTTATTTTTATTTTATAGAATCATGATTGGCCTCGAATTAGAAGTCCTACATTTTCATGAATTCTCTGTTTTGTTCATTTCTACAGGTGCTCTAAAGAATGAAAAGTCAAGTCCTGGCAATAAAACCGCCATGGTGATGGGATTAGGATTTTTGTTCTTGGTGATATTCCTGGTTTTGTTCCAGATGTACAGAAACTATCGCAGGGTACGTTCATTTATGCAGTATACTGAGTCTGAGATACTTTCAGTTTTAGTTTAAAATAGATTGTAATTATTTATATCTCATATTCATCCCATTTATTCCTCCTTACAGAAGAAGATGATCATGCTTTACCCAGCGATGGAAACCATCGTCCATCAGGCCACCACTGAACGAGAGCAGAGACAAAGGAGCAAGGGAAAGATGACTGAACCTTGTGTTGGAAATCCCAAATCAGTGTGTGTGTAAATTTGTGTTTTTATTATTTTTTTTATGGAATTTTTTTTTTTTAATGCCTGTGTGTTACTTTATGTTAATGTGTGCATTTTAAATGCAGACGATTGTAGCAGTCCATTTAAACTGTAAATATATTACCGGCATGTAGCCTAAGTGTATAGCCTACATTTTGTATAAACTAATTTTGGTGCATATGTATTTTCAAATATAAAATGTAAAATCTATGTAAATAAAGCAATAAACTGAAACTGTACTTTATTTCGCATGTTTTAATTTAATTCTTTTTTTGTGCACAGTAGCCTATTACAAAATTGCTATACAAGAAAAAATGTACACAACAATTCTGTACACAATTACATTTCGGCATATATAATTATAACTATACAGTAGACACAATGTTAATCATTTTTTCATAAAAAATGTGAAGACTGTGTGTGTATATATAAGTATCACTCAAATATATTCATGCTACATAATCATTCAACAGCACCGCAGAACCATTATATATTACTTTTCTGCAAACACTTTTCACACAATTCAAGTAGCCTACACTAAATCTACATACTAGACCACTACACTATAGTAGGCTACACTTAAGCTACACCTCACTGCATTGTGTTTCATCTTGCCGCTCTGATCTTTTCGTCTCTGACCTGCGAAGCTCATTTATGGTCTGAATTGGATCAAACCACTCTTCATCATCAAAGTCCTCAAAACCGAAAACCTCCTCATCGTCAAAACACCAGCCTGGCCAGTCAACACTGACGCCCTCCATGACATTTCTGCCACAAGGGAGAGAACAGGGATTAATGGGTAATGTCTTCGAAAGAGTAACGGTTACTGTTTAAAATGTCATTTTTTGCTAAGTGATAATAGGGGTTGATAAATTATGAGGTATAAATTAATGAATAAATTAATACATTTCAATAATATTAACTCTTTCCATGCCATTGACGGAATTTTCCGCCTTTCCATGTTATCACTGTTATACGATAGGGGGCGCTGTTACACGTCTCCTGAAAGAGGACAGAATCTCCTGATCAAAACACAGACAACAAAACAGGATCAGAAACAAGCAATAAAACATTGCTTCTGCACGCTGTAAACGTGATTTTCTCAGCTTTTTGTTCAAATGTTGCCTTTTTTATGAAACACCAACATTCAAGTGTTGATAAAAAAAATGCATGAAGCTAAAAATAAAACGTTTTTTGTTGTTGTTGTTGTTGTTGTTGTTGTTGTTGTTTAGAAACAGAAGCTCTGTTCTTTCTTTTGAAAGGCTTTATTGCATGTTCAGATATTCATGCAACAAAATATTCCGGGGCCATGAAATTTTTTAATGAAAATTATCAAAAACATTTGCAGTGGCTGCAGACTTTTTAAAAAAAACGCTGGCGGAGAAAAAGTAACAAAACATGATTATATATAACATTAGCCTATATAGAGCTGGTAAGTCCCGCCCCTTCCGCAAAACCCCGCTGGACCTCAAAGTTGAAAAACCGTCAATGCAAGTGAATGGGAGAAAATAATTATTTTCTGGTCCCGTTTGAATTGTGCCATGAATGTGAACATATGTTGTCTGTGAATTTTTTATATAACTTTTTGTGTAAAGAATGCTACAATTTAGCGTGTAGAAGTTTGATACGGTTAGACTTTGTTTGAGAGCACTTTGTGGACTACAACTCTCGACGCGTTTGAAACGTCAACACCACTCGCACACGGACTAGCTCACGGATCCCGCTAAACATGGCTGTGTCTTTGGTGCACTTCACCGCCTTCTTTCAGGGAGAGGACAAAATCGTTGAGGTTGGTGAAAACCACGGGTAAGTCAACTTTATGGGGTGACGTCACATAGGCGACATGTAGTCTTTCTCGTTATGTCTTTTCCACAACTGCTAGCCGAAGAATCATACCATATACTGTCAAACTCGTAACATGAAAAGTTATATAAAAAATTCACAGACAACATATGTTCACATTCATGGCACAATTCAAACGGGACCAGAAAATAATTATTTTCTCCCATTCACTTGCATTGACGGTTTTTCAACTTTGAGGTCCAGCGGGGTTTTACGGAAGGGGCGGGACTTACCAACTCTATAATATTGTTTTTCTTTTTTTCTTTTTTTTCTTTAAAGACTTTTACCTCTTTCCCTGCCAGTTTTTTTTTTTTGGGACCATTTTCACAAAATTTTCATGGCCCCAGAATATTTTGTTGTATAAATATCTGAACATGCAATATATAAAAAGAAAGAACAACAGAACCAAACAAACAAACAAAAAAATCCGTTTTATACTTTTCTTATCAACACTTGGATGTGGGTAAGTTTCATAATAAAAAAAAAAGCAACATTTTGATCAAAAAGCTGAGAAAATCACGTTTTTGTCAATGACTATCCAGATCGGATTCAGAACGATGATCAAAACAGAGCCATCAACACCCTCAATGCTTGCACAGTCCTATAGCTCGTTCTGGGTCGACATTTCATTCGGTAACGTTAGGCAGTTTTGATGTGTGTGCTGTTTAATGTTGATGATCGAGTAATTTTACATATGCATATGATTACAAATGAGAACGCTTGTTTTTGCTTGTGTTTTGATCAGGCGATCCTGTGTACTCTTTCAGGAGACGTGTAATAGCGCCCCCTACAGTAAAACCGTGAAAACACGGAAAGCCGGAAAATTCTATCAATGGCGGTGAAGTGTTGTCTCACAAATGACGGAAATTTCCGTCAATGGTGGGGAAAGAGTTAAAAGAAATATACACCATATAATGCTTATCAGACCATAAAGTAGCGTTTATTAACATTTTGAAATGTCATGAACATTTTTCAAGATATTTTTACAGACCCCCTTTAGCCTACCTTCAAAGACCCTGAGGGGCCCACAGACCCCTAATTGAAAACCACAAAGTACATTCAAATAGTTAGAAATGTCATGAAGCTTAATTCATGTGTTATAATGTATTTGAATGTACTGTACATTAACTTCTGATCTGTTCTGAGCATTACATAACGTTTTGAATGACCTATTAAAGAAATGCATTATTAAGTTTATTGCATCTGTATGATGTGTAATTCTGTTTTCAGGGGAAGCCTGACTCCTAATGGTCCTTATGAAGAACTAACTGTACTATTATGAGAGATATATAGCCTACTTCAGTTAAATTTTAGAACAATGATGTGGTAGAATTATCTTACAATTTCCAGCGAAGGTTTGAATATAATAATTAGAGAGAATCTTATGTAACAGTACACAGATGAATTGTGTGTGGGCAGAGAGAAGAAATAACGCACATGAAACTGTCAAGTTCCGCAGTGCAGTGAAGTCTCTCTACAGTCATATCTAACAAATGGAACAAATACACTTAAAATGAAAATGATTGATTTTCCACTGGGCAGTAAGGGTTATTTCTGGGTTTAATTTATGTGGAAAAATATTTATATCTTAAGTTAAAAAAAAATGACACATGCATAAACACATTCAAAGTGGTGTTTTAAACTTAGTGCCGTGACAGATGCTGTTAGACTTTATAGGAGTCCTATATGTATATTTACATAAATATGTATATTTATGCATATATTTATCAAATAGTTTGCATATTATTTCTTCCTTGAGGTTTGTTGGTAAAGTTTCAATTTAAAGTAATGTAATGTAATTATTTTCAACCCTCTCTTTTGCAGCTATGCTTACTTTCCATGTAGTTTTAAAAAATATTAAAATTATATAAATTATAAACATAATGTTAAATAGATTATATAATATTCTATTATAAATTACAACTGTTAATTTAATCAAAAATACCCAGTGCAACCTGTGCCCCTTCAAAAAATGTTTGCATGACAAGTCACCATCTGATGGTTTCATAGTTTTATCTCATAAGATCAAGAAAATGGTGATGCATGTAGACTCACCCGTCTTTCTCATCCTCACTTCCATCCACGTTTCCTTCTCTCCATCCGTGTGTGGATATCATACTGGGTCCTGCAGATTTCTCTCCTTCTGCCTCTCTCTCTCCCTCACTGGCCGACGGTGACGGAGAGACGGAGATAGTAGGAGAATTCTTTGGGGAAGAGGTCCTCTCTTTTGTCTTTCCCACTCTTTTTCCCAGTGCGCGTTCCTTTTCCCGTTCCTTAGCCCTCTGCAGCAGGTGCTGGAGCGGAGAAGGGTGAAACTGGTCGGCGTCTGGTGGCGGTGAGGGACTGCGTCTGTGAGAGGAGCCGATCTCCGGGATGGAGGCGCTCCTCTGGGTCTTTAGTTTGGGTTTTGTTTGACGGTTCCCATCAGGCGTCTGCTCAGGTTCAGAGTGCGTCTCCGGATCTGGCGAGGACCTCTTTTCAGGAACATTCCATAACATTTCATGGTTGTTTTTTAGAAATCCCAGCTTTAGCACTCTGTGCGAATCCTGGGGTTTAACACAAGGGTTGGATGCTCTTCTCTGGTTCCCATTGGAGTTTGTATTGGGAGGAAGCTCCAATCCATTCGCAGCTTTCTGGGAACTATCAGGGTGGATAGATGGTTGCAAAATTTTCGGATGCTTCCTCCGTATGCGAGGAGACTTCATGATCCTGATGAACCTCCCTGATTCTGTGAGGAAACCATCGTCATCTTGTGGATCCAGATGTGGTTTCTCTGTTTCTACACTTGCACTACATGTCGGTGTAGTTACTGGAGGCTTGATGGATGAAGAAGTGCTTGGCACGGATTGGCTAGAAGTGCCATTTTTCTCCACATGTCCACCTGGCAACAACGAGTGTCCATTTCTCACAAGTAAGTCCTGTTGTGTGATTTCATTAGAGTTTGAAGATGGCTGTTGTCCATGTTTCCACGTAACTCGCCTTTCATTTATAAATGGGACCTCTTCCTCTTCCCACTGCCTGGTTCTCCCTTCCTTAGTTTTAAATCCAGCTGAATCAGTCTTTCCCACAACTTCTTCATGAGCTGATTTGCTCTGATCATTTCGCTGACCGACACGTGGAGAGTTTTTATCCTCTGCCGGCTGTTGAACTTTACTTTGCTCCACGTCTGTCTCCACATCTGTCTCAGAAGTGCGTCTTTGATAACTTAATCTGTTTAGAGACTCAAAATCACTATCAGATCTGTCACTATCTGACTGGCCACCAGGATACTCTATGACTTTGTCAGCCAGTTCATTCTGAATGGGAGGTCTCTCTGATCCTACAAACTCTGCCTGTCTTGTGGTCTTCAGGGTTTTGTTGGTCTCATTTCTTCTCAAAGTCTCTAATGCTGCCTAAGAATATCAACAAGAATCAGTTATAATTACAAACTGTTCAACTACGTTTGACTTTCTGATTCAGTATTCTTTTCACAATCTTAAATACTGAACAGGTGCATTATGGTATATAATAGGCACTTTCCATGAAACACTTTAGTGTCCACTCCAGTTACTTTTGAAAAAAACATTACTGGCACAAAGCCCATGTTTTTCCCCTTAGAAATTAACTCATTTTAATTTTCAAACACAACGCAAATGCAGCGTAATATAAGCATGACCTGTTTACCGCATTATACACACACACCCCTATTTACCGCATGATTTCCCCCAAGTACAATTCTTTTTAATGTCATTTGTATGTTTTTTCAGATCGGCATTGATCAGCATTTTCCGAATTTGTTCAAAAGAAAAATCTTCATATTTTAACATTTTCCAGCCTCGTTTTGTGTCCTATTCGTGAAAAGTGCCAAAAGTAGAAAGTTCAATGCATTCATTTAGAAATACCAAATGTCAGTTTTTCAGGGTTGGGCTTGCACACCCTGTCACACTGGTGTTTGATATTGAGTGTGTTTGCTACGAGTACCTGTGTCTCACGCAGAGCAGACACCCATGTCGCGCAGTGGTCTGGACTGGGTGTGGACAGAAAGTTCACACTGACAGAACAACCAAGATCACCAACCTCCACCAGCACAAACGAATCTACCAGACAGAGCAACAGAAATAGAGTGAGAATCAATGTAAGAAATATTTACAGAAACATATTATAACTTGAAGTTCCAATCATTTTTCCTTGAGGTTATAAGTAGATTCCATGTTCAGGTCATTTGCATGTTTGCATTCACAATTGCGTAAACATAAGGAATCTTTTGTGACAAGTACCAGGACTTGAATGAGCAGATCTTTGACACACCTTAGGTTGAGTCTTTCTCTGATTCAAAAAGCCCAATTAGAAACCAGCTTATCAAGTAATATCTGATACAATCTGACTCCTGACATGCTAAGAACAGAATGCTAAATTATATAAAACAGAATTCCATGTGGAAAATCAATGTGCATGTTAATGCTGACTGGTTATATGTAATGTATTCCGTGTCTTTGTGCATTTTCTACAGATTTTAGGTTGTAATATTTGACATTTGTTATATTATATTATATTTGTTATGTTATATTAACTAAACATTTATTTTGCAAACTGTGAAATATGAGTGATACCTTACATAAGTTCTTTTGTACATCATGCCTTATTATTAAAATCTAGCACAGAATATTAAAATAATAAAAATTGGTTCTCGTTTCAGTTGATGCTCCTGCAGCTTTTTGTGCCATTATGATTATTACTTTAAGAAAACTGACCTTTGAGTGATCAATGTCACAAATTTGCTAAAAAAACTACTTATATTTTTTAAATCAAGTTGAATTTTAAATTCCAGATTGTGAATGTATATGGTATGCACTCAGAGAGAAGTCACGAAGGCCCAATTTACTGTTTAAATAAAAAGGAATTTTCTGTATTGATTTTTGTTTCACCTGTATTTTGAATTCCACTTTGCATTTTGTTGTGTTTTATGAACAACATTTATCTGTGCACATCATTATTATTTTTTTAATTCATGTGCCCTTTCTCTGATGATGTGTTTACTGGTGTGAGGGCGGGGCAACCTGTCACTCGCATGAGATCGACCAATAGAAAACCAAGCCCTACATTTTTTCTTGCCGGAGAAGCAGTTTCACTCGAACATATGTCACAATAGGGAAGGAAAGACTATTGCAACTTCAATTTCAGTTAAAGGAAATGTATGTAAACTATGACTGAAGATTCAGGTGAGGTAATGATTATGAAATTATTATATACAGTAGGAAGTTGTGGACACACTCACAGCCATCTTTGAGCTGAATGCAGTGTATTCTCTCCAGAGACAGAGGGGGGCGCACTACCTTCAGTTTGTCTGATTTCTTCTGTGTTTTGGTCATCAACAACACATCAGTGAAGAGCAGGACCACAAGCTCCTAACAGACCAGAAAAGAATGTTGAAATTCTGAGGCAAATACAATTAATAGGCAACATCATAATCAAATTGGTCTTGTTTGTCTTGTCACTTGCCTTGTTGTCCTTTCTTACTCTGACTTTCAAAGTTTCTTCCAGTAATAGCCTCCGTACGACATTTGGTCCAACCCCCCTCATCGGACTTGTCAAATCAAAGCAGCACAACTCACGAACATGCTGTGGGTGAGATAATTTTGTTAGGCTTTTTTCTTTTTAAAGCAAACATTCATTGTTCTAACATTGTATCTTTGTTTACCTTGTCCATTTCTTCACTCAGACCTTCTATCTTGTATCCCTCTATCCTTTGAGCAGCAACAGAAAGGGCTTGTTTCAGATGCATAAAGTCATTTATAGATTCCAGAAAATGATTGACACTCTTCAACTACAGGACAGAGAGAGGCAGTGAGTGAGAAAAACAGAGTGCAGATCTTTATCTTTAACTTCAATGATAGAATAGACTGTGCAAGCTTATTTATTTTCGAGAGAGAGAGAGAGAGTGAGATTACAAGGATAATAAAAAGGCGATCCAGCTTAAGAGTTTGAATTTTCAAAAAAAAAAATATGTGGGATATTTCACACATAATCTATATAACTATAAACTATAGTTATATATATAACTATATAAATATATATCTATATAAATTACAGAAATTTCTGTCTGTCTGTCTGTCTGTGTGTCTGTCTGTATGGTCAGTCTGTCTGTATGTCTGTTATTCCCATATCTCTCAAACCGTTAGTCCGATGGATTTCAAACTTGACAGGTGTCTTGCTACGGGCACGAGTAAGAGCAGTGCCAAGTTTGATGTTGTTTGGATTAGAAATGCAAAGGATATCATTAAATATATCAGTAAAAGAAGCCCCAAGAAGGTTGTGGTTTAAAAATAAACATTCTGATATAAACACTGTCAGCTAAACATTAAGTCAGCTACACTGTTTACTTCTGAATATTAAATTTTATTCACGGCCATCATTTTTAGTAGCCTATTCACAAACTGTTTGCTCAAGCGTAGCGAGAGGGGCCACTCCCCCTCTCACACTGACACTGAAAGCTTGTTCAACTTGAACCGGCGCTGCACAGACCGATCGGTTTATGACATCAAAGTACCGCGAGAGCAATTCAAAAGCATAAGGAGCCGTCTACTTTCTATTCGCTCTCGCGGTACTTTGATGTCATTCAATGATCGGTCTGTGGAGCGCCAGCTCAAGTCGAACAAGCCTTGAGTGAGTACAGCGTAGGACCAGAGGCCACTCCCCCTCTCACACTGACACTGAGTGAGCACAGCGCAGGACCAGAGGCCACTCCCCCTCTCACACTGACACTGAGTGAGCACAGCGTAGGACCAGAGGCCACTCCCCCTCTCACACTGACACTGAGTGAGCACAGCGCAGGACCAGAGGCCACTCCCCCTCTCACACTGACACTGAGTGAGCACAGCGTAGGACCAGAGGCCACTCCCCCTCTCACACTGACACTGAGTGAGCACAGCGTAGGACCAGAGGCCACTCCCCCTCTCACACTGACACTGAGTGAGCACAGCGCAGGACCAGAGGCCACTCCCCCTCTCACACTGACACTGAGTGAGCACAGCGTAGGAGCAGAGGCCACTCCCCCTCTCACACTGACACTGAGTGAGCACAGCGCAGGACCAGAGGCCACTCCCCCTCTCACACTGACACTGAGTGAGCACAGCGTAGGACCAGAGGCCACTCCCCCTCTCACACTGACACTGAGTGAGCACAGCGTAGGACCAGAGGCCACTCCCCCTCTCACACTGACACTGAGTGAGCACAGCGCAGGACCAGAGGCCACTCCCCCTCTCACACTGACACTGAGTGAGCACAGCGCAGGACCAGAGGCCACTCCCCCTCTCACACTGACACTGAGTGAGCACAGCGTAGGACCAGAGGCCACTCCCCCTCTCACACTGACACTGAGTGAGCACAGCGCAGGACCAGAGGCCACTCCCCCTCTCACACTGACACTGAGTGAGCACAGCGCAGGACCAGAGGCCACTCCCCCTCTCACACTGACACTGAGTGAGCACAGCGTAGGACCAGAGGCCACTCCCCCTCTCATACTGACACTGAGTGAGCACAGCGCAGGACCAGAGGCCACTCCCCCTCTCACACTGACACTGAGTGAGCACAGCGTAGGACCAGAGGCCACTCCCCCTCTCACACTGACACTGAGTGAGCACAGCGCAGGACCAGAGGCCACTCCCCCTCTCACACTGACACTGAGTGAGCACAGCGCAGGACCAGAGGCCACTCCCCCTCTCACACTGACACTGAGTGAGCACAGCGTAGGACCAGAGGCCACTCCCCCTCTCACACTGACACTGAGTGAGCACAGCGCAGGACCAGAGGCCACTCCCCCTCTCACACTGACACTGAGTGAGCACAGCGTAGGACCAGAGGCCACTCCCCCTCTCACACTGACACTGAGTGAGCACAGCGCAGGACCAGAGGCCACTCCCCCTCTCACACTGACACTGAGTGAGCACAGCGTAGGACCAGAGGCCACTCCCCCTCTCACACTGACACTGAGTGAGCACAGCGTAGGACCAGAGGCCACTCCCCCTCTCACACTGACACTGAGTGAGCACAGCGTAGGACCAGAGGCCACTCCCCCTCTCACACTGACACTGAGTGAGCACAGCGCGGGACCAGAGACAGAGAGGGTCGAAGAAAGCAGCGGAGCTCAAGTAGCGTTTTCTCGGAGTTCACTATTTAGTCTGCTCCCTGAATCGTCGCGCTTATTCATTTGTGGATGTTAACTGAATCTGTAAGTCAGCTACACTGTTTATTTCTGAATGTTATATTTTATTCTGGTGCACTTAACGTTATCGCTACTGTGTAATGGTAGCCTATGCTATTCACTAACTAAACATATCCTATTCAATGCGTTCACAGTCTCTTTCACGGCCATCATTTGTAGTAACTTATTCACAAACTGTTTGCGTAAGCGTAGTGTTTTCTCGGAGTTCACTGTGTAGCCTGCTCCCTCAATCGTGTAGTTCAATATTTATTGTATGTCATTGTATGTCATGATGTCATTGCTGTGTAATTGTAACAATGAGCACTCAAATACACCAAACCAAAAATTACTAAAAACACACACAAAAACTGATTTTGCACGGGTACTTTGCACTAGTATATTAGATTATTAATACCAACCACTGAAAGTGCTTCTATTTTTATTCTATTCCATACTTCAATTGTATTTTTATTTGTCTCCTTTATTGGTTTAATGACAGCAGCACTTGAACTGCATTAAAAATTGTTTGCAATACATAATTATTGCAAACAATTATTAAAGTTCTTTATATATTCTTATATATTTTAGTGTTCTAATCACTTTCCCAAATCCTGAAATTTCATCAATTGAATGTGGTCTCTTTTGAACTCAGTAGACATGCAGTTTTACATTGTTGCTCTCAAGCGGAAACCTTACTTTTCAGGAAAAACTCTACAGACGTGCCGAAAAGTTCTGAAGGCGAGACACGCACACCAAGGAGAAAGTTTTTCTCTTTCACTTAGATGTCTACCAAGTTCAACCACAGATGTCTCTCCGTGGCCACCTTCGCCGCCATTGAATGACCAATAGCAGTGTCTGTTTGTTTGGTGGCCCAATCCGTAGGGCGGTCCACAGCAACCACTTCTGGGGACAATCCCTGCCGCTGATCCAAATCCTTAAGCAGATCTGCCTTGTATGCCTGCAGCACGTTCATTCTGTGCACGGCCATTCTCATTCAAGCGTGAGGTGGTCCGCAACGGCTCAGACGGCAGGGACGGAACCTTTAAAGAGGATGCATCAGCCTGATAGAGATAGTCTGTAAGCGTCTCCTCAATAGGATGCATCCTCACATATCCCCACTCACTCAATCCCTCCACACTCAAATAGTTTGAATGCTGAAATGGATAGATGCGAGCTGAATATGGCCTCTTCCATGACTTCTCCACCTCAGCGTAGAGTTCGAGAAGAAACGGAAGGCTCATTGGAGTGGGACGGTTGTGGCAGGAACCATTCCTCGTCTGCAGGGCTGGTAGGCTGAGAGAGCTCACTCAAAGCTGTATCTTTGCCCTCTTCAACTACATCTGTCTCCTCCTGGCTGGATGACGCCAGCAACATGCTATCGGCTGGATCCTTAGACTCAAGAGAGAGTCCTGATCCAGCAGTCAGTGATCCTGATCGCTCGAACCAGTGGTTGAGGAACGCAAGTGAGACATACCTTTCTTGAACTCCCCAGCCAGCTCAACTTGCAATCCCCACAACTACAGTCTCCACTGTGCCTCAGCTACCGTAGGGCCCATGCCATGGGGCGCAGACGCTTGTCCCGCATCCCTCAATGGGGCCAAGTGCAAACAGAGCTTTACTCATTGTGAATCTCTTATAATGGGTGCATACAGATCTCTTGAGAACTTAACGCACGTGTTCCTCACCCAGACACATAACACACAGGTCTTGTCAAAAACCTGGGACAAGGAGACACACACTTCCTGAAATGCTTGCTCGAGTGCTTAACCATGATAGTTGCCTTCACACATGCTAACACAAACAAACGTCTCCTGAAGACAAAAAAAAAAAAAAGCTGATGGCGTATATTGCAGGTGCCCTGTGACGACCCTGAGTCTCCTGATTCTATTGGTGCAGGTCGTGGGAGTTCCTGATTGGCTTTCCTCATGCTAATTGCTAATTAGTTAGAGTATATAAGAGTGCTGTGCCTTATTTGGGGCAGGCACTCTCTGGGGAAGCTCTCCTCAGGAGTGGCTCTTTATGTTTTCTTACACATGTAGCCTCAAGATTTTGTCATAGTTGTTTGTCATTTCTTTGTTTTCCCTTATCCCTAGACTTCTGTTTATTATTATTATTTTTTGGTTGTGATATACAGTGGGGAGAACAAGTATTTGATACACTGCCGATTTTGCAGGTTTTCCCGCTTACAAAGCATGTAGAGGTCTGTAATTTTTATCATAGGTACACTTCAATTGTGAGAGACAGAATCTAAAACAAAAATCCAGAAAATCACATTGTATGATTTTTAAATAATTAATTTGCATTTTATTGCATGATATAAGTTTGATCACCTACTAACCAGTAAGAATTCCGGCTCTCACAGACCTGTTAGTTTTTCTTTAAGAAGCCCTCCGGTTCTCCACTCATTACCTGTATTAACTGCATCTGTTTGAACTGGTTACCTGTATAAAAGACACCTGTCCACACACTCAATCAAACAGACTCCAACCTCTCCACAATTATTAGAAAATGGAAGAAGTCCAAGATGACGGTCAATCTCCCTCGGTCTGGGGCACCATGCAAGATCTCACCTCGTGGGGCATCAATAATCAAGAGGAAGGTGAGGGATCAGCCCAGAACTACACGGCAGGACCTGGTCAATGACCTGAAGAGAGCTGGGACCACAGTCTCAAAGAAAACCATTAGTAACACACTACGCCATCATGGATTAAAATCCTGCAGCGCACGAACGGTCCCCCTGCTCAAGCCAGCGCATGTCCAGGCCCATCTGAAGTTTGCCAATGACCATCTGGATGATCCAGAGGAGGAATGGGAGAAGGTCATGTGGTCTGATGAGACAAAAATAGAGCTTTTGGGTCTAAACTCCACTCGCCGTGTTTGGAGGAAGAAGAAGGATGAGTACAACCCCAAGAACACCATCCCAACCGTGAAGCATGGAGGTGGAAACATCATTCTTTGGGGATGCTTTTCTGCAAAGGGGACAGGACGACTGCACCGTATTGAGGGGAGGATGGATGGGGCCATGTATCGCGAGATCTTGGCCAACAACCTCCTTCCCTCAGTAAGAGCATTGAAGATGGGTCGTGGCTGGGTCTTCCAGCATGACAACGACCCGAAACACACAGCCAGGGCAACTAAGGAGTGGCTCCGTAAGAAGCATCTAAAGGTCCTTGAGTGGCCTAGCCAGTCTCCAGACATGAACCCAATAGAAAATCTTTGGAGGGATCTGAAAGTCCGTATTGCACAGCGACAGCCCCGAAACCTGAAGGATCTGGAGAAGATCTGTGTGGAGGAGTGGGCCAAAATCTCTGCTGCAGTGTGTGCAAACCTGGTCAATAACTACAGGAAACGTATGATCTCTGTAACTGCAAACAAAGGTTTCTGTACCAAATATTAAGTTCTGCTTTTCTGATGTATCAAATATTTATGTCATGCAATAAAATGCAAATTAATTACTTAAAAATCATACAATGTGATTTTCTGGATTTTTGCTTTAGATTATGTCACTCACAGTTGAAGAATACCTATGATAAAAATTACAGACTTCTACATGCTTTGTAAGTGGGAAAACCTGCAAAATCGGCAGTTTATCAAATACTTGTTCTCCCCACTGTATGTTTAATTCAATAAAACTTGTATTGATTAAACATTTCTGCTTGATCCCTCTTTTGTGTTGCGGCTTGAAACGAGCTGGTCGTAACAGCCCTCTTATACTCTCTGGCACTCTGGTAGTGATTTCATGGACTGTCATCGGCCAATGAAGTTGTTGTGTTGGTACACGTGCTTCAGACACCAGTCAAGCTGATATTGTTCTATCTATCCTCAAACCAGACCCACTATTGAGGTCCACTTCGAAAGGGAACAAGCAGAGACAGTCCAAACTGCATGTGGCACTTCATTCACAATAGAGGCGGGGTGGAGTTATGAGGTTTTACAGAGGATCCAATGGAGTTACAAGGTTTAGTCACAAGCCCTACTCAATACTTTTCATTGGTTAGATATTTGCTAAACCCACAGACAGACGTAAAGGGAGACAGATAGTATTTTTTGTGAAAGCACTATACTAGTAAATTTGATTTGAACTTAATTATCAGATAATATTATGTCTATATAAATGACAATAAAAAGATTTTACCATTAAAAATATTATGCACTTTGTATTTGTTTTACACAGTACAAATGAAATTTACAGTATATGATGTGATTCATCACCATTGTGTCACAGTCTCACCATTCTCTCAAGTGCGATTTGGGTGGGGAGGTTTTGTGTGGTCTTCAGAATAGCTTTCAGCAGAAGATGATATTTGGTTATTCTCTGGTGTGCTTTGGCTTGCATGTCGCCGAGTCTCATTCGCCCACAATGTGGATGATTCTCCACCCACTGCAGAACAGATTACATCAAGATAATCAGGACCATCATGCATGCATTTATGTTCATGCAAAATATTTGATTGTAATCTATGGCTTATGTGCATTTGTGGTGTGAATTGTGCATCTGAAGTCATACTTCTTTTTATACCCATGATCATATGTTAACTTTAATAGGTTTTAATTTTGGTTTAAGTACAACTAGTCAGTTAAAGATAAGGTTAATTAAACAGTTTTTGGACTTAATGTGCAGTTTTTTCTACTATGTACCCTTCAGTAAATAGCTCGCCCCCTAATCAACCACTACAGTCAAACCACCACAAAGGCAGGCGATCTTACAGTCATTTCCTGCTCACTCTGCATACTGTCCACTGGTGCGAAAAACATTGACAGGGGAACTTGGTGTGGTAAACAGTTCGTTCAAAATGTGGAAAACAAATTCACACCTCTCCACCCAATTCTTATGTCTATATTTGATTTTTTTTCCAGCCTTAATTTAGCTTCAGATGAAAATTTTTTTTTTTTTTTGCATAAGCTATTATCAAGTTTCCTTTTAATGTTTTCCACCCTTTAAATGGCACCTTTAAGATTTATTAAATCTCATTGAAATAAATCCGTGGAAAAAAAGAACCAAAAAAGACAGCATTGTACACATTAACATTAAACCCAACTCAAATCGATTGGCTAAATCAGGGGCGTCCAAATTTGGCCCTGGAGGGCCTCTGTCCTGCAGAGTCTATAGCTCCAACTTGCCTCAACACTCCTGTCTGGACGTTTCTAGTATTCCTTTATTAGCTGATTCATGCGTGTTTAATTGGACAGTGGCCCTCCAGGAGCAGGATTGGACACCCCTGGGCTAAATGGTGTTCAAAAAGTTCCAGAAGTGGAGTTTTTCACTCCTTGCAATGCTCCGTCTGTCCGTGTTTGCACGTTTCAGGCATTTTTCAGCGACCCTTTCTGCATATACACCGTTAAAACCAGTATGTGGCACAGTGTCGCTTCAGGTCGCTTCCTATCCTCGCGTCTTAGCTCCACCCCTTTAGGATGCGAGGGAAGGATACACCTGTGTATCCTCTCTCATGACTCCTCAGGAAGCTTCCTCACTCCTCGTTCCTTGCCTCCTTGAGGTGCAATTAGAGAACTGAGATATCCTTCAAGATGGCTGAATTCGATTGGTTTCCGGGTCACGGGCTGGAAGACGGAGGAGCGAGGTAACGAGGAAGCATCAATTTAAATATTGAGAAGCACCCCTAGTGTTTTTGAATGAATCAGTTGAACAGATCAATCAATTACTCATTCAGGAAGAACTTGTTGCCACCTACTGGCTGGAGCTAACTACTGATTTATTCAGGAACAAACCAACTGGCTGTTAAATGAGGGAGTTGTCGAATCATTCACTGAACCAGTTTGTTTAAAAGCATTGATTTATTTTGTGCTAGGATAAATGAGACGGCTTTGTTTGGAATTGTTGGAACTGGAATTTTGTCTCTAAAATGTCAGTAAGTCAATGGCATTGGCTCCAAAGGCTCAGTTATGCTCAGAAAATCAACCCTTTACTATTGCTTTATTTGCATTATAATTTTTTCAATTGAATAATTCTTTGCTTTTAACATATGAATATGATTTACTGTACCATAAGATAGGCATGAAAGTGTGGGTTTGTGTCAAGCTGTCTGCGTGCAAACTCCACATTTCTCTCCCCCTCCCAACAGTATTCAAAGTATGCAGGAAAGCGCTCAGGAAACTGGAAGACATAAAAAAAATGAGGGAGAAAGAAAAAAAAGGGTATTAGGGGATAGCAAAGGTAGATCTGTTTTTAGCTTTATTACTTATAATTTAATGAACAACAGTTTTATCATACCTGCAAACATCCAGCCTCAAGTTTCAGAGGGTCGAAAGGTCGTCCAGTGAGACGGACTTCTTGTAACATTGGATACATCACTTCATGCCAAAAGAGTCGATGTGCATCAAGGATAGAAGGAAGATTGGAAAAGAGCATTGTGGGGCTGACCTAAGAAAGAAAGAAAGAAAGAAATGGAAAAAGATGAATTGATACAGGTGATTGCCACAGACATGGGTGCTATCGCCCACACGCTCTACGACAGAGCAAAATCATTTTCCATCTGGTCCGCTCAAAATGTTTCCATTTGTGACATCACCGGCAATGCTCCAGATTATATTGAATGAACAGAATGAGTGAACAGCACATTATTTGACCGCACTTCTGCCGTCATGCTTATGCAGTCAGTCTGCTTACTATTAAGATCTGCTGAGTATGTAACTCTAGAAGGTCAATTCAGAAAAAAGAGTTTCCATGTAAATACTTTGTGAAAGATGAGACGAGATGTACATACTTCCTGAAGGAATCCGTATCCATGACAGTGTGACAGTGCTGCCAACACGAGCTGTGCGAAATGAGAATATGCATTAGCCAAAACTTCAGCATCTGTTGTACATGCATCATTTATATAAAAAAGGACTAAGGAACAACGTGTTAAAGAATATCTGCACACCATACATATATTATTTTTCTGATGCATGTTGTTATTGTGAATTGATTGTCTATATCTGATCAAATAAACTGTAATAAATCCATAATAAAAATAAATAACTGTAATGTTATTACATACGTCTTTGGCAATAGTGAGTTTGTTGATGAAGTTAAGCTCAGTATTAAGAAGCTCCCACAGCGCCTCCTGTTGGTGTCGCTGGGTTTTTGACATAAACTACAAAGACAAAGAAAAAGAGAATGCCATTAATCCTCCACCATACAATCAACGTACTTCTGCTGTCTTTCTTCTCTGTTCTGCCCACTCAAGTTTTTATCCACTGCATTTTATTAACTTTGAGCATGATTCTATTATTCTTTTGGCAGTCATCATCAATCACCCAACCTGCAATTTAAAAGAGATAAATTCGTAGTTCCTTGTTCCCAGTAGGAACTTTTAACTTTTCAAGTCAAAGTTGCGAGGGGGAAGTGCAACAACCCCAACTTCAGAATCTAATATGGCTGCTCAGCGCATCAACTGTAGTGAAACAGTAGAAATATATTGTTTATTAGCACTTCTGTTTGTCGGTGTCTCAATAAACTCAATGGTCGCACTATGCACATCAGCACTATCTGTGCAAAATACCACCTTTTTATGTGTTTGTACTGTAAAGGTAAAAGTAATAGGAATACTGGGAATACTGGGAAGAAGGAGAGGGAGAGGGGATAAGAATTACCAGGAAGGCACTATTTAAATTTCTTAAAGCTACACTGTGTAATTTTTTAAGTTGATTCTTAGCAAAAAACACATTGTTCTTTCAAAATGATGTGCTCATTAATGTGTAATTACTTCTACCAACTAATCAAGTATTCTCGTAAGTGTAGAATCTGCCATTTAGAATTCATACGAGCGAGTCGCTCGAATGGCGGCAGCCATGTTGTGCCTCCATCTTGAAAATACATTAGCCAAAGAGAGACATACCTGGAAATTCAAGCTTCGCCTTTCGCGTTTTTACACTCAGTGGCACCGTGGCGAATGCGAGGGGGAGATTACTCGCGACTGCCGGCAGATTTGAAATAATACGGCCACCGTAGGAGTTAAAACGCCTTTGGAATGGGAGGGGCTAGAAAGTAATATTCAGTTGGTAGTCATAAACAATTTCACCGCTAGATGGGAGAAAATCCTACACAGTGTAGCTTTAAAGACACAGGGTTGATGAGTAGAATATGAGAACATCATGTTACACACTCCTGTACAGTGGGTGGCGGTATGCACCTAAAAGTTGTTTGCAATCCGCCATGAATCAAGAGAAGAAGCAGAAGGTAAAAGTTTGCCTGGACACGTCCATCTTAGTTTTCTGTCCTGTGTAGTGAAGTCAGGTGTGATTGTGAAGTCATTCCCATGTAGCTACGACATCCCTCTTCCGAGGTAAATGGAATGCGCCATAACTAATCTAGTTCCAAAATGTATCTGCAGTGGTCAGGTGATACAGCATTCACATAGTACAAGTCAAGACTCTCAGAAAGTCCTGACATTGAAACACAAGTCGGAATCTCTGTAATTACGGTAATTCTGACATGACATTAATGTAGTCTACCCTGAGTTTTTCCTCCCAGCACATATTATTTCTATCACAAAAGTTGTGCGAGCAAATGCAGTTTTTCTCAGGCTAACTCAAAAGGTTTACTAGAGAATGCAAACGTTTTTTGAGTGAACGCAAAGTTTCTTGGAGAACGCAAAAGTTTAGCTAGATAACCAACTCGATCTCATGAGAAAACGTAGCTATTTTGCGAGGTAGTGATTTCGTATGAATTCATATGATGTGACTGATAAAAAAACATGATTATAAAAAAAAAACGTAAGCATGAAGGTATACACTCCTAATCCCAACCCCTAAAGGCCTAACCATCTGTGTGGCATAAGCAGATCATACAAAAAGTACAAATTCATCCAAATTAGCAACCAATTCGCTAAAATGTATAATAGTTACGAATTGTCATGAGAGCGTCTTGAAGAGAACGCAAAGCATTGAAATTATTTTTACCCTCCCATCTGAAATTTTCCCATCAACATGTCCCTTTAGGGGCTGAATAGAAATCTTTCTCCCAATTCCCTCTAGTTCCCTCTCTCTCCCATCCATCCATACCTCATGAGAGTGCACTATGTCTGTCCAGCTCTTTTCCAGTGTTCTTTCAGTACCTCCCTCTCCCCATGTCCACCTCAGGTCAGCAGGTATGTTGAAAGAGTCCAGAACTTGTTTCAGTGCATCCACCTGCCCCTGTAGAGAGAGAGAAAGAACAGAAATGTAATAGAAAAAAAATGTTGTTTAGTACAAATACCGAAAACGTACCTCCTGCATCTATACCCAGTTTAGGCAAAAAATGATTTACCTCCAATGTGCTGTTTTTGTCAGACACTCCCTGGCTGAAAAGCGCCTGCTTTAATGCACCTCTGGTCTTCACAATTGCAGATGTTCCCTTGCTCATGGTGGAAAAGTCCACAGATGACCTCCGCTTCTTTTTCTGACAATGCAAAAATTGATATGTGACAAGCTGAATCAACCAAAGCCTGAATAACCCACGTTTTGTAGTGCCATCCTTTACTAAAACAACAAGATTTACAAGTAGAAGTAGAAGCATTCCTCATAGCCCTAAATACGCAGAGGACATTGATTGGTTGATACAATTACATGACCAACAAAGGACATTGTTTCATGTTCTACTTGGTTAAATCACTTGAGGGCACACGTACGGCTGTTTCTTCTGAATATGTGAGCACCACTATGTTGAAAGCAGTGGGCATTTGTGTTTTATTAAAAAGGCTTCGGCCTGCATTTGTGTTTCAGGGCACCTGGAGGGTTGCACAATGCAGCAACTCCAAGGTCAAGGTCATTTGATTCCAATGGCCATGGACCACAGATACTGATACAATGCTCAATGATAAATAATTGTGTCCTAAATAAAGAAAAAATCTAGTTTAACCCTTAAACGCATACCTCGGGTCTTCAGTGACCCAAGACGTCATGTATACCCTCCTCCTCATTCAATTAGACATCAACCAATCAATTCATTATAAACAATATAACAAGAAAGAAAAAAAAAGAAAAGAATGCCAGTTTTTGTAAAAATTTAACAAGGTCGCTAACGACTGTATAAGTATATTTTTCTGCACAACAACAATTGAATATTTGAGGACTGAATAAGTGCAGTTCACCTTTATTCCACAAGGAGGCAATATACACAATATACGATAGGCCTACACATCATTGTGTATGAACACAATGATGAAGTGACGTTTCACCCGCAGGCAGAAAAGAAAACAAAAGAATAGGAAGCATCATCAGTAAAAATTATGGCTCAACGACTTACTGCAGAGCAAGTACTGAACGCAATAAAATATTAGTGTCACTACCACTTGATGGTGGATCTGGTAAAGAAGCTGTCAGCGTTAAAAAATATTGATTTTGAAGATGTTAATAATGATAGTTTTGAGAAAATGTTTGAGATCGCGAATGAGCCAGATGCTGAATGTACTGTGGCAAATGAGCTCTGACGAGGACAGTGATGATAGTAGGCTATAAAACTGCTCAAACGGAACCCTTCCAAGCTCAAAAAGGTAACAAAATATGCTTTATTTTATTCTTCTGTTACCCAGTTACTTCTGTTTATATTATCGCGACAGGGAGAGATCCATCCGTGTTATAGTTCCGTGTCACTTTTTTTTTTTTTTTTTTTTTGTAGGCCTATTCATGTTGGTCTCATATGGTTGTGAAAAATATAGCTACTATTAAAATAAATAAAATATTTTCCTTACAACTTGAACATGATTTACACATTTCTTGATACATTTTTAAAGGTAAAAAGTTTAGATAATGATGATAATGATTTAATTTAGAATAATTTGGCCCTCCATATTGGGAGGTTGCACCACATGATATTTTACATACAATCTGAACTAACCTTGTTATGTAAAAAAAAAAAATGATTAATATTTTAAGAGCCTTATTGACCTTGACACACAGCCATGGTTGGTTTTTAGGTGTCCACTTTATGATATTATATGTCTTTTTTTGTATTTTACTTATATACATAATATATGCATATTGCTTGACAAGAGTTTTTTAATAATAAAAGATAATGCCCAAGTACTTAGATTTTCCTTACAAAAATTTTCCTTACTTTTTTCTTCATTATGATATCAGGACAGTTACACAATAAAACATATTTTCTATTTTTGATCGTCACGTTTTTGATCCAAAATCAGGAAGTTATTTAATATAAAAGCATCTTCATATGGCAAACATGATTCAGTGCTGACTGAGAGTTGTGAATTCAGTACCTGGTGGCCTATAGTGTGGTATCTGTGTTTCTCTTGTGCCCTCCGCTGGCTGACTGGTGGTACTGCAATAACTCCATCAGGAACGTCTGCCTCTTTGTCTTCCTCCCTCTGTCTATCACTCCTGTCACCGAGAGTAGTTTCCTCTGGGGCCATGACATTACTCAGTTCCGGTCCATTTGATGGATTACTAATACTAAAAAGATTACAATAAGAGGATTAATATCTTAACACTTAACGAGATATATGATTAAATATGGTGAAAGAATAAACAGAGAAAGCAAGAAATCAGAAAGTAGTAGCTGCATTGAGTGATTACAGAAAAAAAAGTCATGCTATGCTTCATTTATCCCTGTGCATAATATAATGCATAACAGTACAAAACTGTAAACCACAAATGGAAACTGATATCAGACTTCTGAAGCCCACTGCACTGCAACAGTGACCTTTAAATCACCAAATAACACACACTTGTTTTTCTATCATGGTGGGTTTATCATTTTTCCATTGACGTCTATTGTTTTTAAATTGAGCTAATGATGACTTATGTTGTTTTTATGGTTAAATGAATTATTATTATTATTATTATTATTATTATTATTATTTTATGCATGTCTTGTTTTTACAATTGAGGACATCCCTAGATATTCCCAAGGTTTAGCTCACTTCTGGGGACAAATTTGTAAATATAGTGTTAAAACACACACTCACACACACACACACACACACACACACACACACACACACACACACACACACACACACACAGAGAGAGACGTTAGGTTTTCATGTTTCATATGGACATTCCATAGACAATGATGTTTCTACAAACTTTTAAACAAACTGTATATTCTATCCCCTATGCATCAAAGAAAACTTTCTGCATTTTTACGTTTTCAAAGAACATCACTTAGGATGATTAATAAGGCGTTTTCCTCATGGAGACCAAAACATGTCAAGGTCAAGGATTTCGTTTAATGCCATCTTTGTGGGGACATTAAGTGTAGGGTTTACCGACGACGACAACCACACACACACACACACACACACACACACACACACACACACACACACACACACACACACACACACACACACACACACACACACACACACACACACACACACACACACAAACACTCAAACACTCTCATCAATACTCAATTTGCAAGGGACTCTGATATGGACAGACACATTGAAGTTTATAAACACGCACACCCTTGTCTGATTCACACACTTCTCTGTAACTCAGGTGAGTCACATTTACCCAGGCATGAATCTCACGGGCAAGAAATTCATTAGGCTTTAGTGTGTGATTCATAAGACTCGCACACACACACATGTTCTGAGAAAGATCTAAAAAGTCAACCCACATTTGACATCACTTTTTGGCAATACACCAATTCCGCTCACCTTGTAAAGATTATCTTCAGCGATCTATTGAAAATACGTACGTGAAAGTACGTACGAACACGCACACACCACCATTCACATCCACATATGTTTACAAATTCACATCTGTCTTACAAGCATACCATGGCATATACTGTACATAAACTCATCATTTAGAAAAAAAAAATATAGGCTACAAGTAATTTAAGTGCCATTTACATCAATAAGTGAACATCTGCAGCGTAAGCAGATTTACAGTAAATCTCAGTTTAGCTGTGATTCTTATTTCAGACATTTTCCTTAACCGACCACACACACACACACACACACACACACACACACACACACACACACATTGACTATCGTGACAAGTCTTCCTCAGTAGATACCTGGATTTATCTGTGTCCATTTCCCTCAGTCAGACAGACATCTCTTTCTCTCCCTCTTGTCTCCCTTCTAGTCCTCTGTGTATTTTTCTTTTTTGTTCTTTAACCCTTCCTTCAGTAACAGGTTGAGCAAGCGAGACAGGATTCTTTAGTCTTAGATCTCAGGCCTGGCTGCGCCCTGAGAGGATAAACCTGATCCAGCCATTAGTGCTTTCTGATGGGATTGACAACCAGCCAGCTGTTGATCACAGGTGCTTTATTTACAACATGTGAAGTTATAATTGTTTAGACAGAGATGATAGATTTGTGGTTTAGTACCACATAGACAAGCATGACAAACACACACACACAAATACACACACATGCTCACACAATAAGGAAGAAAGATGCTATTTAGTGTCTATCAGGAAATGAATATGCCTGGAAGGTTTTGATTGGTAGCCCAAGAAAAACCCATCAGCATGATGGTGCAGTGATGTTTAGGCAGATTTGGCTCAGGTTTGGTCTTCAAGTGTGAATTTATTAGATTTTTGCCATTTTATCATATTTAAAGATATGTCCACAGTACAAATTGTGTAGTCAACCAGTGAAAACATGCAGCTCAGCTGATTAAAAATAAAGAACAGGGTTGAGGGCCTGAGAAATATCAGACAGGAACTAATTCATTTGGATAAGAATGCAGAAAAGCAACATTGCGCAAGATCTTACAGGCATAATTACACAAGCACCTTCATCAAAGGAGGACACGGCTGGGTGGCGCTTGTCTAGTGGTTAAGGGTCTGCTAATAAAACACTAGGCAAGCCCTTTAATCAAAGCTTGTGCTATAGGTTTCTCAAGAGAGGCCCCTAACAAACATTTGTATCTAAAAATGGGAATCACTATGAATGAAAAGCAAATTACACATTCAAAATATAAACACTTTATTTGTTGTAGATGATATATATATAATTTTACATATCATAATAATCTGTCTTTGCACATAAAGGCACCATATATGGGTAAATCATACAGGAATTATTAAAAAAGTGAAAAAGTGCATGATATCTGTGTGATCTAATAAAAAAAATCGCTTTCATTTTTTGCGAATGTTTAAGTAGTTTTTGGGGACATCTATATATACGTTATCGGCTAATGAGATATGAATGCACAGAAGTTGGCTTGTATATTACATTACATATTTCTAAAGAAAGACAATGGGAAGTAAAAACCCATGTCCGCTGTTGTAATGATGAAAAGGAGATGAAAAGATTGGTTGTTCGAACCTGCTTTCAAGTTTCATAAAAAATGAATAGAAAAACAGCTGTCTTGGGGACATGAGCCAAATATATGTGTAATAACAAAAAACATTTCAGCTGGAGTGGATAGAACATTTAAAAAAACGTTTAAACACTGAAAACCAGACAATGCTAAATTGACTCATTAGCATATTCAGCTAACAAATCTTGATAATACAAATCATCTGTGGTCAAATCAGCTTTATATTTGCACATGCACAACTTTAATGCCATCACCATATTAAAAGCCCATGTGATACAGAAACCATGGCAATACAAATGCAATTAAAGCGAGCTTTTGTTTCAAAAATACTAAAAATAAATCTATACAGTTTCAGCATTTTTTTTTTTTTTTGCCTCAATCTCACAAAACATATCAAGAACATGATCAGGTCACATTTTTACTGTAATTTGATCGAATAAATGCAGCCTTAGTGAACATAACAATCTTCTTTCAAAAAGTAAAAATAACCTTACTGATCTCCAACTTTTGAACAGTAGTGTTATATGGTGAAATGTGACCTGGACATGTTTTTGTGAGTTTTGTGCAATTAAAAGGAGAACTGAGAGAGGATGTCCATGATTATGTCATCTCCGTTAAATCTGTACAAAATTACAACCCAAACCCCAGCCACCCCACCACCCTTGTTCAGATACGGCATATAAACTTTGACAGCACTAGAAAAAGCTTTGATGAAATATATACAAAATTCACGTAACATTTTAGTGTGAAATCTTGAGACACCTGGAAATATGACATGGTGTTAAACTGTAATACAACTGTAGATGCACTTCCACTCTCAAAGGAATCCACTGGAATTTAGTGGAAGGTTAAGATCTCTATTAATGCCCTGTTCTCCATTTTCCTTCGATGGCCTCACGATGAAGAGCTCGTGTCCTGCGAAAGGAACCTGTTCTCGATGTTATCTGCACAGTTAACCAAACACATGTCCTTTAATGTGTCCGTGAACATCTGGATGCGGTGATATGGCAAAACATTGTTCCCTCCTCCGCTGCCACTGTCACTCCAAACCTTCAGCATCTGATAGTGGGCATCCTTGCAGTTCCGGTGGTCTTGTTCTGCCCTGTCAATGTTCTGCTCAGAAACACCAAGCCGACGTGCAAGTTCTTTAAATCGTCCGATAGGGACCTCGTCCAGCACAAAATAGAAGAACTCGTGAACTAGAAGAAATGGGGGAGAGAAAGACAACAGACATGAATAATCTTTAACCTTCATTACTCAAGCCTCCAGGGATTTGAGTGTAGAAACAAATACACACAGACATACTTTTGATCTCTCTTGGGACGCAGTCTGGGAGTTTTCTGTGCTGTTCTGGTTCGCATGGCTGATTTATAAAAGGAACACTCTCATTTATTTTGTCTGGTGGCACAGTGATAATAAATGTCTGTGGAAAACATAAAATAAACATAATTATTTAATAACATGCATAAAACAATAATTTCAGTCGTATCCAACTCTTCGTGGTTCTATCTTCTGACATACGCGAGAAACTGACATTGGCGATGATTTTTTTACAACGGGGGTCTTCAATAAACAAATTGAAAAAATGCCAGCGCACATACCTGTATTTACATCCTGTTTTCTGTCGAAGTCCATAGTAATCAATTGTCGAGTTCGGGCGCATAGGTTTAGTTACCTATGATCACACGCGTGAACTCGACAATTGATTACTATGGACTTCGACCGAAAACAGGAAGAAAATACAGGTATGTGCGCTGGCTGAATAAACATCATTTTTATTCATATCTTTCACATCTACTGCAGTCAGATTCATCGTGTTCACTCTGAAGGAATCACTCACATTAGCTGGGCACTTGTAATGACACATCAAGGATGTTAAGAGGCTAAAAGCTGGTTTAAAACTTGCCCCATTGAAGTCAACAGGGTGAAAATTTAAAAAAGAGGATAACATGGTGTAGGCAACACCGATTTTTGTCGTTGTTCTCTGTACTGACAGCACTCCAAATTTACAAAAAAATGAGCTCAATGTTAAAATTGACCGGAGTTCTCCTTTAATTTCAACCAAAGCTAGAGTTAAGTTGCTGAGAGCATGTAAGGTAAGCTGCTGCATAAATCTAGGCAGGCGGAGCTGGGGGAGGTGGAGGGTTTCAGAGCATCATTACAGGACCCTACGGCAAACACTGAACCAGACTATTGAAATGTTAAGCAAGCAATCTCATTGGCTGCAGGATCAGCAGAGGTCAATCGGTATGTGCTCACTGCTTGCAGATTACATGCCTGCGCTCTCTAGAGTTTCATGACTGAACTAGATATTTATTGAGGTAAGATTCAAATGTAATCTTGGGTAAATATTCTGAGCCCTGCTCTATCCATTCAGCAAGGGGTCTTGGGCTGAAAAAGTTCTATAAGTATAAGAAAACATATTTTAAAGAAATGAATACTTTTATTTTGCAAAGATGCATTGAATTGATCAAAACAGAGAATGTATTAAAGGAGAAAATGTATTACGGTTTCCACAAAAATGTTAAGCGGCACAACTGTTTTCAGCATTGATAATAATAAGAAATGTTTCTTGATTTCTGAAGGATCATGTGACACCGAAGACTGGAGTTCTTTTATAAATTTTTAAACTTACAAGCTATTTTAAAGTGTTATAACATTTCTCAATATTACTGTTTTTCTGTATTTTAAATAATACAGTAAAATAAGCCTTGGTGAGCAGAACCAGTTCAGCATTATTATACGTCATTATTTTTATTATGGGAAATTATTTTGGTTAAGTGTCCAAAAGGAAAACTGAATCATCTTCTGTGAAAACAGCACTACAGTAATTATGCGTTTAGCATCAAACGTGAATCATTCACACTGAGGAGATGAATGATGTGGTGTCTTCGTGTCATAGGTTAATGAAGAATTTTACCTGATCTTCGGGAGCAGCTGATGACGACTGCGTTGACAATGCACGATTCCTCTTCCTCTGAAGCCTGATGCCTTCATATAACATAAACACTCCCAATGCTACAACCGTGATACACGCACAAACGGGAACCAGTATTTGAGGTAATGTGCCTGAAAGAGAAACACACAATTAAATTCAACTCTTGTCTGAAGGCATGTTGTTTTTGGACCGCAGATACACTTTGCTTAGTCATGGCAGGGCAAATTCAAAAGAACTTGCTTACTAAACGGGACTTCCCAAAATTACTCATGTTTTTCAGAGATTTCTGTCCTGATTCTCTTTATCGCTACACTCTAAATTCATAGCTTGCCAAGAGTAGCCTGTTAGGCATCCACAATATGAGGAAAGCTAACAGACATCAACAACCGACTCATGGTTTCTGATGGACACACATTTTGAATGGATGTTGATCGGTAGTACTCACCTGAAGGACTTGTTGGATGGATGGATTTAAAAGAGATTGGTGTGGTGGTTTCACACAAGTGTTTACACCATTCCCCACATCTATAGGGCATAGAGAAAACTTTACTAAACATGTTGATTATTATGTTACTCAGTTCCCTTAATTGATCTGTTAATTAGCCACTAAAATAAGCTTCACCGGCTAATTCAATACACTTCAGTGTTTGTGAAGAGCAGCTACGACATGCAGAGAATACACTCTAACATAAAATGTGATAACTTAAACAAGCGCCAGCAGGGCTGACGGGTACTTAAGGGTGACTTACTCAGTGCATGGCTTACAGGAGTTCTTATCCTCAGCAGGGTAATGATTTTCTTTGCACGTACAGTTTGTATTCTGTTCATGATTACCTGACAAAAATGGAAACATTAACCAATGGTATCCTACAATGTAAATATAAGATTAATATATAACTTTATTTCATTTATGAAGCTTAATTAAGCTTGAGGAACTTACATTCCCCAGTTTTAAACTGTCCAGAACCACATTTCTTACAGGGAGAACATTCCCATTCAGTGTCGTCTAATTTCTTCTTGTAATATCCATCCTTACACCCACATTTCCTATTGGTATCGTGTTTACATGGCGATATCTCCTTGGAATTGGCTGTGGATAAGTGACAGATGAAAGACATATGAAAACATGGCAAAGATCCCTCATGTTCATCCATACATTTATAACTTTCTTTCTTCTGTGCAACACAAAACAATATAACAATAATAAAAATGTTTTTTTGTTTTTTTTTCAATACAATTAAAGTCAGTGGAGTCCAATGTCGTGTTGTACCCCATTGACAATTATTGCATGGACAAAACCTGTTAAAACATTTTTCAAAATATCTTGTGTGTTCCGCAGAAGATAGAAAGTCATCCAGATTTGTAACGATATGAGGTTGAGTAAATGGCATTCACGTTTTTTGCAAGTCTGGCATCTGAAGCAGTTTTTAAAGTAGTTTGATTTCTCCAGGTAGGTTCCATTTTCACATTTCACACACTCTGACCTTTTATTCGCTTCAGGGCATTCCGCTTTCAACTTATACCCTTAAGTAGGAAACACGAGTGAAAAGAAGGAGAGAAAGAAAACGTCAGTGGAAGCTGAACAAAAGATTTCTGTGGAAAACACACCCCGCTGCTACATTATCCAAATAACACGTTTTAAATGCGAACAGCTTTGCTCCATTATATGATTAATGTTCTTAAAAAAAAAAAATGAAAGGACATAAACTAGACAAAAAGAGCAATTCCATTGACACATTTCACATCTATAAACTAAAGCATTGAATTTTGCTTTACCTGGATGACATTTATCACAGCAGAAATTTCCCTTCTTAGCCTGGAATTCATTTTCAAGACAACTTGTCTTGGCTCCACTAATTGCAGAATGTGATATTGTATATGATTGGCTGACTAGAATCTGTGGGGAACACAATATCATTTGGGTGAAAATGTATGGAGAATGACATGCAATTAATATTATGTGTAGAGTGCACACAATACTGTATCCCACAATGAAATGTGCTTTGCTTGACCTTTCATTTCAAAAACCAGAAGTAATATCTCACACAATTTCAAATAGCTCCTTTTTCACTCATCATCTGGTCAGATTGTGTCTTTATTATGAGAATAAATAATTAAGATGACTGAATGGCTGTTTGGACAGTCTACTGCCTACACATTTTAATACTAACAGCATGCCCGAATACATAATAACTGATTCAAAAATGTAGATACAACATTGTTATCACAATGATGTTTGTTGCATTAGAGCATTAGAAAAAACATAAAAAAAAATATGAAAAAAATATATATATATTTTGGAGGAATGAACTATATATACAATATAAAGTGACTTCTCTGATGGGTTGATATTTCTTCAAAATTATGGGTAAGGTTTGACATTAAAACCTTGACATTAAGGTTAACATAAAAATAAAAAAAATCTCATGGCTTCTACAGAACCAAATATCATCACTTGAAAAATCTCATGTATGTCTTAAAAGGTTTATACATCATCATGAAAAATAAATTACGGAACCTGAACGTTGTGCCCCATTCCATAGATAAAGTAACCAAATATTTAACCAATCAAAACAACCCTTAATGATAGACAACTATGATGAAAAATTTACCAAAACAACATTTTACAGCTTTATTTTAGACGATAACCTGGGCACTTTTGAAAATGACGGCTTACTGCAGAGTAAATTGCTTTGCAAATCCTGTCTTACCAGCAATAAAATACACAGCTGACATTTCCTCATGGCCGCTGTAGAGGGCGCTAAAGCAGCTTCTTACTTCACCAAACTCACTGTCCGGACAGGTCGGAGGATGAAAGAAGGGGGAATAATTAAGTCCAGGTAACAACAGTAAATAATTACCGAATTATTCATTTCATAACATTACATAGTCAAGACAATGCAAGAGTTATATGAACTCTTATTTCCTTGTTGGCCTATATCAAGCAGAGTATCATTAGCCTACAGTAGCCTAACCTGTTGCGAAATAATGCCCAACGTTACATGAGAAACTTACAATCAGATATAAACCACACACAGTATCAAATACAGATGTCATTGTTAATGGCAGATGAGACCCCCACAGACATGTAGACTACTAAACATTTTCCCCCGTTTTAACCCTAAGGCACAGTCTCGACGCCCACACTTGCACTTGAAAGTGTCATACTAAAGATTGCCAGAGATTAAAAGATTTTACTGAGAACAGCGCGTGAACTTACCTCTCTACTCATGGCGATAGCAATGTTTTCCTTTATTATCCTCCCAAAAACGTTTGTGTCATCCTTACTGTAGCAAATAACTACAGAAAAGCGTGTTAAAAACGTGAGAATTGTAAAGTATCACTACCGTCCATTTCCTCGGAGAAGGAAGGGCAGTCGTTAACTGGAAATGTTATGCGTCACGATAGTCCGCTCCTCCTCGCGTGCCTATTGTGTTCTCAAGAAGGAATTCGAGCGGCGGGATGAAACCGAAAGTATGTTAGCCCTACTCTAAGTGAAGCTTCTATTACAACAGTGAGGAAGGCACAGTCTTGACTCTTTACACAGTGATGGCGCCACACTGCAGAACACAAAATGTGCTAAACGTATTAAAGTATTAAAGCAAGGATTGCTATGTTGGGTTACAGTTTATTTTACAGTGTCCTTGTTATGTTACATGTAGGCTACTTACCATAGTAATAAAAGTAAATTATGCATAATTAGCCTACATCATGCAACTAACCCTAACCCTACCCTAACCCTATATTGTAAGTAGCCTACATGTTGTAAATTAATATTAGCCTAGTACTCCTTAAATATAGGCCTATAATTACACTGTAAGGTGCTGTTCACACATAACCCGTTTTTTCATTCCAATGCGCTACTGTTCCATTGTTTTTCTAAACATGCGCCAGACGGACGTGAACCGTTGCGCTCGCGTTTTGCGATTTTTGTGCAGCGTCTCGCGCAGACACGGCATTCTAAAAAATGTAGCTAGTTTTAGTTAAACTTTTAAAAAACCCATCTTGAGACCTTGCGTTTTTCCCAATTTCACTGCCCACATCTTGCGTTTTTCAATAACACATTCTGTGTGAACGAGCCCTAACAATGAATAACAAAAAGTGTAACCCTATGTTGATGTCTTTTGTTGAGTGTTGGAGAATACACTTTATCTTATAGCCTAATACATTTTTCTATCAAACTCTCTGTGCTACAAGAGTTAAAGACAACTTAAGTTGCCCAAAAATGAAACAGCCTAATGTTATGACTTTCTTCCTATTTTTTTTTTTTTTTTTACATTTTTAGGAATGTTTTGGTATGTTGCAACTTGCATCCGGATTACTGAGTAAGTGATTTGAACTTGAAAACCAGGTCAGATTGAATCTTTCAAAATGGTTTTGTAAATAGGATCAACCGATTCATTGATAAGATCTGACACAAATGAGTCAGACATCGCTATAATTTGCTGGAATACACTGTGACTTTTACCCTGGTTAGGCTGGATGCGTTAACTCCAGCTGCCGAAAGTTGGAGCCAGCCTGCAGATTTTGGCCAGTCAGAGTAGATTTCACAAAAGAATTGCATAGTGTATGATGGGCATAAAAATGATGAGCTTCAGACTGTTCCATCCAGTTGGAGGATATCAGACATGTCTGATATTTTGAGCCAATTTTGGAGCACATATCATTGTGTATGATGTGCCTTTCTACTCTCATGAAGTCACAATAGGGCTTCAGAAAACTAGTCATGGAATGCTTTTATCATATTTTATGGTGGTTATGAGGCCCTCTTTAGGCTAGACATCTTCAGTCACCATTTATTGTCAATGCATGCAAATAGGAGTAGTTCTTCAAAATGTCTCCTTTTGTGTTCCATGTAGGGAAGAAAGTTATGAGTTTGACCTGAGTGTGAGTAAATGATGACAGAATTCTCATTTATGAGCAAACTATCCCTTCAAGTAATGGCACATTCTCATACCACTGCAGAGACTGCACATAAAAATACATACAGTACATGGCTTATGCACATGCTTTTTTGAATTGCACAACAAATGAGGAAATGTTTTCATAGCTTTCCCTGTTACAAGTTTTGTCTTTATTTATTTTTCTCTAGGTGGAATATGAGCTAATAAGGCTCTTCACTGTTCACTTCTAGGTTGAGGAAAAAGTTAAAGACTTTCTTTTATAATAGCAGACAGAATGTTGCGCTTAGCTGCTGAGGCAAAGAAATAACTTCCTCACCTCCGAAACCACATCCTGTCTCCATTTCCCCTGTGACCTGCAGTGTAACCATGGAGATTGTAAAAACTGCCCACAGATTTTGCAAAGACTAATTAACAAAAAGAGCTAAACAAAACTTTGTTCTGCTACTTGTGTATTAAATTTAGATGGCTTTTTATCTTCTTTAAGTTTTGATATTTAATTTGCAATGCATAACCACATGGCTCAAATGGCAAGATCCTGCTGTTTCATTAGCTTGACCAATAAGGCCAATACTGCACCCGCAGGGTTTGCTGGCAGATTAAACAATTATTCTCATGTTAAAAATGGAGCTCGATCGCTTTATATGATGAACAGATTGAATTTAGGCTCAGGATTCATATATTAGACAAACAGCCTAACTTAAAGGAGTTATATAATGGTGCATGCACTTTTACAAGTTGATTGTACTGAAATGTGTGTTGGCAGTGCCTGTACACAACCATCATAAAATGATAAAAATCCATCCAGTGTTTTTTTTTTTATCTTCTTATATGTTTTCCCCTCTCTCAAATCAAACTAAGCGATTGTAGTGTTCTGTTCTTGGGTGTAATAAGGAACACAGCATCATTTTGATGTTCCTAAATCCGAACCGCTGAAGACGCAGTGGCTGAGTTTTGTTTTCGAAGGGAATATTCCCCACGATCAACGTCAATGCTTTCATGTTTGCACGAATCATTTCACACACCAGACTGCTTTACAGATGAGGGTCAGTATAAAGCTGGTTTTGCTAAGAAGCTGCTCCTGAAAAAAGGATCGGTACCAACTATTCCTGCTGAACCTCCAGAAGAAGAAGTGAGTGTAACGTTTTATTAACCTTTATATTAATATTTATATTAATCTTTGCAAATCGCTTGCACGCTTTACGATGAATGCGGCTAAGGTTAACACTCGGTACATTACGGCATGTTTTCTATGTACGACGTTCTCAATATAATTCATAATCCCACGTTTATAATAAACAATGCGTTATGGTTATTGTGTTATTGTGTTACAAACGGTGTACGCACAGAACAGAGGGGCGGGGTGAGCAAAGCTCATTATCATTTAAAGACACATGCACTTAAACGGCGTGCTGAAAACAGAGCTGTTTTTGACCAGGTAAAATTAGTGTTTTCTTACAATACTAATGAGAATTTTTTAATTAAAGTACATTACAAACTTTTAATTTAGACCCTAAAAAATCATATTAGCTTGTACAAAAATGCCATTATATGACCCCTTTAAAGCTGCAGTCCATAGTGTTACCTCTTTGTCACCATCTCTGTTCGTAATATGCAATTGCAGTTATTCGCGGAATTATTAACTTTTAGTGGGTTTTGCCCAAGCGGCAACATTCTAATCTGAAAAATGAAGCCTACCCGGAAGTGCGAAAAACTCCAATACATCGAAAATCCGCTAGAGGAAGGTCCCAAAAGGGAGCAAATGTCCATAGCCCCCATGTTAAAATGTCCGTTTTCACAGCATAAATTCAAGTTTTTACAGGTTGGTCCCATGGACTTTTATTGTATTTTTCGATAGATTCCGAGTGCCTGACAACTGTGAGGGGGGTGAATTTTTTTCCGTTTTTTTTAGATCATATTTAGATATAAAATGTATGACAAATAAGGGCGTGGTTAACTTTGATTGACAGCTTGATAGACAGCTGATAAGGCAGCACCAAGGAGAATGACAACATAAGAAGCGCCATTTTTTAACACAGTTGACATATAATACTACTGTTTTTGAATCATGAAATGTAGTTTTAAGAGTTTTTCAGGTGAGAATGTAGTTGTTTAAAGCTCAAATCTGTGGTTTATTTATAAAGATTTATGAAAATTTTATGCAGGTTGTGAGATCCAGCGATGACCGGGCGCTCGGCGCTCATGTACCCCGCCTGGAACAGCCTTTCCTCGGCTAGTCGTTCTGACAATTGCCGCTGACTCTGGCATCTCTGTAGTGGTTAAATATGAGATATAATTCGTCTTGTGTATATCTAACGGGCGATTTTTGGTCTCGTGAATCTATAATTTGTTCCCTGGCCAATTGTTTTGACTGAGGGTTATTTGTATATCTTCTTGTACCTTTTACTTATACTTTTATAATAGCTAATATTGATTAAACTGAAATTTAACAAAAAGAGACCATGGGTTGAGTTTTGTCATTTTAAATTTTTCAATGAAGATGGTCTGTAATGTTGTTTACTGCAACATCTGTTGTTTAGTACAAATGCACATATTGCCTGGACCATATTAAAATGTTTAATATTTGTATATTATATTTAAAGCGAAAAGAGGCAGGTTTGTGTTTTATATTTCGTTTTGTTATAAATAGGCAAATGTTATATGCAGTGAATATAATCAATACGCGTTGCCTGAACCACATTTGTGTGGCTATAATGTTTAAGATTTCTTTAAATGAAACGAAAAGAGTCAGTATGGTGTTTTATAACATATTTCGTTGCCTAAAGTAAACAGAGATAACCGGAGTAGCAGAGCGAGCTGAGTGACGCGCGCTGCGTCCTTTACCCATATATGGATTGGCCAGTAGGTGGGCGGGGTTAGGATTTCCCAAGATGGCCAGTAGCACCTCAATGCAGTACAAAAGATCCGGGGGGAGGAGTCGGATCTCATATAAGGGGTGGAGATTGGTAGGTTTAGGGGTGGGTCTAGGGATCAGGGGGTGGAGTTGGGTAGGTTTAGTTATGTAAGGTGGGAGGAGTTGGATCTGGATCCGACTCCTCCCCCCCGGATCTTTTGTACTGCATTGAGGACCATCTCAAGATGGCGCCGCCCATACCCCCCCATAAACGGCTTCAAAACCGTTCTTCAGAAAGTCTATGGGTGACGTCACAGACGCTTTGTCCATATTTTTTACAGTCTATGGTTTTGCCTCGGCACGGCACAGCGCGGATGAATCCAATGTTTTGAGGAGAATGTGCGGCTGTCAGTCACCGCGCCGGTGTGGATCCTGTCATTCGGAATCACAGATTCTACTTTTTGAAAGTATGACCAACATTCGAATTTTCACGGGAAAATGTCGTCTGAATAAGTAACATCCACTTTTGTTTGTAAGGGGGAAAAAGCGTTGCAGTAAATCGGGCTGATTATATCTAACGATCGCTTATCATATCACGTCAAACCGTGCAAATTATACGTGACGTAATAACGCAAACTTGCTCGAATTTCCCGCGGAAATCCACCAGTACCACTGGAATTAAAAACATTATTACAAGCTTACCATTTTGAATCGAGCTAAGGCAAGCAGATAGTTTTGAACACTGGCTGGTTATGTACTTGCTCAAAAAAATATTTTGGATAATTTCTAACCCAATGAATCTACAATCGCCCCCTAAACCCTCATTCACTATTCCCTACGTTAGTCCACTAATAATGTTCACTTGAAGGAGTGAAAGAAAAGGAGTGAGCAAATTCGGACAGGCGTTGAGCGTACATCGGTTGTCCTACACGTTATTGCGGTGCAATGTGGGATTGAATGAGTGCACTCAATAACATCCACTATGGTTTCGGACACCACTACAAATGGCTCTCCCCTCAAATAACACTCTATTTGAGGGTATAGGGAGCGATTTCGGATTCAGCCATAGTCTCTTGTAGACGCCTTACCTTTGATTGAGGGCAACAGTTGGATTCCGTAAATAAAAATCCCATTAATTTTCTCCATAGAGAGATGTACCTGTCCTCCTACCGATATACCTGTCAAGAGATTATCTTCATCAGCCTTAATCACCTGCTCCCAATTCCCACAGACCTGTACTTAATAAAATAGACTAAGAGGCAGGGTATATCTACATTAGACTCACAGAAGGACCTTCTGTTTGCGCCAGACTTGCTGTCTGTGTAGTCCTGTTTTGTTTGTTAATTTTCTGTCTCTGATTGCTGAGTTTGTACCTTCATCTCATATTTGGTGTCATTAAACTGCCTGCAACTGCATTTATTCAACTACGGAAGCCTTCTTATAGAACCTTACCTCATGTAATATACAGAAGATGAAATAGATCTCCTCAAAGTGGTCTCTGATTGGAGACCCCCTTCTTGGAGAGCATCATACTCATAATCTCAGATGCCTAAAACTAAAACATCTGATTGGTTTTAATTATCATCTCTATCGTGGTCACGCTCTCACGACATTGCAGTTCTTCATCATCATGAAAGTGTATTATCTGCATGCGTTTAAAAGCCATATCAGTCTAAACTTCTGATATATGGTTTTCTGAGTGTACACATCCGAAGCACGCGCACAGAGAGCTGGCGGCACGTCCCATGAGTATTAAACTAAGTTCTCTTTCATGTCATATTGCACTTAAACTGTCTAATACACACAAGGTTATGTCAAAAACACACACAGTTCGCATAAACACAGTCGGTTATGTCTGTTAACGTAAACAGCAAGTAAAGAAATTGCATGTGTAGGCTTTATTAGATCTGTGTATTAAAATGAAAGCAGCGTAATATACAGTACTACTGCTATATATGCTGTTAATATGAATCAAACAACAAAAGAAAATCAGAAAATCACTTAGTGCTCTTGACTGAATAACTTAGTAGCTTTAATTAGAATAGATTTCTTATTTGAAAGCTGCTGTTAAATGCACTGGCGAGGAGATAAACACGGCGGACTGTGTACAGCTCATTCAGGGCGGGGTTTATGCTAATAAGGCGGAGTCCATCAGCAGACGTGGGCGGGGCATCCGCATTTGTGACATCACATTGCATATAAACTGCAAACGGCTTGTTCTGAGACGCTGCTTATGATTTATGGGGATTTAAAATAGAGAAGTGTGTGGATTTTTACCATTATAGGGTGCTTGTGTACACTACCGACACACAGTTATGTTCAAACACCATGTAAAAGTGAATTTGCATAATAGGCCTCCTTTAAGACATTTCCTACTTGCAGTATAAAGGAGAACACAGGTTCTCTGCAAGAGATGACCAGTTTACTAAAATTTCAAATGCAAATCCAAAAAGAAAATATTCCATCATCTGCCAGGATTTTCTTAACTCAAAAGAACATCAGTTATTTCACAATTTGCAATCAAATGTCACTTATAAGGGAAAGTGTGAAAACATTGAGAGGAAAGTACTGAAATACAAAGCACACTGCCACACCTCCACAATAACATTTTTCACAGAATAGAAAACCAAATTGATCTAATATGACAGCATTGAGGAGGGGTCTCACTCATAAGGGGGAAAACTCTTTTACTTAAAGACTAGAGTTCTTTAAGGTCGCTTGCCAGTCAGGAGGTGATGTTATCTGCATGAGCAGATTTCACAATATCTTGGTGGTTGTAGTGATGTTGTGGTAAGCCCTCCTTTTACTGTAAACACTTAACTGCACTTGTGTGTGTGCACGTGTGCTATAGTGGCATGTCTACAAGAAAGACATGACTCTTCACTCTTAGTGGTATCAGTTCTGAATAAAACCAACGATTTGACAGCTCATATGTGTGAACAACAGTTGGGGAGACCAATTAAGATAAAACAAAGTGAATATATTTTTTGTAAAATAGTCCACAAAAAACATTGAGGCAGATTTCAGACATAACGTTCTTTACACTTACCAGTCTTTATCTTCATCTTCATTAATCTGAGCTCAGGATAAGATGATGAGCTTCATGGATTCTGTGTGAATCGGACGTTATTTCAGCATTGACCTCACTACTAATCTCATGTCTCAGTATGAGTAGCTGTTGTAGTGCTGGCTTCTTCTTTTTTTACTCATGGTTTTACTCAGAATGAGACCCTTTTCATCTAGAGTGTTTTTTGTGCGTATGTATTTGTTTCAAAGAGAGTGAGAAAGGAGAGAAAGAGAGAGTTTGTTTTGGAACTATTTGAAAGTTTAAACAAGACATGAAACATTTGATGGAAACTTTGGGGTAGGAAAAAGAGGCGCAGGAGAAATATTAACAGAGAGCAATAATGCATCGGTTGGGGGGTCCTAGGCAAAGTCATCAATAACGTTTTCTGAATGTTAGTTCATAGATGACTCATCATCGTGACATTCTGATAGATTTAATGCTGAAATGTTGTCCCCTCATCTTCAAAGTTTCAGAGGGGCCTGACTAACTCACATCTCTTGTCGTTTTATCACTGACTGCCTGCTCTTACACTGTTTCAAGGTAAGACTTTACTCTTTCTCATTGCGAATATAAAAGGATTTAACAGGTATGGGAAAAAAATAAAAAAAAAGCAAGCTAGTTAAAATGTAGCCTACTATGTGATGCACTAGCTATAATAATCTTATTGTAAGGGTACAAATGTTTATATCAATGTTAAAGGAATAGTTCACTTTAAAATGAAAATTCTGTCATCATATACTCACCCTCATGTTGTTTCAAACCTGTATGAATTTCTTTCTTCTGCTGAACACAAAGGAAGATATTTAGAAGAATGTCAGTAACCAGGCAGTTTCTGGGTCCCACTGACTTCCATAGTAGGAAAAAAATATACTATGGAAGTCAATGGGACCCAGAAACTGTCTGGTTACTGACATTTGAAACAACATGAGGGTGAGTATATGATGACAGAATTTTCATTTTAAAGTGAACTATTCCTTTAATTAAAAGTTCAAGCGAATAAAAATGAAAACCTCAAGGCTATTCACGCAACTGGGTCAAGCTGAATTTAGTAAGTCAGCGAGGGTCATCTATTCTGGTTTTTATTTTAAGAATGCTCAAAAGATTGTTGTATAATCATTGAGATTGTTGTATAATCTTATTACATTGATTCACTTATGCATGTACTTACGTATTCCATTCACATACAGTCTAGAGGACGAGGCTACTAACCTATTGTTCGTTATAACAACATTTTATTCGTTTTGGAATAAAGATAAATTATTATAACTTATCAAAACCTAGGCTAGTTAAAAATACATACCATCATTGTCAGACGATGAATCTCCATATTTTGTCCTTTTTTTCTTTCATAAATGATCAGGTGTGTTTGACTTGAAGTGGCGATGCACAGCCCAATTGTTGTATTGACGTCAAGTACCGCGAGAGTGATTCGAAAGCATACGGAGCCGCCTGTTCTCTGATCACTCTCGCGGTACTTTGATGTCAGGCTGCCATTCATCAGTCTGCGCAGCGCTGCTTCAAGTCAAACACAAGTCACTCTTTATGTCTGTCTTTGGGTTTTGCAAATATTTAACCAACGAAAAGTATTAAGTAGAGCTTGTGAGTAAGCCTAATCGTGACTCGTAACTCAATTGGATCATCAAACTATTGGAAAATAGTCTATGGTAAAACCTCATAAACCCACCATGCAGTTTGGACCGTCTCTGCTTGTCTGCAATGCAAGGGTAAATAAAGAACTGTTGGTTTGAATAAGTACAGCGTTTTCTTTACTCAAGAAACGCAATATATATATATTTATACAGATCAGTTTTATGTAGGTATATCTGAGGAGTGAAGAAGAGTGTCTAGTCTAGCAGTCGTTGTGTCTTAAATGGCCTGTGCATAGCACTTCATCTTTTATAACAACACAAGCTTTTGACCAACTGATAGAAAAAACTGAGTGCCTACATAGCTACAGTAAATTTTATAACCTGTTGGTTGATGAAAACTTCCTCAGATGTGGCTGTTATAATGACGGACAAATTCTCAGAAATTTCCAGAAAAGCGCTGGTCAAAAACCTCCATTCGAGCTTGATTTTTGGGTAAAAATGTTAATAATATAAAGACACATGCATCATAAAGCCACAATATCAACTTAGTTTGTCGACGTTGTGTAATTTTTTTTAAAAGACTGTTTCAATATGTGCAATGCAATATGTGTGTGTTGCATTTAGCATAAATTGCATTTAGCAAATTATATATACCGTAGTGTAGCCTGTATGTATTTGATCATGACTTAGTGCTAAAAGATCTTAGTTTGAAAAAAGATATTTATCAATAATTAGTAGGCTACATTAAGCATTTAACAAGAAAGGCCATCTTTATCAGTCATTGACAGCCAAGTAATGCATTTATGATTTATATTATGACTCTTTACATACGCTGCTAACACATTTAAAGTCATTCCAGGTGTCATGTGTCATTCTGAACCTTCACAATTTCTTTTTTTCTCTTCCAGTAAGATGCTTGCCCGGCTCATTGTCCTCCTGCTCTCGTCACATGTCCTTCTTCTCGTCCAATCACAGACGTGCAATGAAAGCACAGAGTACTTCGAAAATAAAAAGTGCTGCAAAAAATGTGAACCAGGTAAATGAAATGCTGCCTCATCACTGTGAGTGCAATCAGAAGACAGTTTGAGGAGAAATGAGCACAGTTGAGTCAGAGTTGAACTTGAGAAGAGTTAAACTGTTAAGATTAGATAATTAACATGATAAATGGAGTTTAGTTTAGAGGGCTGTATTGAGTTAAACAAACACGTATGAACCAAATACGTGTGTAATAAAGCAGGAAAATCTAAAATAGGAATGTATAGAAATAATCTAATTTTAGAGACTAAATTGATTGCAGACTGTTTATGCAGACTTAATCAAGGCATATTTCAATTGAAAAAGACTGGATGTACCCTTTGATCATATCAAAACCGGCTGTATTATGTAAGAATATTTCAGGGTTCAGTTGATCTATGGTTTGATGACATTTACCTAACGTCTGAGAATGACACATCAGGTTTCTCGTACGAGGATGACTTGTTCTCTGAACTCAAACTGGTAAACTCTCAAACTAGTCAGTGTTGAATGCCACACTGTTATCATTTTGCCTATACAGCAGTAGAGTCAGCATGATTCTGCCAGTACATCTCATTACATGTGTTTCCCTGTCTTTGTGTGTGTTTAAACAGGAAAGTATATGAAAAAGAGATGCGTAACAAGCTCAACTGATACTCTGTGTGTCACATGCGGAAGCGGCTACTACATGGACGTCTATAATGACAATTTTGATTGTCACCATTGCACGATGTGCACCAAAGAAAGTACGTCCACTCCATTTCTTTTCATGTTTTATGTTCATTCAGTGATTCGTTTGGCTGTGTTCTGAATCTTCAGATGAATCAGTAAACTAGAAATACCAAACATGACAGTAAAACAAGATGGGGGCTTCCCCTGCAGCAGATCATGGTGGGTTTTTAGTACAGAGGTAGGTGGGGGTCTGAGAAATGTCTGAGTGTCTGGTAACAAACATGATATGGGACAGCAAATGTTAAAAATACACGTGTAGCTCTGGAAAAAAATGGCACCTGAGCGACGGAATTTATTATTCGGAACGGAAATAACTGCCTACTGATATGTCTGAGATGTTTTGATAGGCAAAAGCCTGGCTAAATCACTGTGATTAAAATATATACGATCAGTAAGTTATGACAACATGTGTTTTTAAATTGCTTTACTCATCAAAATAAGTTAAGCAGTTTTTCAAGATTCAAATCATTGTTTAAGTCAGTTTAATGTCATTTAAGTTGAAATGACTTAAACATCCAAGTTGATTGTACTTTCAAATTTAAGGCAGCAACTTTTTTTAATGTGTAGATAAAATTGGACAATTAAACAACAAGTAGAAACAAAATACTTGTAAACAGGTAGTAGGAAGGAAAAGGAGAGGAAGTGCAAGTAATGTTTAAAGTAACTGAACAAAGAAATATAGCTGATATGTTTGGGACCCTGCTAAAAAAGACAAGCATAAATATCCATCGACCATATAGATAAACTATTAAACCAGCAACGTCCCATGCTGAACTGTCTTTTTAACAGTGGAAGTGAATTCTGTACAAATGTTGTTTACAATATGAATGACTGCTGAATCCTGTAAATTATGCAGAAAGTTTGCACATGATTCTGTGTAACCTGTGCCATGTGATTCTTTAGCTCAGACTGAAGATGCTTAAGGTCACCTAACCATGCTGAGTCTTGTGATAAAAAAAGATGAGTAGAAATGAAAAGTGAATATCCTGAGGTGGATCTAGAAGTTAATTGTGAGTCAGCAGAAAAAAAAAACCTGTGTTTGAGTTTGCTGTTTTATTTTGACACTTGTGTCTTGGTGAAATGACTGTGCTTTAGTAAGCAGTCACATGTGGATACAGGTGCTTTTATGTCTTTGGGGTTGGTTTGTACTCAGCTTTTTCTTTTTGTTATATGAAGGTCACATTGTTTTTGTATTTTTAAATCTACTTTTCAAATGCGTGGTTTACTTTTTTTTATGTGTACATTTTACAGTTTTAAGGTCCGTTCACACCAAGGACGGTAACTATAAAGATAACGATAAAGATGTCGTTCTGAAAATCATTCTCGATATTAAAGAACAGCTATAACGATGACGGCACAGCCACAGAGTCCGATATCGTTGGAATCACTTTCAGAACGATTTCATCCAGTGATAGAAACATTAACAGCCAATCAGAATCAATCCTGCTATATAGAGCTTGAGCATTTAAAGTGACAGACAAGTACGCGCTTATAATAAACAGAACAATGTCGACCGATGGTGTGGACGCTATTATGGTAATCTTAATAGTTATCATTCTTGGTGTGAAAACTAATTTAAAATTTCATTTTTATTTGGAAATTACATTTTTAATGAAAGTTCAAGGGGAAAAAAACTCAATTTAATGAACTAGTGAGTGATTTAAGGAAGTACCGCAGTTGAAGAAACACAGATGGACACATACAGTTCTACATAACCCCCTTTCACTGGTTTGATTTTGCAGATATGAAGTATGAGAAAGACTGTTCACCGAAAAGAGATGCTGTGTGTACATGTGATGAGGGCTTCGAATGCAGTGGCAACAAATGCGAGATGTGTGTGAAAGTCCAGACAACTACTACGTCCACAAGCACTGCTTTACCTAAAACAGCACCGCACACCCAGAGTGAGTATCTGAACCCTGACGCGCTGTTCTCAGCCTGTTATATTCATTTTATAACCATTTACATATATTTGGACTGTTGTGGTATTTCCAGCTGACAGACTGTCACACACACAGTTCTCTACTGACCTGTTTACTCTTTCTCTCTCCTTCTCTCCATTCATTTGCTCCCTTTCTATCAACCTCTTCCAGATAATGTGTGGATCTCGGTGAGTCTGTGTTTTGCATGTGTGTGTGTGTGCGTTCTGTTCACCTGTTTCCTTCTTATCAGCAGACATGCACGACCATGTGGATGGATCATGTCAGCATCAACCGGTCAGTGCCACTATAATTCACAAACCACTAAAGTGCTCTTTATACTCTTGCATAACTTCTTGATACACTGACATTCCAATGCATGAACAGTATGTTAGTGTAAGGGCGTTTTCAGACCTGTAAATTGTTTGCTTTGTTCCCAAACAGGGACTTAATTTGTTACAGTGTAGCAATTTCTTTCTGGTTCGGCTTTATCTGTAGCTGTGGTGACACTTGCAAACATTTATAGGAATGTATAATGCTTTTTAATATTTTATTTTCTAACATAGCATAGGAAATATAATATAATATAATATAATATAATATAATATAATATAATATAATATAATATAATATAATATAATATAATATAATATAATATAATATAATAATATCTGTGATGGACTGACTAACTGTTCCCAGTGTTGTTTATAATATATTCATTAGAAATAATATTATATTATATTAAATTATATTATATTAAATTATATTATATTATATTATATTATATTATATTATATTATATTATATTATATTATATTATATTATATTATATTATATTATATTATATTATATTATATTATATTATATTATCTGTGATGGACTGGCCGATTGTTCAGAGTGTAGTTTATAATATATTCATTAGAAATAATATTATATTATATTATACTATATTATATTATATTATATTATATTATATTATATTATATTATATTATATTATATTATATTATATTATATTATATTATATTATATTATATTATATTATATTATATTATATTATATTATATTATATGTGATGGACTGGCCAACTGTTCAGGGTGTAGTTTATAATATATTTATTAAAAATAATATTATATTATATTATATTATATTATATTATATTATATTATATTATATTATATTATATTATAATATTATATTATATTATATTATATTATATTATATTATATTATATTATATTATATTATATTATATTATATTATATTATATTATATTATATTATATTATATTATACTATATTATATTATAATATCTGTGATGGACTGACTAACTGTTCCCAGTGATGTTTATAATATATTCATTAGAAATAATATTATATTATATTATATTATATTATATTATATTATATTATATTATATTATATTATATTATATTATATTATATTATATTATATTATATTATATTATATTATATTATATTATATTATATTATATTATATGTGATGGACTGGCCAACTGTTCAGAGTGTAGTTTATAATATATTTATTAAATATAATATAATATAATATAATATAATATAATATAATATAATATAATATAATATAATATAATATAATATAATATAATATCTGTGATGGACTGACTAACTGTTCCCAGTGATGTTTATTATATATTCATTAGATATTATATTATATTATATTATATTATATTATATTATATTATATTATATTATATTATATTATATTATATTATATTATATTATATTATATTATATTATCTGTGATGGACTGGCCGATTGTTCAGAGTGTAGTTTATAATATAATATAATATAATATAATATAATATAATATAATATAATATAATATAATATAATATAATATAATATAATATAATATAATATAATATAATATAATATAATATAATATAATAATATCTGTGATGGACTGACCAACTGTTCAGAGTGTTGTTTATAATATATTTATTAGAAATATAACATACATTATTTATAATTCACTTCTATAGTAATTTCATTGTAATATGTGTTCAAATTCAATATATATATACACATTTTGAGTTTAATATTTCACTCAATATATTAAAACATGACATGAAATTGTACAGCAGGAACGAGTCTTTAATGATGTGTATCGTACTGGGTCTTCAGGTCTCTGGCGCTTCAAAAAGAGCAACTCTGAATACAGTCAGTGCACAAAGGAAGATGAGGTACCGATGCCAGTGCAGGAGGTGTGTGGAAAGACAGAGAAACTGGAGGATGTCTGAGAAAGGAGGAGGAAGAAGGCCGCTGATGCGTCTAAGGATCGAGTACTTACTTTAGGACAAAACTGCTGCTGCCATTTACTCAAGAGAAGAGTGAGAGGTGAAGAGGTGGCTCATCTGAAGGTTCAGTGAGAATGACAGTCCATCCTGAGAAATAGTAAAATATACGACTTCTCACTGCACATAAAGACACACTCAACATTCAACATAGAGCTAATTTTTAGGTTTTCTTCTCTGCACACTTGTTTGTATTTATAATTGGGTAGTTAATGCGCAAAATCCACGTGAACTTTGTTAAACTGTATATAAATGTACAAGGGAAAGTCTTTATGTTAGGTACCTGCTCAACATTTCTTTTCACAATTTTAAAAGTAATATGCTTGTTCGACTTCATGCAGCTCTGCTCAGACCGATCAGCGGCTGACTTTAAGCAGTGCATGCCGGTTAGAAATTGTGTCCGACTTGATACAGCGCAGGCCCCACGTGAATGTGATGTATGACATCAGAGTCCCGCGAGAGTGATTCGAGAGCATCCGCAGGATTCAGCTTCTCAAGAGCGGCTGCACCAGAGCCATATAGAGATATATATATATGGCTCTGGGCTGCACGATCTATGATGACGACACAGCTGTTTCACGATTGGCCCGATACAACAGTAAAATCTCCTTTCATGTAGTCGTGATTTTATATTGTCTCATGTTAATCAAAATAAAACTGATTAAAAAAAAAACTTAGACCTCACTACATTGGTTTTTAAATAGTATAGGCTTATTTGGAACGTTATTCTTGTACAAACAGACGCTGTATGAAGCAGTACATAATCGAATTAAAACATCTCTGAAAAGTCTGTGTATTTGACAAATTTTGCCTGTATTTCACTTCAGCTGTGGTAAAGTATGGAAACACAGCGCGAGCGTCACTACGGGAAGCAGAAAGTGTCGGACTTCACGTCTCCGTTTGCAGTTCCTCCCCGTCTTCACATCGGCTGCCCAACACACCTAACGTCTCAAATGATGAGGTCATCAAAGCTGCCTGTATATAATATATATAGCATGTCAAACCACGAGGCCCAGAACAGTTTCATGTTATCTATCCAATTGCATAAAACAAAAAAGGGAATTATATTTGTAAGTCCATGTTGCAGTGAAATGAATTAAGTAGTGAATTTAATACCAAAAAATAAACTTTTATTGATTTTTATTGCACTTTACAATCAATATCAGCTATAACAAAAATGTGCATTACAGTGAAAATACAGCATAATACATGATGACACAATGTTCCTGAGCTGTGCTTATTGAGTTCCCAGCGAAGAAACAATATTGTCATTTCCAGACCAACATCAAAATGTCAGGGCTTTTTTGACAGCACAATCCTTCATGTCTGCCACACAAAAACCAAAGAAAAGAGGAAGAACACTGACAACATCAACCAGGGACTTAACGTGATTGAACAATGATAAACCGTGTGAGGGCAAAAACACTGTTTTTTTTTATATTAACAATTGTAACAGAATTAATAACAGTTATAAATAAAAAATGTTTACTATTTAATAATGGTATGTGTCAAGATTCAAAATGCCCCACTAAATAGAGATTCATTCCCTTTAAATAGATCCAATATAGATAGAATCAATCGATCGCTCTAAAGGAAATTATGGGGCACACTGCAGTTACAATAAACTTTACTTCAAATAAATATCTCAACATACAGTGTATGTGAATCTTAAGTGTTTTAGAGCTGCACTTTGCCTTCAAACACTTTGAAAAGAGGCACTGAGATTCCACTTTGTTCCTGAGGGTCATTCAAGTATCATAAGACCAGCAGTGAACTGAAAGCCTGTGGTATCGACTCTTCACAAAATCAACATTAGGATCCCACTGCTGTTCTGATGGCTTAGAATCGGTGGTTACGCAGACACGTACTACTGTATGGGAAATATTTCAAAAGCTGGCATGAACTGTCAGACTCATACGCAACACTTTTTTCATCCATACTGTCACTCAGGTCTTCCCCTAACACAGCTTCTCTTTGAAATCCCCTGCCTGTGTTAGAGCTTTAAAACTGGGTAGTCGTAAAGCATCAGTTAAAACAAACCACGCAGCAGTCGAACAGTACGGAAGAAGAACGGACACAAATTTCCCATGATCCCTCACAGCACCTCTTCTTTAGATATGTGGCACTCTTTCCCTTGCTCCTGCGATGGGAAGAAGATAAAGTCGTTCTCTCTGCTCCGTTCCTCCTCAGACAGATGGACGGGAGGAGACTGAGGATAGGACGCGTTGCTGTTATTTAGCGATTCTTCTTGGAGTTCATGTGCTTTTTTCTCTCCTCCATCCCATCCAAACTGATTGAGCAAACTAACAAAAACTGTCTGGGGACCGTAGATGTGGAGAGGGCCTGCGAGAAACAAGAGAATGTTTCAATTTTTTATACCATTTGTACATGTTTGCTTGCTTTTTTTTTTTTCTCATTAAAATTTGTGTGGGTCAATGACAAATAAGTGTCCAAGAAAAGAAAAAATTGTTTAAAAGGTGTTAGATATGTTTTTATTCTTATTGGTTTCATGTTATTTTGAAAAACATTACATAAAAAAAAAATGTAATGACTGTAAAACTGTAATGTGGTGAAACTGTCAAGTCCAAAGTATGTTATACATTAAATACACTGGAGTGTACTCACAAACACGTTTTATAGGGACGTTTCATAGACATGATGGTTTCTATACTGTACAAACTGTATATTCTATCCCCTAAGCTTAAAAGATTTAAATTTATTCTATATGATTTAAGGACCAAAAAAAGTCCTTTGAACATTTCTATGATATCATTCCCTTTTTTGTTTTTTTGTACTGCATGTTTATGCATATTGGTTTGACCACATGACATGATTTCAAAGACAAATATTTTTCAGATATTAATAAGCAGTGAAGCAGTTTTGTTAACAAATGATAATAAAAGATTATGCCAAACTACTTGATAAGGTTTTCTTTTCAAGATTTTCATTCTTTTAATGTTTTTTAATGCTCTTTTCAAGAATTTCATTATTCTGATACACATTATTTGTAGTTTACTTCATGCCATAAAGTTCATATTTTTTAACAAATTAATAAATCTGGAGAAAAAAAAAAGAGCATAATGTGTTTGACCGTTTTAATAAAAGATGAAAATCACAAAAAGCATCCTTTTATAGTACCTAAATTGCCAGCTGGAGGCACAGCCTGCTCTGAGCTGACTGGCTGATGAAAAGAGCAGTCTGTGCTGTGATTGGTGGGTTTGCTGGCATGTGACAGCATCTCCTGTGGGTGGCGCTGCTCATCCGGTTGGCTGGGAGAAGGTTTGGTCTCACTGTCCACCTTAAGAAATTGAAAGACTTGTAAGTCATATAATGCATGTTAAAATACTGCGCAAATGTGCATTCACTCGTCACTTACCTCTATGTTACCCAGAGAGCACTGTCTGACAACTAATGGAGAGGAGAAACAATGAGAGGTGAGACAGATTGACCCAAAAAGAAGAAGAAATATGTTTTGTGATCATGTATGTGTGTGTTACTCACAATGCTTAAAACATTCCTTCTCTTTCTTTCTGCAGTGCCGGAAGAAGAGTGTAAGGATGATGACAGTTAACACGAACAAAATGAACCCAAAAATCCACACCAAATTATAGTCAACTGCGAAATAAGCACAAGGAAGTGAATTAGCATAACTATGTTGAGATGAATAGCTGAACAGGTGAGATGAATAACGTCCTATATGGGAAAGTGCTCTTAAATGGTGCTATCATTAGATGACAGCAAAAAGTACTTCAAAATCTAAAAACAGGCATAAACCAGTGTCTTAAATATCTGAATATCCAGTGCGATTAAATATCCAAAAATATTTCATATTCATATGTAAATTGCGCATGCTTATTTTGTCCATTCGTTTGAAAGATCTGAAAAAGCGCATCTTAATTCCAGGTGTAAACAGGGCCCATGTGACGAGGGCCCCGGGGGCCCTTGCTGTCAGGCCCTAAAGCCCTTGAAAGTCTGAGGTCCGCAGTCCGCAATCCAATCTTTATTCAAGCACACGACTCTTCCTTACTTCCTCTTTTTTAATAATTTTAAAATACTGCAAGTGTGTAAACACGTCATGCAGAACAGGGGTTTGAAAACTTTTTTGTCAGTTGAACCTTTTAGAATATTTATTTAAAGTACCCTCTGAGATTAAAGAGGCCATACTATGCCATACTAAGTCTTGATTTTGTTTGTGGCTCTACTAGAATAGGTTTTAATGCTTGGATATTCAAAAAACACATTATTTTCCATTTATTTGAGCACCTCTCTTCCCAGTCTGTCAGTAACGCTCTGTTTAGATTATGTCTCTGTGAAGCCCCTCCTTCCGAAAAGCGCAATGTGCTCTGATTGGTCGGCTGGACCAGTGCGTTCTGATTGGTCAACTGCTCCGAGTGTGTTTTGGAAATGTCACACCCCTCACCATAACAACCAGTTTCAACGCACTACTAAAGCAACTCAACCAGGCCTCGCCCCCTTTTTTGCATATGCCTTGGGTGGGAATTATTTAAATGAGGAATAATGTGACGTGTACTTTCTGGAAAAAGTTCAAGACTATAATCCAGGCATTTTAGCGAGTTCATAAACAGTGCTTACTGATATAGAGAAAAATATAGATATAGAGATGCTTTAATATTACAATAATTTAATATCAATGGTTCTCTGATATCGATAATAATAGTATAGTAATTATTATTAGTAGCAGTAGTAATAGTAGTAATAGTATGTTTTAACTCTATAAAAATTAAGACATAAATATATTACTGTTGTGAATTAAATTTGTACTATACATTTTTTTTATTTTGGTTATTATAATAATAAAAAAGCATCAGATGATACAATTATTTCATTTAAATGCAGCCTTTAATTTGTTTATCGCACTAGGCTATATCACGATTATCGTATAGGCCCATTTATTTATTTTCATTTTACATTCAGTATAATAATTTTTTTAGCTTTTCATCATCTCACGAACCCCCTGCAGTTCCCTCACAAACCCCAGTTTGGGAAACCCTGATGTAGAAGAAAACAGCCATGCTTACCCTGCAAGCTCTGTGCACTTTTGGATGAAGTGGTGGATGAAGTGGTGGATGTAATGATGGATGAAGCGGTGGATGAAGTGGTGGATGAAGGGACGTCAGAGGAGGTGCTGGACAGGCTAGTCGTGGTGACGGGAACACAGTTCAGAGGGTGGCCTGTGTAGTCGTCCCTCTTGGTACATTCATAACCCTTCATACAGCGACACTCTACATCTGATGTCGTCGTACACTCCTTCGCCACCTCCATATACAAATCTAACACACACACACACACACACACAAATGTGTTTTCAAAATGAAGCACTTTTTGCCATACTTCCTGTTTCTATTCTCACTTCATCTTGTTTATACTATCATCATGGGTATATTAGGTGTAATGATCTTCATACCAGCAACGCAGCTCTGGAAGCAGCGGTGGCAACTGGATTCTCTGTTCATCTCACTGGTGAAGAAACCAGTGGAGCATGGAACACATTTACAGTTTGGCAGGTATTGTCCTGAGGGATGATGGATTGGCAGCAAGACAGAGAGGACAAATTGGAAGTGGAAATGAGGAAGACAAATAAAAAAACAAAAACAAGAAGAGGATTAAGGTCAAATTCATTATAAAACTAACAAGATATTTTTCATTTTTTAATAAACAATTCGTTTGAAGTAATTACATGATGCTGATTAATTAACCGTAGCCTATTTATTCATGTGTATCATCATTTCCTAAAAAAAAACACATGATAACAATTCCGATATTTTGTTTGTGTACAAAAAAGGGCTTTAGAAGTTAATTTTAGTTTGTTTTGTTTTCATATCATTAAATATAAGCCTGTTACTGGCCTATACACTTACATTTTAAATGTACATTTTAGAGTTTACAGCAATAGATTTTACAGTCAGTCGAGTTTGTCATCGTGAGGAAAATGAGGCTATTAAATTGTTGGTCCACTCTAATGCAAGTACGTATGCGTCAGACGGACATCTTTGGCCGTCACACCACATTTCACTGTTGACAATTGCCAATTCTTGTTTTATAATGGAATATTGCATTAAAAATGCATTCGATGGACAATTTACTATCCCATGAGGCCATGGGAGGGGTTTATGAATTGAAATGTAGCGACGCAACTGACGCTGGTAGGTCACGTGACAGTAACAACAGGGCAGATGTATTATGCCCGGATTGAATTCATACTGTCCATATTCATACTATATATAGAACATGTTTTTTTTAAGGGCCTCAAACACAGTGATTGCCTTGTAGTGCAAATAGTTTTAGTTTTACTATTTCCTGCACTGTTATTCTTCTATAGTTCTTTACCTATAGCGGCTAATGAATTGGAAGTCTTGCACATTCACAGGAAAGCGTTTACTTTCACATCAAAAAAATATGGTGGATAGGTGTGAAGGAATGTTATGGATAATTTCCCTTATTAATACTTTATCGCACTAAATGAACATGTTGACTCAAGAGCCCTATAAAATGCACAGAGCATGGTGATATAAAAACATGGTTCTTTGCGTTTCTTTTGCGTTTGCATTTCTTTTTCAAAAATAACGCGTTAATTCCCCTAAGAAACTCTGCATTCGCTTCCAAACATTTGCGTTCTCCTGCAAAACTATCGTGCTGAAATATATTTTTTCCTCTCAGCTCATAATTCACAAAAGTTTTCAAAGAGAACACAATGTTTCTTGGGGGGGAACGCAAAGGTTTTACAAGAGAATGCAAAAGCATTGAAAAATAATTTTGGAGTGGAAAAAGCCCACCCTGTTGGTAGAGGATATTTAAATGAACTCTGCCCACCAATGATTGACCCAGTTAAATAACTACCAAGGAAACCCAATCTGATAACAGAATCGGGGGTGTGGAGAGCAAGGTGGGTAGTGTTAACTTTTGTAAACTCCTTCTTCTACCTTTTCCCATCGCACGCATAGGTGTCTATCTAAAGTAAAAACTAAGAAAATATTTAAAAAGTGGAAATAAAGTGCCCAAAGAGATTTTAAAAGTGGGAATAAAATGTTTAATAGGCAATATAGGGGATGTTTTTATTACTGCAAATAGTTTACTACAATACACTGAGGAGCAAGTAGTATCTGACACTACTTGCACTAGGTATAAATAGCATCTAACAACTCTTACACTTAGTGCCATGTAAGTAATGCAAGTAGTATCTGACACTATTTGTACTAGGTATAAATAGCATCTAACAACTCATACACTTAGTGCCATGTAAGTAATGCAAGTAGTATCTGACACTACTTGCACTAGGTATAAATAGCATCTAACAACTCTTACACTTAGTGCCATGTAAGTAATGCAAGTAGTATCTGACACTATTTGTACTAGGTATAAATAGCATCTAACAACTCTTACACTTAGTGACATGTAGCCATGTAAGTAATATTTACCATTTTCTCTTTAGGGGCTCTAAAAAAAAGCCGTTTACACATCAGGGTCGTAGCCACGGATGTGCTGGTGCAGAATTATTTTTTATAGTCTCAATAAAAAACGTTTTACTAAACTTGGGCTATTGTTGTTTACTTAGAATTTGACTTAGAATTTAGAACTGACCCCTTGGGCCCTATCTTGCACCCAGCGCAATTGAGTTTGTACACCGACGCATGTTTCATTCCTATTTTGCACCCGCGCAAAGCGCGCTTTTCCCTCCACAGAAGCACGTCGCTAAACTAGGGAATGAACTTGCGCTTCCTGGGCGGCAGGCTTGTGCAAAATTCAGAATTTCAGAATTGGCCTCCATTCAATTCATGAATTGGAATTTGAATTGAATTTACTCCGCCCCACAGGACTTTGAATTGAATTTGAATTGGAATGACAGGAAGTGGAATTAAATTCATGGCAATTCAAAGAAATTCCACACAGTCACACAACAGAATGTGTTGAGTCTAGCATGCATTAAGTGTTAGGAAGGTTATTTTGGAAATGTTATTGCTTTACTGTTATTAGTTACCCATTATAAATGTGGTTTGGATTACTTTATTTGGATAACTTTATCAATGCAAAGCAATTTCGTTTTAAGTTGATTAGTAGCTAATTGAATTAAACGTTTTACTTCAGTAATACAACTAAATACAATTACAATAAATCAAACTTAATTATTTGTTCTGTGACTAGAGCTTTTAACATTCATTGCTGGGGGAAAACATATCATTTTAATGTAACCTGTTACCTAGTTTAAACTAATATTTTTTGAAGAGTTCAGATGCAAAAGCCTCTATGTGCCATCTGAAATTTTCTTCTAAAATGATCAATTTTATCAAGCTCGTATATTTAAGTTCAGTAATTTCACTTAAATGGCAATGAAAATTACCTATTGTCATTTAAGTGAAATTACTGAACTTACATATACGAGCTTGATAAAAATGATCATTCTAGAAGAAAATTTCAGATGGCACTTAGAGGCTTTTGCATCTGAACTGTTCATTTATAATGTAATCATATCTGACATATACCGTAAAGCTTCATTGTTAAACACTTCACTTTTCACTTATTGAATTTCTTTGAATTTTTATTGAATTGCAATTCTGCTTCCTTTAATTCAAATTCGAATTGTAATTCTAGATCCTGTTTTTGACATCAATTCAAATTCAATTCAAATTCAAGAATTGAATTGGAATTAAGGAGTCATTCTCAATTCAATTCTGAATTGTGCACAAGCCTGCTGGGCGGTTCAGTGCAAAAAAGGAGGCGTGTTCCGGCGCAAACAATCCCTGGTGCTATTTTACTGTTTCATAAAACAATTGCGCCACTGGCCAGAAAAAACCTAGTCTAAAGTCAGTGGCGCGTTGCGCGTTGTTCATTATGCTATTTTAAGGGCGCATGCTTGACCATAATGTATAGCGTGCACAACGCGCATACACTTTGATTCTCTAATCTACACAGAAGCAGCGGTTTTCATTTTTGCAAATCATATTATTACAAACGATAGATAGATAGATAGATAGATAGATAGATAGATAGATAGATAGATAGATAGATAGATAGATAGATAGATAGATAGATAGATAGATAGATAGATAGATAGATAGATAGATAGATAGATAGATAGATAGATAGATAGCAATCCGCCATGGAAAAAGCGCGCCTGCTCTTAAAGGGAATGTGAGATGATGCTCTGATTTGTTTATTTCACGTTACGCCCAAACCACACCTATGAATAATGAAGCTACTTCAGACCAACCCCTTTTAGATGGTCATTTATCCCGCCGGGAAAATAGCAACAGCGCCGAGACCCGCCCACAAAGTTACTTGCGCTTTGCGCTTTGACACTTGCGTTTCAGATCGTTAAAATAGGGCCCCTTGTTTCCATGGCGACGCGTCGTGATTGTCACGTGACACACAGCAGCTGTATCGCTATTCGTTTTATTTCGTTTTTCCTTTTTTATTAAAAATATTCACAAACTTGCTTACCATGTCAACTATCTGATATTACGATTATTCGTTTAAAAACTTTTATAAATTATCTTGATCTATAACGAGATGAGCGCTGAATTCCTGAATTCCACAGTTTCTCCCGAAATACATGAAAGTGGCTGTTGAACTGGGAGAAGAATAGAGTAAACTTTGTAGTTCCGCTATGTGTGTCTGATATATGAATAAAACACGTCGGCAAAGTACATTTGAATAGATTGTTTTTGCTGCTTCCATAGACATAAGTGTGTATTTTACAAACTACAAATGTATTGTTTTACTAGTACTTATGTGTATTTAAATGTCTGAAACATAAAATAAACATTATGTGGTTGAAAACACTGCATATTAGTTGTTAGTTGTGATATATGACACTGGCTCAGCGCCAGCCAACGTGCGAGAGCAGTTTGAATCTGGCAGTTCTGTGACGTCACTGAACATTATAAATCATACTCTCAGGGGAACAGAAATAAGAATCCCATATATGCTGCCATAACGCTAAAAATGTTAAAATGTAATTTACATTTTAAATTATTTTCGTTAAAAAAAAAAAAATCTGCCGACACTCGGACTGCCAACCAATCAGCAAACAGCAGCTGACTGTGACCCCAGCAGCTCCCAGGCCCAGAGATGTTTGCCGCACATATAAACAACAGAGAATTTTTGATTACACAATCACATTGCTAGCTAGTATTATGTCGCAGAGCTCCCTGCTTAATTTTTTTTTAGCAAAAAAACTCGGCCTGTTACAAGCTGTTCTGTGGAGCGCTTGTTTTCAGCAGTGAACCAAATCAAATCCAGCAACAGAGCAACCATGCTCACAGAAAGACTAAATAGCCTCTCGTTGCTGACATTTGAACGAGAACTCGCAGAGACACTGGACCTGGATTGAGGCTTTCAAGGCCAGGCCACGCCGTGTCGCCCTTTAAGCAGCTAACAGGCACCAAGTTATATTATATATAGTTGTATGGTTATGTGGGGCATGGTTATATGGTTATGGTTAATAATTTTGCACATTAATCTGACAATGAATGTGGCACACCCAGATTTTCAGATGCACACCCAGAGTCTCTTTTCTGGCTACGCTAACGTTACACATTTCTTACAAATTGCACGCACACATAACTGCCAACCATAAATGCACAGAATAGATTAAAGTAAAATGAATATCATAACATATTTAAAGACGTAATAACTCAATTTGTATTTGACTGTGCACAGACTTCAGCTCAAAGGGCACACACACACACACTGCATATCTTTAAGGCGGATGTGGGTGCTACTCACACACAGTACGTGCACACACACTTACATGCACAGACTCATACTTGCTGACTGAGGTCTCTTAAGGGGAGAGATGAGAAATAGCATCAAAAACAGGACGTTACACAGAAGCTTAAACAGGCAGTGGCATTCTAATGAAGGAAGTGGTTGACGCTTGTGTCTCAGAACGTACCATTTCCCATCACGAGAGAAAAAGAAAGACAGAGAAGGGAAGAAGAAAGAACGATGAAGAAAAACTTAATAAATAACCACTGATTTCTTGAGCAATTTCTTGCTCAGACCACATTCGTAATACTGGGAAGTGTGGTGACAGAAAAGTACTACACTCACGCTCTCCGCACAAACAGGGATCGAATTCAGAGAAAGTGATGCCACATGCCAGACATAAAAGGCTCTGAGAAATATAACGACCAAACATGCACTCTCACCTGCTGGACACAAAGAAGCGCAATCTTCTGACAGGTCTCTGGGTCTTCTCACTTTACCGTCCTGCTCAAAGCAAACGACAGCACAAAAGACAATTAGTAACGGATGCATCCAATGCAGTAACGCTGTATCTTTAAAGTGCACATTAGACTTCGGTTCTGAAACGGTTCTGCTAATTCAGCGTGCAGCATGTTTACGTAATATATCATACGTATTATAACATATATCATAGTTACCATAGGGAGGCCATTAATCAGGTGACCCGTCAGCATCGCCATGGCTACAGATAACACTATCACAAGCATCTTTAAATAATAAAATGAAATTAGACAAGAAGTGATCCACGCACACAACATATCACACACCCTACATCAAACTTTCGAATAAAGAAGTGTGATGTGAGGTTTCACATCAATTTTCACGTTCATGGTCAATAACAATAACATGATTTTTTATATTTTCCATCAGCTGAGTTTGCACAACCACAAAAAAAAAAAAAAAAGGGAAAAAAAGGAAGTAGATTTGTGGATCTGATGCAAACAGCAAATAAGTATGTGACTGGCTTCTTGTTTAGTTTACTTTTAACAGTTTCACTAAATCATTTTAGATTTCAGTCAGCATCTTATAACAAAGACCTGCATTTGAGAAAAAAGCGCAGCAAGTGAAAAACACGAAACAGCAGAACAATAACTGTAGTATAAGTGAAAACAGTCGGTACCTCACAATTAGTAGAATCCATAATGTCATCAAATGCTTTCAAACTGAATTTCTGTGTCTTCTGTCAGTCTGTGTTCTGTTCTACTCATCAAATCTCATTGTTTCCTCACCTGCTATGTCTTCCTGTCATTCTCCTCCCTCTCTTTCTCACACTGCCCTTCACCTGCTTACTGTTTTGGAGAGAGAGAGAGAGAGAGAGAGAGAGAGAGAGAGAGAGAGAGAGAGAGAGAGAGAGAGCAGCTGTCACGGTCTGGTGGTTGATGTTTCATTATTACTGGTTTGATTAAGGCTATTCAGACTGTAAATGTATTTCTAATTAGAGAAGTTTTGGAATGCATCATAAAAACATACACATATGAACACACTGAACCGTTTCCACGGATCTGCACACAAAATGAAAATAACTTATTTTCTATATTTTATGTTGAACAAACTCCCTTTTAGTGGTACCTAGACTTAAATCAACCTTCATAAAGCAGTTAGAAGACAAAGGATCAGACTGAACCCTTTTAACTTTAACTCTTAAATGTTTTTTTAATTTACTCCATTTGGCCCTTTTCCCTTGTATTACCTTATTAAGCAACCGAGAGCATAACAGACAAACCGACACTTAAGAGGAAAAAATTACATATAGATAAAAAAAAAAAAAAAAAAAGCACACGCTATGACACAAAAACTCCACTCCTCGCAGTGTGTGTTCAGCAGTAACCTTTATTCTGAAATCTTTTTTTAAGCTCCAGTCTTTCTGTACACTTGCAGTGAAGCGAGCAATTCCTGTTCTGCTTTGGGTTACACGTACACATTTATATATACATATAGTCCTGTTACTGTTTAAATCTAAATACACACGTGACATTGCTTCAGTCGGGGTACGTTTCCACCCCTTGGACACTCGGATGGGTCGCTGGACAGCATCCGATAGCCACAACCACAGTGGCACATGTGTAAATTTAAAGAGAACCCATAAAAGATAAAGATTCATTCATTCCTGCGAGATGTTACAGAATGACACGGAGATGCTATGAATGACTGAGATCATTCAGACGTTCTTCTAGACTCTTAATGAGTCCCAAGCGATCGTTTCAAATGTTGTGATTCTCTTTTCAAGGTTCAGGACTTGCTTGCATAGCCAGCGTTTGAGCATTACACAACTCTCCTTTCGTCTCTGCTAGGTTACAGCATCATTGCATTCATACATTTATTGCAAATAAGCATACTTTCTAAGCACTTTTCTCTTTTTTTCGAAATCTGTTATTATTTTGGTGAAGATATTGTGTGGTATTGTGTGAATTTACTCATTGTTTGTAGCCACTGCTAATCTGAAGAATCTTTAAGAAAAATTCAGTCAGTTCCAATGAGTCATTTTTCCTGACTGTACACTTTTGTCATTTTCATACAAGACAAGATTTGTGGTTATTGAATTGTTAACAGAATTCTCGTAAAAAGACTTTTGCTTTAAGGTCATATAGCAACAAACAAGAAGTAAATTGCTGTAGAAAACAACCACTTACTTGTTGCAGAAACCTGGAGTGCTCACTCCGTACAGTACATATACACATGCATACATAGTCTTACACACGTAGTTCAGCTCAGTGCTGCAAAACAATAACAAATAAACTCGATTAAAAGATTTTCTGTGGACAAACAACGGCTCAGTTGTTTGCAATGGCAGCAGAAATGTCACAAACAATATTAGTTCACAAACAAAACCTTTTCCTCAAAATCAAATGTGTTGGTACCCATAGAACATCTTTGAAATAATGTGAAATAACTGAAATATTCAGTAAAATCGAAGTTCCCCGACAGAACTTCACAGTGGTCAGAGGGAAAAACCTAAGGCAGACACACTGTGTTATTCATCAGTCAGTATGCAAAAAATTGAACAAGAAAAAAAGAAAAACAACCCGAGGATGGTTCATAACATATTGTTCAAATGAATAAATTATGTTCTGGCTCATCATAGAAAGTGATATGTACTGTGACATGTGTTTATTAAAGCTTTCACTCAGCGATTTTTACATGCTGGATGTACAGCACCATATTTTCAAAAGCATGAAGTTTGCATTTTCACTGTTTGAAATATCTCTCCTGAATGATTTTTTATTTCACATTTGGCACTCGAAACGTCTCTGTCAAAGAGTTTTAGTCTCAATTCTTGAATTCAAGCTGTGGTTTACACTCAAGACTACAGATATGAATGACCAACAAAGCCAGCATAATGTCGGTTTGCTAGTTTCTCTGTACTGTATTAGTCCTTGTGGGCGTTTGATTAGAATTAGAAAGTGCTCTCCCAAAAGGAGAGATGATTATTACAAACCACGTGAGGTTCTTGAGAACTTCAGCCGAGAATCAGATTACATATTAATTTGCATGATATATTGCTCAAGAAAATCACTGAATGATTATTCTCCAGTAGATCTATCTAACCCAGGGTTGTCCAAAGTCGGTCCTGGAGGGCCACTGTCCTGCAGAGTTTAGCTCTAACTTACTTCAACACTCCTGTCTGGAAGTTTCTAGTATGCCTAGTGAGACCTTGACTGGCTGGTTCAGGAGTGTTTAATTGGGGTTGGAGCTGAACTCTGGAGGAGCAGGATTTGACACCCTTGCAATAGATCAAAAAATCTTAAAGGTGCTGTATGCAATTCTTTTGACTGTACCAAAGCATACAAATACCAATATTTGTTTGCTGACATTTAGGGAACATGCTAAGTTCACGTACTTGCTTTTCTGAAAGACCATTATTTTACTTTGAAATGTGCAAACATACATATTTGTTTTAGTCTGTGTGATCCCACCCACTGCCAATTTACCCAATAGTGTTTCGACACTCCGGGTTCTAGTGAAGTATGAAATAACAGCTATTAGTAAAACATAAAATAAATGATAGAATCAGATTAATACACTAATGGTAATTATAACCTTACCCTAAACCTACCTTTCCATAAAATTAAAATGTGCTGTAGTTTCATATTTAAAATTCTTTAAAAACTGAGGAAAACATTGTCAGGTGGCAATAGTGAAGCTTAAAAGTGAGGAAAGCGAAGCAGAAGAAGAGCAGTACTAGTGATGACATCAGCGAATCCAGAGGGAGGGGCTCTGATGACATCGCGAATGGCCGTTTCATCATAGGGGGCGTAACAAAGGGGCGTGAATTGTAGTACTGCGGGACGCAGTCGGACACACTTGGAGAAAACTCTCTCCAATATTTCGAATTTGGACTGCAGTACCCATTTCAACCACTAGCTGTCAATATTACATACTGCACCTTTAATTTGCAGGATTTCCAGAATCCTAACAATATTCCCCATTTCGACCTCAGAGACCAAAATTGAAAAAGATAGTTAAAAATAAGAAAAAGTCGAAAGCAGTTGTGAGATATAGTAACAATTATGAGAAACAATGTTGTGAAAAAAGTCACAATTACTAGAAACAAAAGTCACAATTGTGAGATAAAACTAAAAAAAAAAGGGTGTTGGGCATGTTATTCTAAAAAAGTAAATAATTACTAGCTACTAATTATACTGTATCTTCACAAGTGTAATTAGATTACTGTACTAATTATTTCCTCTAAAAAGTTTCGCATTACTTACTACTTTCTAAATCCCATATCATCCTCGACCAGTTGAACGATACAAGGATAGACATGAAACTGCTCTTTTTATTCTTTAAATATAAAATTGAACTGACCAAAAGGGAGTTTACATTAAAAACAGTAATTCCTTTAAAACTTTTCAGTAAAAACTTTACTTTTGAAGGGAAATGAATTACTTAGTAATAAGTTACAGCCAACACTGGTTAAAATTTTGAGAAACAATGACGCAAGTGTGATATATGAAATCGTTATTCTAAAAATAAAAGTGTGTTAAATTGTGCTAAACGAGTCACAATTGTGAGTTATAAAGTTGCAACTGAGATAAGTCACAACTATCTTTTTTGCTTGATTTTAAAATTATTTTATTTACTCTGAGGCAGAAATGGGTTTCCATTAAATCTGTTTAAGAAAAATATATACAGTTTGTTAAACATTTGATGGGGTCTTTTAGATCATTCATCAATGAGTTTAACCAACAGGATCACTGGTAGACTATGAAAAGATAGGATGCTCTGACTATCAACTATCACCACTAGCATGAAAATAACTCTTCAGGGTCTCGCTCTAAAGGACTTCTCTCATATAACCTTGTTCTACAGACCACTCTCCCACCCATTTCTTAACAGAACACAGCCAGTCTGGACTTCAAGTCTATTCACAATGAAAACAACAGGTCAGACAGATCTTTGCATCAACCTCAGCCATCAGAGGCACCAGCAAGATCTTAAGGACACGAAACAGAAAAATGGCAAACTACACTAGAAGGATTTTACCATCCAAAATAGAAATACTAGATACTTTTTACGGACTTGAGCAGGTCTCATATCTATAGCAGCGATACATATACAGCATTTTCATGAAATTCTATTTTCGGAAATGTATCTCCACCGGCAGAGAAAAAGGCTCAATATCATTTATCTTAAAGACGAAAAATGAGGGGAAAAGTGAAAAGGAAATAACACAGCGGTTGACATGCGTAACGCTCTGACATGTACACCGAAGCCATAACATCCTCAAATCTCACTCGTCTGACCTCACCCATCACTCATGTTTTCCACCCGCAAAGGGAGGAAGCAAAAGAGTTCATTATTCTAAGCCGAGACTCCAAAGCAGCCTGGCATCAGCACAATACCGTTAGCATGAAATGTCATATATTTCATGTGAATTTGAGCACAGAGATGGGGGACGTGCAGGCTACAGTTACCTCCACCCTTCACTAGCATAAACAGCCCAGTATTTACAACAGCTCAGACAGGAAGCACAACACACCCACTGACCCACGGCTTACAGCGGCACGTAACGGTACATGCGGCAACAATAAGTGAGCAAATGTCCCCTCAGAGTCTCTAGGAAATGGAAACTTTGTGAAAACATTGTCAGTGATTCTCTGCCAGACATACGAAATCAAAAGTGATTGTATTCACTGATGAAAATACGATGACTCAGACATTTGGGGATGAGATCGGAAAACATGATTGAAACTCGCCGGTGGACGGGCTCGCTGAAATCAGATAAGAGCGAACAGTCTTGTGAGGACTCTCATGTTTAAAATGATGTAGGTGTGAAAACAGTACCAGAGGGGAAATGTCAGCACACACAATGTAATTCCATTTACCACCACTAGAGGCAGTGACTGGATAGTCTGCATAAACATGAGCAGGGCTGATGGTGGGACTGATGATTGGTGCCGTGAAGAGATGAGGGGTGCTTTTTCTTCTTCTTGCAGACACTTTCTTCAGATTCTCGTCATTATCTTCCTCCTTCCTCGGTTTTATCCCTCTCTGTTTCTCCGTTCGCATCTGCACCTCCTCCAGGTATAGAAGAAGTGGATTTGCTGTAAGGTGGTAAAAAGAATAAATCAACAAAATACACTTTCTTGTGATTTGGGCAATAGTAAAATATAACTTTCAGTAGCTGTTTAATTTCAGCATCTGAGCAGAAAAAAAAAAGAGAGAGAAAGAGTGATGAAGAGACAGTATTATTTTGCAGTACATTTCAGAATACTTAAAAGGATCACCCAAAAATCATCATTTACTCACCCTCATGTCATTCCAAACCTGTATTTATTTATTTATTCTTTGGAACATAGAAGATATTTTGAAAAATGTTGATAACCAGACTTCTATAGTCTACTCAAAATATCTTCTTTCATGTTCCACAGAGGACAGAAAGTCATTCAGGTTTGGAAAGCCATGAGGATGAGTATAACAGAATTGTCCTTTTAGGGTGAACTGTGATCTATGTTGCTGACCTCATGAATATGCATATTAATGTAAATTCATGGTTTACAGCAGTGTAATTTTAGTATCATTGAGAGTTACTATTACAGTTTTTATTAATAGTTTGAATTTTCCGTTTTGCTTTTAATTTTAAAAGGAAAATAGTTTTAGTAATATGGTTGTGTGGTTTTGTCATTTGTATTAGTTTTTCAAATATGTCTAAGTTTTTATTCATTTTATTTTGGTTTTAGTTTTAGTACATCAAGTTAAACTAAATGAAAATAAGGAACGGTTCCTTGGCAATTAGCTCAAATTAAATAAGCTTAAGTATTTTTTTATTTCAAGTAACATTTTTTTATGGTTTTAGTTCGAGTTAACAATAATAACCCTGTTAAATGTACAGTTTGAAATCTCAAAATCTTAGTACCCAGGATACAGTATGAACAGTGTCAAGTGCCAAAAGCCCATATGTTTGTAGATATATGCATACTTTTCGTTTCCGCTCTGAGTGATGAGTCTCCTGCAGGTTTCCATCTGCACATCCAGTCCTCTCTTCATACTGCACATCTCCATGTACTCGTGAAGATGGCGGTTCATGTCTGACTTTGCTGTGGCAAGTTCCAACTACAGAGAAACAGATCGCATCAGACCAGGCTGATGGGCTTCCATACTTACAATTATATGACTGACAGAGATAAAGTACTGTATTATCACAAAATTGTGATATTATTTTGTGATAATGATTGGCTGACAGTACACTATCTCACTCAATAGCTGTGTTATAATGTGATAAAGCATGAAATTTAAGTAAACTATCCAAACTTCTCACCTCAATCTGGTCAATAGTCTCCTGATATTCCTTCTCCCTAGACTGAAAAAGACATTCAGTGTCCTTAATCACCTTTTCCAAACTCTCCTCCTGTCCAGGCAGAAAGAGAGAGAGAGAAATCCCACAGGCACATTATCTCACTGCAGAAGCACAAGCACTCACCAGCAGATGAGATTTGACCAGAGGGAAAATAAAATACTAGATTAATGACCCCGTAGATGGAAAACTCTAAACACTTTGAGCTTTCCATGAAACGCGACACACTTCTAGCCCACATCGCATTAACTAATGTCAGTAATGTTTAGTATCGAACCGCCCCCCAGCAAACCTGACTGAGTACCCTGACCTAGATATGAGCTGTGTGTGTGTGTGTGTGTGTGTGTGTGTGTGTGTGTGTGTGTGTGTGTGTGTGTGTGTGTGTGTTTGCATGCGTCCTATGAGTGAAGCCCATGACTGGATGACCAGTAGAATCCTATTCTCCTTTGTACACTGAACAAGTGTGGAACAAGTGGAAGTTACGGCAACACTTTATTTTGATGCTCCACTTTAGACTTTCTAATAACTATAAGAAACTTTGCAACTATATGTCTTTTAACTCTCAGTAGTATATTAGTAGACTGTCTGCTTAATATCTGCTAACACTTTATTGTAATGATTCACCAACAGACATTCTGCATGTCAACTTATTCTGACCCTAACTCTACTAATACTCTGAGAGTTAATTGACATGTAGTTGCAAAGTTATTTATATGTGTGTGACTTGATGTAAAGATGCATGTGTTAATTTACTGGAAACCAAGACAAAATATCAGAATATCAAAAAATCAGATGTTTGGATTATAATCAAAAGTCTTGAAGGTCCTTTATAAATTATGCCTATAAATTAAATATGTGATTTCGACAGGACATTTTTTAAATATTATTCATTTTATTGTACCTACTGTACTTTCAATTGTATGTTTTATAACACTCTGCTTAATCTTTTGTCAGTTTTGATTCATTATTATTAATGAGGTAAAAAATCATTATTTTGAAATGCAAGAATTAATCAACTTTGTGAACCAGTCAAAATGTAACGAAGGCTTTGTAAAGAGGCTGTTATTAAAAAAGATGAGATAGTGACAATTATATTGGACCTGCCAGCAAACAATCAGTAAAGCACTGCCACTTATTTTACATGCAAAAATGTGCAATCATAACAGAGGTCATTTACATAGAACTGTTATAGTTACAGTAGCAAAAACAGCCCGTTTAATTTTAAGTAGGAAAGAAGGCGGAAAATATTTTACATCACATTTTAGTCTCTAACATTATAAGTGAGTCAAAAATATTGAAAAAGAATGTATATGATATGGACCCTTGAATTCTTAAAAGGCTTTTAATCATGGGAAAGTTTCTAAGTGCATAAATAAATGTGGAAGTAGTAAGAAATAATGCGCATTCAAACAAATATCAACCACATATAAACCATATGACCCAGTGCACTAACCTCGCCCTGATTAGTGTCCGTTGTTAAAGTGCATCCTGGGAAATCCTCCCACAGAAGGAGCGTTTCCTCTGTCTCTTCCCAAGCCAGAGAGTCACAGTCATCCTCAAACTCACACTCACGCCTGGCAAATACACAGGTAAGTCATTACATTAGTCATAAACAAACAAGCAGTTCTGACCAAACACTGCAAGGCATTTTTAATCGCTCACAGTTGGGTCAACATTCTCTGCATCTCTTCATTGATCTGGAGGGTTGAAGGGGTGCACACTTCATCTTCTCGCGCACCATCACTCTCAGAGGTGCTGACTGGCTCATCTGTCTCGCTGCCATTGGCAGGTTGCGAGGTTTGTTTACGGGCACGAGAGGTGATGGCATTTTGAGGACTGGGAACCTGGGATAGCAAGAGAGAGGGTTAGGTCATTAATAACTTTAACCTCAACACTTTTGACCCAACGTAACATTGAAACAAACACACAAAAAACATTATTGGTTCGACCACTCCCTCTTCTACTCTACCGAAAACGCAATACACATCAGTTCTCTGTGCCTCATACACTTTAGCAGGCATCAGCAGAAAATCACAGCAGCTGAGTCAGAGACAGAGAGGGGGATGCTGTGTGAATTACAAGCGTGCAAGATTACACGATACATATTTATGACATTCATTGCAGAAAATGTTCTTTTGGTTTTCCAGTAAAATGACTGAAACTGAAAAATCACCTAAAAAAAAAAAAAAAGGTTTATTTGTGAAGCATCAGGCATTTTAGCATAATCCTCACTAAATTTTGTTAGTGAAAACAAGACTAGTCGATTCAAATTTATTTGTATAGCGCTTTTCACAATACTTTAAAAAAACAGCTTTACAGAAAATCATGTTAATGTTTATAATATCCAAATATCTTCATACCTTATCAGGTTTAGATCTCTGTGATAATACTTACATTTTAGGATGATACATGCAATTAAGCAGTTGAGATTTGCTATAGTATATATTGCTTAATGTGTGTGTACTGTATGTACGCTGATAAAGTTGGATTTGGACAGTACACAAGTTGTGTAGGGCCCCGTACCACCAGGGGGCCCCCTTGCTGTCAAAGATGAATTAACGACTAGGGATGCGATAGTTTCAGTTTGATTTTAGCTTCCAACCATTATGAAAACATGATGCCGCATTACGTCCTTTAAACGCTCTTTCTACGTAACATCCAAATCAGTGAAATCATGTAAAATGACTCATTAAATACAGTCTATATATATATAAATACATTTGTAATAATATTTCAGAATATAAATGTCCCCAATGTCCCGTCTGTTTTGGGATTGCGTTTTGTTTAGTTGTGTCCTTGTAAGTTCTTTGTCTTTGTTCATCGGTTGCCATGGTTTTTGATTTGCCCCCATGTGTTGCACCTGTGTCTTGTTAATTATGTCGTCTAGTCCCTAGTGTGTCTTTGGCTGTGTCCAAGTATAAGTAGGTCCTTATTTTGTACAAGTATTAACTTCAGGACCACTAAAATGTATTTTCTATGTAGTATGAATGTGTATTGTATGAATGTAATCCGAACGTACAACATTCGCCATGTTGTCATTATCATGTGACCTATCAGTGTCAGTTACGTCACTTCACTGCCACAAATTCTCCCGTGGCCTCATGGGATAGTAAAGTGTCTATCGTATGCACACTTCAGAATCTCACCGGAAGAAGTAGGTCAGCCGGGTACTTTTTGCCAACTATTATGAGTACTGTGAATTCGGACATACTTCTTTTGTCACATACTGTTTTTCATACTACTTTATAGCAGGGAAGTATGCGAGTTTGAATGCAGCCTCTGTGTATTTATAGCCCTCTGTTTGTTTCAGTCTTTGTCAGATCTCGTCAATGAATAGTGGTTGTTCTGTTTGCCATGTTTTTGTTTGTTTCTTTTGAGAAGTGTGTACCTGAGTTTGTTTTCACTAAAAGAACTGCTTGTGAATAGATTCAGCTTTTTCATTTTCCGTTTTTGTTCAACCCCTAGCAGACAATAACAGTTTTTACTGTATTTATCATCAAGTAAATACAGCTTTGAGCATAAAATTCTTCAAAAGCATTTTTAAAATCTTAACATCCCCAAACTTTTGAGCAGTATTGTATATTACATATAATATATAATTAGGCTACGAAACTGGGAAATTAAACGTTTCTTAAGCACTTTATTATTTTAGTTAACTTACATTAACAGTGTTCAGGACAAAGATTGCCAGTGGAGCTTAAAGGGATAGTTCTCCAAAAAAAAATGTAATTCTCTCATCATTTACTTTCTTCAGATAAACACAAACAAATATTTTTCAGAAAATAATCAAGCTCTGTGAGTCCACGCAATATTTTTTTCCCAGGATGGTAGGGGAAGACTCATGAATATTCATTAGGGAAGTCATCCCTGATTGGTCTGATGACCTACACCTAACCCCGCCCCTAAACCTACCCGTCACTGGGGTTAAGACCAATCAGGGATGACTTCCCTAATGAATATTCATGAGTCTTCCCCTACCATCCTGGGAAAAAAAATATCGCGTGAGTCCACATAATGGAAGTGAAATGGGTTAATAGGGTGAAAACCACACACAACGATCATGATGGTAATCCAAACAACCTGAGTGTGTTGTGAAACTCGCGTGAGAAGTGACAGTCCTCTGTGTTTCCACATTACTTCTCACGTGAACTTTACAACGCACTTACATAACGTGTCACAATGTCCCTCTATAGAATGCCTGTATGACAGTAGACAGAAAGGAATGATTTATCGTTTAAAAAAGTTTTTAAAAATTTGTATAACTGAGGTCATATGGATTACCATTACGATTGCTGTATTATTTTCCTAAAAATCTATCTGAAGAAAAAAAAGTCATATACATCGGGGATGGCATGAGGGTGAGTAAATGAAATAACAATAATTTGTTTATTGTAATATTTATATACCGCTTTTCTTGGCACTCAGCGCTTTAGATGGAGGGGGGCGGGGGGGAATCTCCTCGACCACCACCAATGTGCAGCATCCACCTGGATGATGCGACGGCAGCCATTTTGTGCCAGAACGCCCACCACACACCAGCTTATTGGTGGAGAGGAGACAGAGTGATGAAGCCAATCAGTGTATATGGGGATGATTAGGAAGCCATGCTGATGGACAGATGCCAATGGGCAAATCTTGCACCCCCCCACTCCTTTTCAAAGGACATCCTGGAATTTTCAATGACCACAGAGAGTCTGGACCTTGGTTTAACGTCTCATTTGAAGGACTGTGTTTGTTACAGTATAATGTCCCATCACTATACAGGGAAGTTAGGACCCACACAGACCCGAGGGTGAGCGCCCCCTTCTGGCCTCACTAACACCTCCTCCAACAGTTAACCAATAATTTTCCCCGGAGGTCTCCCATCCAGGTACCGACCAGGTTCAACCCTGCTTAGCTTCAGTGGGCAACAAGTTTTGGGCTGCAGGGTGATTTTCATTTTTGGGTGAACAATCCCTTTAGATGTGTCGCACAACAATAATGATAACATAACATAGAGAAATCAGGAAGTGCAGATGTTTGTTTGAGTGTGTGAATACCTTAAAGATCTTGATTGGATCTTCACAGTTTCTTTGTTGGGCGACATCACACAGGCGAGCTGTGATGTCAATACGTCTGCAGATGTCCATGTCCACTTTCATGGCCTTCTCCTGGATCTTACTATCCAGCTCCGACAGGTTCTGTAGGTGTACAGATTTGCGTGGGAACATGTCATTTGAAGCAAGCATAATTAGATGATTAATAACTCATTTCTATAAAGTACCATTTTTAGTATTCACGGCACTGTAGTTTAAGATGATGTGAAACTGAAACTGCAGTGGTATGTCTTTTTTGGCACACAATGAGGAAAACTGTGATGTTTGTGTTTCTTGGACTTTAGGCTAAACAGCTAATGTGTGTATTGAACTCATTCTCAAAAACAAGCTATTTTTAACACTCTGAACTGTGTGATAAATCTTTTCTGGGAAGAGTGTTTGATACAAAGTGTTTTTCTACAGAAAATAAGATGACTGTGGAGTGCTATGAATGTAGAAGCTGCTATGAATACACTATCTGTGTATTCATCCACTACTGAACACTACTGTCCTTGAGCTCGCCAGAAACAAACCTCTGAGTGTGTGTGACTTGCTGATTTAAACTCTAAATGAGCAAAGTAATGAAATCAAATGGCTGCTTAGACCAAACATGAATTCCTGTTCTGGTCCAGGCCGGTTTGTGCTGCTCTGGAACTGGTCAACCAACGCATTCCTGATAATTCAGTGCCTACTGTCCAGAACCCACTCACTGTTATTGCATTGAAAAACAACTTTAGCATTCTTTGAAATAGAGTGGTGAAGGGATGGCATATTTTTTGTAGGTCAATGAGTTAGCCCTATCAGAGTTTTAGCACTTCTGGTTCCATCGTCCCAAAGTCAATGTTTTTTTCGGTGGTGAACAAGCTCAAAATATTTTCACGTTTTATTCTACAATATAAAATACATCAGTAATATCCTCTTGTGATTTTCAACGCCATCAGCTGAACAGTAAGTGACTCACTAGTACGCTTTCACAGCCAAATTTTGTTTATAATCACGCTCTTGCAAACTATTATAACTCAAGCTTTCCGGGGAAAATGTTTTTAAACAAAGGCTGAAAGAGTTGTCGGAAGCCTAGGGTGACCAAAAAAAAAAAACATTTAGCCCTGGTCCGCTTAGCATTCACATTGGCATTTTAACACCTAAAGATACCGAACCTAAAGGCATAGGGATACATTCACAACCTGATTGGTCAGCTTTTATATATTTTGGGATGGAACTTCTTGTTTTTGGCATCCAAAACTATGCTGTGTGCTGGGATAAATGCGCTCGTTGTATGTGCGTAGCCCGCCTGCATATGATGGTATTTAGACCATCTGAGAACTCGTGAAGAGCTTATAAAACGTGTAAAGGAGTCAAACAGCGGCAGGAATCCCTCCATCACACACACAAACGAAGATCTGCTGTGAGGAGACGCGGTTCTGATGCTTGTACTGAACTGTGATGGGCAAAATCGCAACAGGTATTCTTGAGCATTCTGTCCTTTTTAGGGTTGCATCTTGTGAGATCATGTACCGTTTTTGGTTCATTTACATGTCTTTGGTCTGTGTTGCGTTCATATTTCATTCGAACCACACCAGAGTTCGTTCGGAAGCGGACGAAGACCATTCTTTACAGGGGTCTTGGTCAACTTATTTGGTGCGCACCAGGGTTGTGATGGCAGCGTTCACACTTATTGAACCACACTAACAGAGCAATTGCACCAGGGTTCGTTTTAATCGAACCAAACATGCCAAGTGTGAACGCACCCTTAGTGATGGTGATCCAAGTCGAGAGACTGTGGCATAGATTGTTTATAGCCTACGTTTAGCTTTTGACTTCTGCCGATTGTTTACGCTTCAAAAATGAAACATGTTAATTTGTGAGGATTATCACGATGAACTAGTGGTGCAACGGATCATCATTGATCCGTGATCCGTTCGGATCAATATCTTCGGTTCGGCACACACGTGATCCGCGGATTGATTTATGAAAAAAAAGTTGTGCGCATGTTCAGTCCACACACAGCGTGGTCATGGCGAGCGTTATGAACCGCAGAGAGCGTGACGCCTCATTCGCGCCGCCAAACCTCCAGACGCGCGTAAACGCGTCTTTACATTGACTTAACATTGAAATCACTCGCGCCAGACACTCTATTCGCGTTTGGTGTGAACGCAGCATGGGTAACGGCGAGAGAGAGAGAGAAAGAGTGCCTGCGAGTGCGAGCGAGCGAGAGTGAGGTCTGCGGTCTTGGCCATTAGTTGATTTACTTGTTTTTGTGTAGGTAATACGTTGTCAAATATGTTTAAACTTAAATAAACTACCCATACAAGTAGTTATGTCTCTTTGTATTAATTTGTCCTGTTATTGACGTAATGCGCGTCATTTACAAAATGCGCAACCAGATGTTCGAATAATTCGAATAGGCTATGTGTTTTTTAGAGGGAATATTCGAACGTCATTTTTGAGCAATTTTGACAGCCCTATATGACAGTGGAAACACATCAAGCATTGGTCCATGTTTAACCGCTTAGCTGTCACCCCCCTTTTTGAGAATGGACATTAAAATGCACTATTCAAGCTTAAATGGTTGTAATTCAAGAATGCTTTGGAGTATAGACCCAAGTTTGGTCTTGTTTTAAAGGGAAAAAAATGCAGATTATTACTGAATTGAAAGCACTTCAAAAAATTAAAGTATGAAAAAGTTATGGAAGTTTAAATTTACATTAAATCAAATATAATTTATTTAATATTTTTCTTTTATTTAAAATATATATTTTACAAAATATGTTTTACAAAAAAATTACTATAAAATCAAAGCCATATATCTAACCAAGTTGTGTTCCAAATTTGAAGTTGATATCACAAAAATTGAAGTTCCCATGAGATTTTGTTTAGGCGTATTACCAAAAATAGCCACCGGGTGTCATTGAATTCCATTGAATTTAACTGTATGCATTCTACCATAACAAATTAATAAATTTCTGTCCAAATATCACTTCTGTCACAAAATATGGAACCTTGAGACTCAGACCTTTCTGACAATATGTGTTTTGTCAAGATTAAAAAATATTTTGATCATAAATTATGAAACATGATGACGCCCAAAAGGGGAGGAGCCTGATAAAATCATTTAGAGTACCGTTTCTATGGTAACACAATGTCCAATTTCAAAACAGTTTACACAGGGTGAATTCTGAGATCGTAAGCTTTCAAATGATACCTAATTTATGATAACTACTAAAATATGTGATGTAATAAAAAAGGCAATAAAAAAGATAATATTATATTTTAGAGGATAATATGTATATTATACTTTTTAGAGGATAATATTATTTTATACATTTTTTTATTGACAAATACTAGATTAAATGTTTTATTATGAACTTTTAGCATGAAAACCAAAGTTTCAATTATTAAAAGTGTGTGCGTCGACTTTTTGTGACAAACGCCATAAACGCCTGTTATGATGTAGATTTTTTGAGGTGCACTCTTGTCATAAATTCATCTATTTATGTTCCTACATAATTTATAACAAAAAAACAGTCCTAAATATCTATTTAGGAGTCTTAGAACTTTCCAACGATATATAGTTTGTCATAATTAGATTAGGATTAAATAGTAATATAGGGAAGTAAAGTTAGGCGTGCCGTATACGGTACGGTGACCGTTAAGGGGTTAAAGGAAGGAGATGCCTTTTTATGTTGCACTTTAAGTTGTTTTTCATTAATTATGTTAAAAAGAAGATATTATGCCTTGTGCATTTTAAGTTGATTTTATATATTTTAATTTAATAATTTAAAAGTGTTAATAAATGAAAAAAAAATTTTTTTTGCTGATCCGAAAAATGATCCGATCCGTGACTCTGATCCGAGAAACGATCCGAACCGTGAGTTTTTTTATCCGTTGCACCCCTACAATGAACAAAACGTTTGTAAGATTTTGTTAGTCACAGAGCTTATTTTCTGCAATAATCCAAAAGCCAAATTTGGTCCAATTAGGTTTTGTCGAGGGAACCAGGGTAATCTAACTAACAAAGGCCTACAAAAATATGTCATTACTGCAGCACTCTATAGAGTAGTACTTAAAATATTTCTTTGACCCACTTACTGACTGCAAGTAGGACTTAAGTACATATTTGTATGTAATTTCATAATTACTTCTATTGTCTTCACAATATGGTGTATGTGTGAATGAACTGCCGAATGTACTGACAAGAATTTATGGTAAATTTAAATATACTTTAATGCCACACATTTATAATAATGAAATTGCAGTTTAGTACATTTAAAGTATATTAACTTTTATTCATTAATTTTATATTACCTGCAAGTATTTTTTTTAAATATATACTTTTAAGGTTTTAAATATACTTTTAAGACTTTTAAGTACACTACAAGTACACATTCAATACACAATTTTTGTATTGTGCACAATTTTCCATTAGGGAGTTTGACAAGAGGTTTGGAACGACATGAGGGTGAGTAAATCATATAATTTTAATTTTGGGTGATCATTTCCTGTCCTGTCCAGTGTGTTTGAGGCATGTATTTGTTGTTTGAGTGTACTGAGAGTGTGTTTTGCTTCTCACATTGCTCATGAGTCCTTTAAAGAGCACGAGTTCAGCTTTCAGCTGTTGCACCTTGAGGCCCAACTCATCCTGACATTCTTCACTCTCCTGTAGGTCCTACACACATAGACAAATGCATATCCATTATTATTATTGATAACCAATTCATTTTCTGTACAAATAACACACTTTCTTGGCCAAAGTCATCACAATTTTACTCATATACTTCCAAAAACCCAACCTAACTTCATATCTAACAGAATGACAATACTGACCCACATAGAACAAAAACGTACACAATAATTGCATACTGAACATTGTAAATAATTACTTAGAAACTGTAACTTATAATTAATTTACTATAGAAGAGCTTAAGAACACAGTAAAATTGAGTTATTAATTTAGACAGGGCAGTAATTTATTTTATATATTTATATATATATCTAAGGCTGGTTCAAGACTAGGTTTAACCTAATCAATTGAAACTAAGAATTGACACTAGATTTCAGATATTAAAGTAACAGAGATAAAAAGATAAATTTTCAATTAAGCAATAATTGCTATCATCAAGTATTATTCAGCATTTATACTGTAGAATTTTTAGATAATCTATTACTAAAGTAAAACTGCGTCTAAACTGCATCTAAGTAAAACATCTAAACAAGGATTATTACAATGTTTTGCAGACTCAAGAGCTTCTCCTGAATCCAAGTTCATCCAAATAATACTTGATCCCAAAGGTAAAACATGGCAAAAACCTAATAAAAAGGTACATAACACTTGATCCCAAAGGTAAAACATGCCAAAAACCTCAAACCGCAGACAACATCATTTTCTTGATCTGTTTACTCAGTCTCCAGTGATGTACTGTACACTATTGTTCAAAAGTAAGATTTTTTTGAAAGAAATTAATACTTTTATTCAGCAAGGATGCATTAAACTGATTAAAAGTGACAGTAAAGACATTTAAAATGTAACATTTAAAAATGTAAATCAATTTTGTTCTTTTGAACATTAACGTATTCTGAAAAAAAAAGTATCATGCTTTCCACAAAAATATTAAGCAGCACAACTATTTTCTACATTGATAATAAGAAATGTTTCTGATATGCATAAATCAGCATATTAGAATGATGACCGCTTTGCACAGGAATAAATTGCATTTTAAAATATATTAATATTTTTTAAAAAATCTAATCGTTTATTGTACTCTTGAGCAAATAAACGCAGCCTTGGTGACTGGTGAGCATTAGAGACTTTCAAAAACAAAAAAAATCTAACCAACCACAAAGTTTTGAATGGTAATTTATTTAAAGACTTGGTTTAACATTATTCTAGTGAAATAAATAAAACGGGGACTAAATTAAAAAGTTGTCAGGACATTGAGGTTGCAATGGAAGTTAAATGTGGTAGACGCAATTAATATCAATTAACAACCAGACAGCAACACAGTGTCGCCCAGATCCGGCCCACAACTGGCACGCGTGGAATCCACATGTACCAGATGTGGCCCGGATCTGGGCCGACACTGTGTTGCTGTCTGGGAAGAGGTTTGGCTTGAAAAAGTGTTCCTCACCTCCTGTAGGTCATTCATTCTCTGCTCCATGTCCATTCTCATGGTGTATTCCTCTTCCCATCTGAGAGGAGAAAACAAGAACATCAGGACCAACAGCAAAGCATGACCCAACAACAGGAACTTTTCGATTTAGCTAGCTAAAAACTTGAATATATCACATCAAGTAAAATAAAAAAAGAGGTCCATACGACTCGTGCAATATATTTAAAGCCGTAGATTAGGGGCTAGATTTACTAAACAGGGCGTGATCAACTGACGACGTGCAATTTAAAGAACACAGATGCAGCCGGATAATTTCCATAATGACCAACGCAATCTACCAAGAGTAGCGCAAATTAGCGTAGGGTCGTAAACAAACAGAGCCGCTGATAATCAGGTGCGAGTGATCTATTAGCAAAACAGGCGCAAAATGGGTTTAGACATGCTTAACAGGCATTAAATAATGGCGCAAATCCCAAGAAATTGACTAGCACAACCTTCCATAAATTTTGCATCTAAAAGGGAAACTCCTACAAATGCATATGTACTAAGGTCAGACGCAAAAATAACCCTGTCCACACCTTTTCAGCGCAAATGTTTCACTGCGTGTTTTTAATAAATCCTGACAGTAGTTTTTTTTAACGCCAAAAGAGGGTTTGCGCTGGAGTAAGCTGTTAGTAAATCTGGCCCTAGATCGGCTATAACTTTAGCCATGGTTTACTGAAAATCTTTCTACCATAGCTCTCTCTAGTGCATTCAAAAGAAGTGAAATCTTTAAGTGAATCAGGTGATCTGGTTCACAAAACTGGCCTAAATGATTCATTTACAATCTGACTGACTCAATGATTCATTGTTTCGCACACAAAACTAATCACATAACTTGAAAAGACTTAGAATATAGCGCACAAGTCATATGGATAACTTTTATGGTGCTTTTACATCCTTTTTGGAGCGCAAAAACTCCAGCCTCCAGTCTTTGTAATTGTATGGAGAAACACAACCAATACATTCTTCAAAATTTCTCCTTTCATGTTCCACATATGAGGAGTTAAAATGGCACAAGGGCGAGTAAATGATGGCAAAAGTTTCATTTTTGTGTAAACATTGGTTTATGCTATATAAAATCCAAAGCAATGGAAGACAATTTAATATTGCTCTTGTAAAGCAGTAAAAAACTAATGCAAAACATGTATTTTTCCCGTAACAGAAGGTACATTTGTGTGTGTGATCTTCACACGCAAGTGTTTTTGTTTCTGTGAGTATGCTAGCTCAACTTAAGTGCATCCATTCAGTCCTTTTAAATGATCCATCAGCCCAGTCAGCTCTACAGTAATTTACTGTGTGGCTGTTCAACAGTAATATTGTCCGGTGCAGTAGTATAGTGTAATGAGGTGGAACCCAACAAGCCCTGTCCTTATGTAAGATCTACTTAACATTCAAAACATTGCAGCAGCCTCTACATTTATTAAACATCCTCACTGGACTGCAAGGTTACTTTGAGACCGTGCATTACTGCCAATTCAAGGTGCAAACATTCAATTATTACTGAGGAGAGTGACAGATAACGCGAGCGACGTGAGGAGAGAGGGTGGAGGGAGAGAGCGAGAGAGAGATTGCTTCTCTGCAGCCTGAGACCTTGTGTGCGTACTGCAATGCAGATATAACGTAGATCACTGCTGCTGGATGCCATGACTGTAATAGAGCGGACTAAATGAGACAAATTATACAAAATGGCAAGTGTGCTCAGCCTCATGTGAATATTTTAATGTGAATTTAATATGCTTTTTATTGGACCAATAAGTTTCCAAAAGAACACATACATTTTTTTCTATCCTTCTACATTACCGTTCATAAGTTTAGGGTCTGTTAGATGGTTTAATGTTTTTGAAGAAGTCTCTTATGCTTATTTCCCATGACATAAAAGCTGAATTTTCAGCATCATTACTCCAGTCTTCAGTGTCACATTAACATTCAGAAATGATTCAAATATGCTGATTTACTGCTCAAGAAAAAAATGTTTATTTTTTTCAATGCTGAAAATAACAATTGTGCTGCTTAATATTTTTGTGGAAACTGTAATAAAAAAAATTAGGAATATTTGATTAATTGAAATTTAGAACTGCATTTACTTGAAATATATATATTTTTTGTCTTTACTGTGACTTTTGAATGAAAATAATAATTTCTTTCTTTAATTTTTAAAATTAAAAATTAACTCCGTCCCTGAAGAGAGGAAGCTGTTATTGCAGCAAAGGGAGGGATTTATGCTTTTGCCAATCTTTTGAAATTAAATGTTTAAGAAGACAAAAGGTCAGGCACTGATGTTGAGTGATGGGACCTGGTTTGCAGTTCTAATTAATCCCAAAGGTGTTCAATTAGGATTAGGGTTGGGAATCCAAAATCGATTCCAATTATGGAATCAAATACTTGTGGTCAGGAATTGGATACTTGTTATAAAATGTAAATTTCGAATCCTCTCATCGATTCCTTTGTGAGCATTTCAGTATGACTTTCTGTACTGCGCATACATCGAAAGTGTGCTCACAGAAAACATGATATATATATATTTTTTTTAATAAAATTTTTTTTGGGGGGGGACAGGACAGTAGAGAGTTGACAGAAAGTGAGGTGGGAGAGAGCGGGGGATGGGATCAGGAAAGGTCCACGAGCCGGGACTCGAACTCGGGCCGCCCGAGCGGAGCTACATGTCGGCGCGCTGACCACGAGGCCATTGGCGCCAACGAAAACATGCTTTTAAACCATTCAAGCGCGAGACGACTTGTTTTCAGTGATGCAGGCATGTGTAACTATTTTGGATCTGTGCAACTCTTAAAGTGACAGCAGCCTAATATTCCTGCTGCTGTCTCTATAATGTCACTAACTTTTTTAACTATATTTGTAATGTATAGGCTATTTTATTTATAAATTGCAGTGCTATTTTACATTTGATTACAGTTTCTGTACTTGAATACCTGAAAATCTTTCAAATTTCAATCTGAAAAATTTCAATCATATCGTTGTTCAGTTGTATCTATTTGATGCGATTGCTAATTTTTTATTTGTTATTTTTTTACGGAGTGTTTATTTGGTATGGTATTTCTAAACCACAGGCAAATGCTCCTTGCGTAAGTGTTCTTAAGCCTGTTATTTTTGTTCATGATATTCCAACACTATCTCACGACCAATTCGTACGAATTCGTACGAGTGATAAAAAGGTGGCGAATTCGTACGAGTGAGGTCGTACGAATTTGTACGATTTATCTAAACCCACGTGATGAGTAGGTTTAGGGGCGGGGTCAGGGGTAGTACTTTCGTATGAATTCATACGAATTGGGCAATTCGTAAAATGTAAAAATTCGTGTGAGGTCGTATGAATTCGTACGAATTAGCCACCTCGTAGAATTTGCTACAATTAAATGTTTTGCAATAAGATTAAATGTGAACGATATCCAAGTTTTTTTTTTTTTTTACCATATTGGAATCGAAATTAGGAATGGATAAGAATCGGAATCAATAAGCAGAATCGAAATCGGAATTGGAATCATTCAAATTCAAATGATACCCAACCCTAATTTGGATACTAAGTCACAACAGACATAGCAAACAATTTCTTTATGTTCCCTGCTTTGTGCATAGGTCAACTTCTTCACTAACCTGTTTTTCCACACAGAATTGTCTATAATGTCACTATTAGATTTGTTTTAGAAAGGGGTGCCAACATAATTTTGCCCATACACACTACAGTTAAAATGTTTAGAGTAAGTAATTTTTTTTTGAATACTTTACACATAACATTGATCAAAAGTGACACTAAAGACATTGATAACGTTACAAAAGATTGCTCTTTTTAAATAAATATTCTTCTTTTGAACTTTCCATTTATCAAAGAATCCTGAAGAAAATGTATCACAGTTTCACCAAAAATATTAAAGGGTTAGTTCACCCAAAAATGTTTAATTATACCATAATTTACTCACCCTCAAGCCATCCTAGTGTCAAATGTTTGGTCATCTCGAGTTCCTTTGTGTTCCCCTGAGACCTAGTTTTGCTGTGTTCTGATTAGTTCATTATTCCCACCTGTTGTCTTGTTAATTATCGCATTGGTCCCAGTGTTTAAATACCCTTAGTTTCCGTTTAACGTATGTTCCAGTGTGGAAAACATGCCTTGGTTATTTTTAACACGGTATTACATTTTTTAATCTGCTTGGTTGAAACGATGGCTGATTGGCTGATGGCTTTTTATCACAGATAGATAGAAAAACACTTTTGAGGATGAGAGCCACAGATAGCGAAACTCTGCTTACTAAATTAGAAAGACAAAGCAGAAAATAAATATAGACAAGAAAGTCTGAAAAGAGCTGAAAGCATTGCCAGAGCAAATGACAAAGCAGTCAAATGGAGAGATGCTGAACGATAACATCCGTTATGAAGCAGGCGGTTTTAAGACAGGGAGCCAAAATGACTTTTGTGCTTTTCAACAGTGTTTTCACCTGTCCTGATGAGTCAACAGACGGTAATGAGTTTGCGATCTGACGGTCAGTTCAGCCCTATATAAAACTGCTGTATGTGAATGACAGCAGGTGGAATGCGGCGCTCTGGCTTCTGCAGGTTTGGACATAAAAAGAGCCGTGGGCCTGACTGAACACCACCATTTATGAGTAACACGCATTATTTCCCCTCCAGCTGATTCTTATCTTCTAAATACTGTACATATTATCTTCCTTCCTTTTGCTTCTCATGTTCAACTCTAGCTTGGCAACTGACAAAACCCTTTGGTATATACCAATAGTTAGGGTCCCTTTTAAAGTTCATTTATCTCCACCCATCCTAAAAAACACCTCATATCACCTTCACAGATTACTAAGAGTAAATTTATCCCATATATTTTGCAAAATTCCATTCAAACATCTCAGATTGATTCAAATAACTTCAGCAGCCGTGAGAAATAAGGACATAGAGATATGTCTTCATGTCTCTGCACATGACTGCCAGCAGATGATTTATGCTCTATTTTATCTCACAAAAGTTGCAAGTCTCAACTCGGTTTCACTTTATTTCATTTTTTTACAAATTCCACTTGCAGGATGGCTAGTTGTGGTCTTGAACACCTGCAGGTTCGAGAGTTGTCAGGTTTGAAAAGTAACCCATGCAGGAAGAGCAAAGTGACTGCAGTCTGCTCTGCATTGAAACGAGATTTGTTCGTGACTGATGCACAGGTTATCAGAGGTCAACGCCAGTCGGGTTCCCCTCAGCACCAGAAGGGCGGGACACTGGAACATGCTGAAATAGCCCAGTGTAAAAGAAATAAAATATTGGATTGGACAATACAATGGTGTTCAAAAGTGAAAATGCTTGGGTTTTTCTAATTTAATACATTTTAATCGCAAATTAGTCTATATTATCAAAGTCAAATGTTATAATTTCTTGAAATTCAATTAAAAAAAAAGCGATTCGGAGTGTCTACTTACACTATTTACACTCCACCCACTGACATCTGGTTGGGCTAAACAAAATTACAGAAGATGCTGGATTGTCAACAGTAGCAATTGTGTAGGAGTAAGATGCGTGGCATAATGTTTTGATGCAAATGACCCGAGTTCGTATCCGCCTTTGCCGAACTCGCTCTACTCCCTTTTCCCATCACATATCAGATCGGAAAGGCATTTATTTTCAATAAAAATGAAGAAAGGTTACTCTTTATTTTAAGGAGACATAGTTGCATTGTACTCAAATAAGTACTGAGCAATATTAAATAACTACATGTACTTAATACAGAGTTGGGTTAGGGTTTGGTTTAGGGTTAGTTAGCCTACTTGTAATTATGCATAATTTAGGCTACTGTTATTACTATAGTAAGTACGCCTACATGTAGTAACGTGTAACTATGTCAGCTTAAAATAAAGTGTTACCTGAAGAAAATATTCAAAAAGTGTTTAACGTGTGTTTAATAATATCGTGTTTATAGGTTATGGTTAGGGGTAGGTGTAGGGAGGGCTTTATTGTCCCAATAAGGCGCATCAATTTAATAATTTTAATAAATATAGGCTAACCATTTACACTCTATGTTATTATTGCATATTGTTTAATGTACAACGACACTGAGGTGCAAATATCTGCCACTATTTATTATAAGTAGGCTATAAATAGCATCTAACTACTATTTACACTTAATGCTTAATGCTATTTTTAAAGTGTAAATATAATTTATCGCTATTTTCACTTAGCCTAGTGTAAATAGTATCTATTTCTATCTAAATTTAGTATAAATAACTGCTGCCAAAACTATTTGGTATTTAAAGTTAGCAGCACAAAATGTGAAGAATTTTTTTTTTCTAGATCATTCAAATTGGCAACCATGCCACAAAGCCACCATGACTCTCTACACTCCTAAAACAAAAGGAAGACTTTGCAGCAGAGGTTTGTCATAAGGGCCACACACAGAAACTTTTTCTCATAAACCAACATTCAGCCATAATAAGCATCTATATTATCTCTATATTCACCTTCGCTTGTACTCATCCCTCTCCCTTTTGATTTTGGCCAGGACGTTGTAAAGTGCTCTGATCTCTGGGGTGATGGTGTCTATCTGGACACCCACGCCGTCCGGGTGGACCCACGATACTCCAGGGCTAGTGACCCGAGTCTCTGACCCGCTTCCCAGTTTACGAGTGTGGTTGTAGGACCAGATAGTGCCCGGGAGGAAGCGAGGAGGAGGGTTGGGAGGCGTCCCGATGCCAACGCTGCTCACTTGTGGAGTATTATTAGAGTTATTGGTGTTGGCCGAGGCGGGTTCGGTGGTGGGTGTTGACAGACTAACCGTGATGGTTGGGTTTCTGTTGGTGTTCAGGTCAGTTGTGGTCTCATCGTCAGCTTTATTGGGCTCAAGCTTGAGGACATTCGTAAGAGAAGGCATAAACAATGTAGTGGGTCTTTTGGCAGAGTTGTTGGTGTTTTGGAAGGACAGAGACCCAGGCCGGACAGCAATAGGCCCAATAAACCCAGTCTGGACACCAATGTCTTTGGTCTTTCGGTCTTCCACGCATCCACCCGCATTATTGCTGTTTAAAGCCTGCTGAAGCTGTAACTCCAATATCTTATTGCGTCTCTCCAGTTCATGCACTTTAGCCAGAAAGCATCGGAAGCGCAGATTGAGGGTCTTCAGGACGCTTATATTTGATCCCAGGTCGTTCCTCAGTGCCATGGCTGTTGGTGGAGGAGGTTGGGACCAGTGGAAGGATGGACTGAAGTGCAGGTAAGAGGATGCAGTAAGGTCAAATGCGTTTTGAGAGACGCCAGCAGGGCCGTGTTGTTCTTCGAGAAAAAAAGAGGATGGGTCAGGAGAACCGAGGACAGCAGCCTCGGGGAGTAAACCGGAGGGAGAATCGGGATGACCGGGTCCTTCTGGATTCTGATGCTGATGGTGCTGCTGCTGATGATGATGATGGAGAGGAGAATTCATGCTACGGTACGGAAAACTGAAGCGCTGCAGATCGGGCATGAACACCAGCTATGTCTGACTTCAAAAGTCTGACGTCAAAATAATTAACGGCTTGATTTCAAAGGTCAATAGTGTTTAGCGACCCAATGACACGACAATGTCCACATTTAACTCGTTAAAGCCTTATGTAACGAGATAAGAGTATTACAGCTTGCGCGTGAATGCTGAGTAAGGATGAACAGACACTGATGGAGACGACGCGACTCTCACTGCAGCAAGCGATAAAAGACAACAGTGTGGAGTAATTACAGAAGCACGCAATAGCTCTGTTCTAACAAGCAAAGTATATTGTAAAAATGTTCGCGAAATACATTTAAAATAGGTCCAAACGAATGTCTTGTGGCTTCCCTGCCTGGAAACCTGAATACACTTGAGTGCGCGAGTCTCTGCAGCGCTTCAGTAGCCTACGGATATTACCGTAACATCAGCAGTAGCTGTCCCCTCGTGCCTGTTTATTTGAATATTCCAGAACCGCAGAATAATATTTGGTAGATGAAATACGAAAACGTATATTTATGTATAACATATCACTGTTCGAAAGCGACTAACAGCTGTCTGTATGCTATTCCCCTTCTGTGTTTGCCCTAGAGGGGCACTTACGGTAAAAAAAAAAATTACCTCATGCATCATATTAACAAAGCAACGCTGACGTCACAAATCTGCAACAAATAGCCATTGTACTTCATTGTCTTATAGCGCTTCTGATTTATTTATTTTTTATTTGCAAACTTCAGAATAAACATATCAAAGTATTTTCATTGTTGTGCGTTTTATTTACATTTCACATTTATTCAGAAATAGTATCTTGCAATACTTTGGACTGGATAGTGCTCTCTAACGAGCCTATATAAAAACATAAATACAATATATAAATTCTTAAAATATTTGGTTTCACAAAAGATTAATAAATACATAAATACATTGGATTCAATAATAAACATACAAAGGACAAAATAAATATGAAAATACTAGAGCTTCATGTGTCAAAGAGCCAATGTGAAACTGAACGAGAGCATAAGTGTGTAAAATCGCACACTGGATGACACTAAAAAACACTATATTTTAACTAAACATATACTTTGAGCTAACTAACTAAGAACTACTGTTTCTGTCTTAGATATCAGCAGGCATCACTCCTTGCCCATCAACAAGCTGCTAGAGGTGGATTCTCTAAATCATTTTTCATCTCTCCTTCCACCTGCTTCCCTCTCTCTCTTTCTAAGTTGGCCTGCGTATCTAAGTTTGTAGTGTCCAAGGATGCCCACCCGACTGATGCATTGTCCCGACAGGACCCTCTCTTCCCTCTACTCTTCCGAGAGGAATCTTTTTTCACACGCTCCCCAGATGGCTGGCTTGTAGGTGTGCTTCTTCTTCTCCAGCTGTGAATATAAGAGAGAGTGATGCTTCCACGGTGACCTGCGTGTGTGGAAAATACAGAAATAGAAACAGAAATGTGAGAAAAATAGAGAGAAATTCAAATGAATAGAAACGTATAAACAAACAGAAAGATAGATAGATAGATAGATAGATAGATAGACAGACAGACAGACAGACAGACAGACAGACAGACAGACAGACAGACAGACAGACGGATGGATGGAGATAGATAGATAGAATTCAATAGAAAGATCTAATAGTAATCTAATCATTGTGTACCTTCAGAATCACTTCCATCTGTGCTCCTTCCTCTCCTTCTCTCTCCATCTTTTCCTCTTAAGCACATGAGATCATAGACGTCCTCCCTGAAGTCGCGGTTCATGATCTGGTAGATGAAGGGGTTTATCATGCAGTGGGATTTGGCAAATAAAGCAGGGATGAGCGTGACCTCTGGCTTCAGGATGGACACAAGATGTGGCCGGTGTTCCTCCATTCCTCCATGTGCAGAATCCACAGATGAACTGGATCCATGATGCCCTACTGAATGGGAATGATCTGAAGTCATGTTCCTCCAGGTACCAAAAGCATCACCGAAGTGTTCTGAAGAGGTCCAGTTCATGAGGAAGGGAAACCCAAAGACATCAGAGAATCCTCCGCCATGGCCGACGGCTGTTCCCGACATTCCTCCCGGGACAGCCGTTCCTCCGGCTTCAGCGAGGTGCTCTTCTCTGGCAGTCAAAGCCGAGTACAGTGAAACAATCGCATAGGGAGTCCAGGCGATCAGAAATGAGGAACACACCACTGCTGCTATCTGCAATAGAAAGTTGCAGAAACTGTATACTACAAGGAAATGAGAAACTGTATGTGAATCATGAAAAAGATAAACTTGAATAGAAATGGGGAGGTAAAAGCAGGGCCAGAATTAGGGGAGACATCCGTTGTACCAGACCTGTGATGAATGGGGCCAATAAGGTCCCCTATGAAATCAGCAGGGCTATAGTTTTTTTTATTTTATTTTTGATAGTATTTTTTATTTAGTTTGGTTTTTGTCCCTTTTATGTATTTATTTATCTTTTAGTGTTTTAAGGCCATCAAAGTTGTGTTAAAATGTGTTAAAATTCTCAGCATAGTTTACTGTTATTGTTATTCAGACGATCACAGCTTCTAATTTCCTACCAACTTTAAAGCAAGGTAAATTGTCAAGGCATACCAAAAACTAAAATTAATTTGTAGCCATTCACAATTTTTCATTTATTTAATTTAGTTCCATTTTTCACAGTAATTTATTATTTTATTTTATTTTATTTTATTAAAAAAATGTAAAAAAAATATTTATACATTTATTTATTCATTTATTATTTTATTTTATTTTATAAAAAAAACATAAATTTATTTATTTATTCATTCATTCATTATTTGTTTTTATTTATTTTTTATTTTATTAAATTAAAAAAATATATATTTATACATTTATTTATTTATTTATTTATTCATTTATTATTTTATTTTATTCTATTTTATTTTATTTTATTATTTAAAAAAAATGTATTTATTTATACATTTATTATTTTATTTTATTTTATTTGAAAAATTAAAAAAAATATTTATACATTTATTTATTCATTTATTCATTTATTATTTTATTCTATTCTATTCTATTCTATTCTATTCTATTTTATTTAAAAAAAATAAAAAATGTATTTATTTATTTATTTATTTATTTATTATTTTATTTTATTTTATTCGAAAAAAATAAAAATGTATTTATTTTATTTTATTTTATTTTATTTTATTTTATTTTATTTTATTTTATTTTATTTTATTTTATTTTATTTTATTTTATTTTATTTTATTTTATTTTATTTGTTTTGTGAACAATAACAACCAATCTGCTTTCATGGAATTTCATAACTATTAGGCCGCTATACGTTTTGGCGAATTCATATGACTCCGTACAATCACATTCGTACATTTTTGAACGACCTTATTACACACCACTAAGGGTTAGGTTTAGGGGTGGACTTTCATAATTACTTTATTTCCTCAAAAATGTATGTTTTTGTTCAAATCAAAGTATAAATTCTTACAAAATCGCCCACTCGTTAAATAGCTACGTTAAATAGTTATGTCTGTGAAGAGGGTCTTTCCAAAAGTGTTCTGAGTGATCAGTTAGAGCTTGTACCTTTGTCAGCCGAAGATCTTTGCTGTTGTGAGTGACATTTGATGAGGGGATTGAAGCCAATATGCGGCCAGACCGATACACCTGAAATCACACAACACTGTAGCAACACTTCAATTCACCTTAATGGTTCTTCAGTCAACATTGGCAGTTAACCGTCAAATAAAAAAACATGCCATTTTTTATATCAGAATGAGGTAAAATGATCTTAGCTTCAAGTAAGTGTTTTAGAATCCATAGTAATACTGATAATCCCTCTGTTTATCTCACCCTGATGAGGATAGCAAGGTATGAAACGATGATAGTGAGGGTGGGAACTCCGAAGCAGAGCGACAGGATCAGGAAAATATAGACTCTATCATTGAGTGAAGACTTCATCTTCCACCTGTGGCCACAGGAAGCAATGCATGAACACATCAACACATATTTTCTGGTTTGTGGGTAAAATAACTTTCAGCTGCTTAAAAGTAAAAGCCTTTCGAAAGCCCTTGAGAATGCACTCTGAAAACACCAACAAATCACTGGGGAATAGGTTAGCAACCCCTTTACAGTGTTACCGCTATGGTTCATTACCAGTTTATGGTACAGCTGGTTCCAAACGGTTCCGGGCCATAACTACCAAACCCAAATACCGGAAGTGAGGCCCAGAACAATGTATAGATCCACACCAGAGCGACAGACTGAGAGGCATGCCTTCTTTCAATCCACTGACCTGAGATAAAGGAACATGTACATTAGTAAACATCTAAAAGCTTGCTTTATTGGTCTATAGTTGCTGCAAAGGACTAAAATGTATTATTGTATTGATTGTCACAGCCTGATGATACTGTTAGCTGAGAGAAAGATGCGCAGTCCATCAGAAAAAGAAATCTATGTTTTGCACTGAATATACATACCTAAATGACAACTAATCTTTTTGGTGATTTTGTGCAGTGACATACTATACTTTAAAGGGAGGCAAATTGTAATTATGGCTATTGTATGGCAATAAATGTCTTCAATTACAAATCAGATCTCATTTTCTCAGCATTTGCTGTTCTTCTCTCTGCCTGAGGAAAAAATAAGTGCTGTTGAATTATTTTTTGGAAAACATTTTGGGGAAATAATTTTTTTTGGGGGATATCCAGATTTTTATTTTATTTTATTTTATTTTATTTTATTTTATTTTATTTTATTTTATTTTATTTTATTTTATTTTATTTTATTTTATTTTATTTTATTTTATTTTACAGCTGATCAAAATAATTCAGTACAAATTAAATTAATTTAATATAATTACAATGTAGATTGCGCTTTGACTTAGTGGCATTGTGCTTATATGTAATACCGTTCTTACAGAATGTATAAGTAACCTATTAATATCATAGAAATTATTCAGTAATATTAAGGCAATGATACTAATACTTTAATGTGTGCTCTTATGTGTGAAGTGGGTGATAATGCAATTTATTTATTTTTTTGTCCAACAAGGACAACCAAATTTTGTACTTTCATCCTGCTGTGGAAACGAATGACAGGGTAGGCCTTAACTGTACCTTAATTGCAAGTCTCAGTAATGTTCAAGAATTCAAATCATAATGTACAAAATCTAAACAAAATGACACTACAAACAATAAAAAAGTGAGAATTACCATATCGAAAGCTACAGATTTTGAAGCAGCGGTCGAGGGAGATAAGGCAGGTGGTGATGAGAGACCCAATACCAAAAACAAAGCCCTGAATCCCATACCACATACATCCTGTTTCCCCGAAAATCCATGCATGGGACAGACTAAGAGAGACAAACAGGGAAAAAAAATAAAAATTTTAGAGCACTAACAAAATCCTGAGCACAGCAAATCCAAAAATATCCATAAGAACTCTATTTAATATGCTCACATTCTGCAGATGTGATGATTTTGCAGTTTTATTTTCTCTAAGACTTTAAGACATTTTTTTTTTAATAAACTGTGGGTATGTTTACACAAAGTAGCAGTCAGGCATGAAAAAAGTCCAAAAAGTCAGGCCTGATGATTTTTTTCCACACACTGTATTTTCTCTTCTTTTTTTCACAGAAGTGTTTCTATGTCTTCCTTCACCCGAGGGCATGTTTTGGTGGTTTGTGGGAGGAAAAAAATACTTTCAGTTACATAAAAGTGAAACCCTTTTGCCCCCCTTGATAATTCACTCCAAATTCCATCAAAAGTGTAAGGATTTTTTGTTTTCTTTTTCCTCAAAAATCTATTCCTGTCATTCAGAGAAGTATAAAGACGTGAATTAAATAAAGCAATCATAAAAAATAAAGCACATCTAAAGTGTTTTCCCCTGACCAAATGTCCCTGTTAAATCCTCTCTAAAGTCAAATCAGATCAATATTATTCCTTGCATAGATGTTCTAAATGATGTAATAGCATCATCAATGGCTTATATTCGGACTGTCAATCTTCTTTCTTCACCAGCTAAATACTTTAACCTTGACTGGCACTCACACACACAAGAGCGAGTGATGCATTATGCACACGATGTCGTAGACTAATACAGGCTTTAGTAAAGAGAGCTTTTATATACTTGTAATGTACACTATTGCCATGCCAAGCAAAGTAGTGAAACCCTTCAGAATACATGTTAACCGCATGCTCTATGTAAACCTGCGGTCAGTGCAGTGGTGGTACCTTGAGATGATGAGACACGGCGCCCCCAGCAGGCTGTAGCCGAAATCACAAACTGCCAGATTGATAGTCATCAGCTCGTGTGCTCTGAGCTTCTTTCTCCTCTGACCGTAAACCACCAAAACCAGCCCATTCCCAACCACCGACACCACACCTGGGACAGAAATGTAGATCTTAGTGTTGACCGTCAACTTACCCAGACCAATAGTTGATATTAAAGCTAAATAGATTATTTTAATATAAAAAATATAGGCCTATGTTTGTTTTTAATGGGACAATACATGTAATTTTACATTAAGGTATATATATATATATATATATATGTTTACGTTTTAAAAAATGTACAAAACTGATTTAATGCATATTTTTCAGTCATGAACAATGTGTTTAAACATGCAAGTCTCAGTTGCTAAATAACATTTCAAAGTGTTTAAATTCTTTTTTTGACCATTTTTATGTCAGGCGTACAACCAGTTGTATGTATATATAGGCTACTTGTAAGTTGTACCACTTGACATGGAAAGTGTACTAATATAATATGGAAATGAGCAGTTTTTACCAGTATTTGAGAGAGATCTACAAACCTTTTCACTTCACTTTGCTTCTGGATGATGCATTATCATGTTACTGTTTTTACCTTGTCAATTCATAATAAAAGAGTTTGCAGTTGTGCCACCCTGACATTTAAGAATATACAAATTGATGGACAAAAGGTTTTCAATTATCTCAACAGCTTTAAAACTAGTGATATTTATAACATTTGTTTATATGAAAGGTTTCAAACCTAAAAATAATGCATAGTATTTAGTTTAAAATTTTTGTTATTAAGACACCATTTTAAGTAGTTTTCTTAGTTTGTTCATCTGTTCGGACGGTTGCACCACTTGACATTTTGGGGGTTTAAGATAACAAAACAAAATAAAAATGTATTAAACTAAATAGGTTTTATATATTAAAATGATTTATGTCATGAATAAAAAATTGTTTTATTTAAAATTATTTTCCATATATATATATATATATATATATATATATATTTTTTTTTTTTTTTTTTTTTTTTTTTTGCAGTAGGCTAAAAAATATTGTGAGCTAAAAAATATTGATTGATTGTTAAATAGTTTGTAGTTTTGTTGAATATAAATAATATGAATAAAATGTTATCAAAAAAATACATTTTTTTTATGGGACAAGATCTTTTAAAAGTAAAAACAGTTAATTCATGAATAATTGATAGTTTTTTAATAGTAAGGTCACTTTTGGTCAATCTATGAACCAATGTTTTTAAGTGTAACAATTTTATGTTCTGTGTACAGTAAAATTACTTTTTTTTGCAGGGAGCTAAAATGTTGATTTGATGTTATAAATATGATCTTATTACTGCCACATTATTTTTCCATACAAGCACACCAGTACATATGATTCTTCCGAACCCACAGCCATTGTAAGACAAACACAACTGTGTTAAATCTGCTGCATGTAAACCCCTCTGGTTGCACTGCAGTTTTTAAATGGCTGTGTCATTGCAGTTGTATTTGCTGTGCAAATCAGTGTATTGATTGTAGAGGGCAGGTCTTTACATTGCTTAGGTTCTGACTGCAGATCAGTCATACTTACCAAACACTGTCATAAAACACTTGCTTTACAAAAACCTATAAACAAAACATGATATATGTCAAGTGTTACCATTTATTGATGTACCTTTTCGAATATTACCTTATTTTATATATGTGTGTGAATGTAAAGGTCAGTAAAGTTCAAAAGATCAAAGTGCACGACAAATGTAGTTATTATCTACCAAAAGAAAGAACCGATTCTGAACGGCCTGAAACGAGTCTTCAGTAATTCCAGTCTCACCTCCTACTACACAAACCTACGAATGTTTGTAACGAATTTGCATAATGCCAGCCTAAGGTCTTCATTGGCTGCGCGCAATCAACGTCTGCTTTGCCCCGCTTCAAACACTGTAGTTGTAGCTGAGGCCTGAAAGAGTTTAGTTTGTGTTGTTGTCAGTCAGCATGTCGAGAAGATGCTATTTTTTGCACTGTTAAAGCAAATCCTCTGAGGAAGCCTCTGGGGCTGAAATTCAGATATGACACGCGCTGTAAGTGGTAGACCAATCACAACAGAATGGGCCATCTGACCAATCAGAGCAAAGTAGGTTCTCAGAAAGGAGGAGTTGATCCTTGATTCAGACACTCTGAGAAAAGAGGTATTGCAATTTATATAATGAGAAAATTAAAGTGTTTTTTGACTTTATGCATGTAAACCGATTATAGGAGACCTCCAAAACAAAATTAAAACTTTAAAAAAGCAAAATGGGGCACTTTAATTTATTTTATAGTATAAATAGGTTTTAATATGCAGTTCATGTGTCCTGTCGCGTTGAATACAAGCTTCTGCATAAATTGTTATGCTGTTAATAATCTGTGATGGAAAAAAATTGGAAGAGAATGAACATTAGAAGCATTTTTAATTGTGGTCTTGCTACATTTGCTAAACCCTAAACAATAATAATATTAAAGACATCTTCAAAAATACTAATGAAGCATTAATAATGATATAGAAACAGATTACTGACCCGTGATGATGAGGAAGATAGCTATGCTGAGGTCAGCGGATGAAGAGAGTTGTGAGTGGAAGGCATGAGGGACGGAGGACGGGACAGAGACAGACCCCATCCATGAGGCATTCACTCTCTCAGACATGAACTACTAACAGAGACAGAGAAAGACATAATGAGACAGCGCTGCTTTGATGAAATCCATTCAACTAACATGCTGGACTTACATGAAAATCAAATAAATCTGGGGAAAATACAGTTGCATATTCAAACATAAGTATTAAAGCTTATGTTCTTAACATTAAACCGTAGGCCCAAAATGATTTTGTGTAAAAGTAATAGTATTCAAAATGAATACTGTGGTTCGCTTTAAATTAATTTAAATATTTCAAAAGTAATCAAGTATGAATGCACTTACAGAAATGTGACTCTTGAAGCATGTTATCAAGTTATTAGAAAAACGGTAACACTTTACAATAAGGTCTCATTCGTTAACTAACACGAACTAACAATGAGCAATACATTTGTAACAGTATTTATTCATCTTTGTTAATATTAGTTAATAAAAATAAAGTCGCTCATTGTTTGTTCATGTTAGTTCACAGTGCACGAAAGGAAATGTAACTTACTCACTGAAAATTACTACATGTGGCAGAAGCACTTTACAGTAATGAAATGATATGATGCAATAAGTTATGACAACATATGTTTTTACATTGCTTTAACTCCTCAAATCAAGTTAAACAAGATTCAACTCCTATTTTAAGTCAGTTTAATGTATTTTAAGTTGAAATGATTAAACTTCTTTATAGTATATTAAAATTAATATTAGATATCATAAACTAACATGAACTAACTATTGCTATATATTTTAAGATATTTTATTATATTTTTTATTTATAAATATTCATTTGTTCACTTGGAGTTCATATTAATTAAAAAAATGTGAATATTGAAATGAATATTAACAGATAAATAAATGCTGTAAACATATTGTTCATTGTTATGTTAACTATTGCAATAAATAGTGTTGATGTAGGCTATAGCTTGTTGTATAGTGCTACCAAAAACATTCTCACTTAGAAAATATTCACGGAGGAAACTAGGGAGAACATATGAACAAGAAGGAAACAAAACAGTAAAACGGGAAAAAACATAACAAATTTGTTCAAGAGAGATGTGTTATTTGACTGAAGCTGGCTGTGTCCAACATAATTCAGCTTTAAAGTGTCAAATGACATCTGAGCAAAGAACAAGGTGAAAGTTTTTACTCACCTTCCTCTGTCAGTCCACCTCTTGTGTTTATCTCTCTGTCTTTTTCAGTCTGCCACTCTCAGTTAATCTCAAAGTGAAATGCTCGCTTTTCAGTCTTAAGCCTCTTTTGTTCCTGTTGCTCTCTGTTTATACGGGAAGAGCGAATCAATTTCGCTGTGGTCAATCTGCCAGAGGACCATCAGGATTCAACAGTAACCCTCCCATCCTTTTGAACACCCTGCACCTCCCTCTTCATGCGCACCTCTACCTTTCTCTCGCTCCTCATTCGCACTCTGTGATTAGAGGATCCCACAGACGAAACTTAGTTTTTAAAGACAATGGGAGCCGTAAATGTTTTAGTGAGATGAAAGAACATCATGGCAGACACTGCACTTGTTGATGCTATAAGATTAATAGTAGTGACATAATCTGTGTATGTGGGTGGATAAGAGAGAGAGAGAGAGAGAGAGAGAGAGAGAGGTGGGGGTGGGCATTGCATATGAAAGAGTAAATGTGCAAGTATAACAGCCATCTGAACTATAAGCAACTAAAGTCTCTTAATCCTCTGCCCGCATTCTTATCAACAGAATTGGACAGCGTTAAAGTGCATGCACACACACACACACACATAAATGCAAAAGGATGAGCTGCAGCATAAATCCCACAATCCTAGAATGTCTCAAGGCTAAATCATAAGTCATATGCAGCTACATCTGAAACATTAATTTTGTTATAAGATGATTGTTTGGACATAGAATCGTAAACAACTATTTTAAATTGCTTTATTTTAGAAAATGTCAACTCTAATATGATGTATGGTTAATAATGTTATGCACTCTTGACTGATAAAGTCTAAAGTTCCACCATGCTCATCATTGGTAAATCTGTGCCGTGCTAATGCAATGCATTAATGTTGAAAAGTCTATTGGTCTTGTTCTGACTCCCACATCAATAACATTGATAGACATATTTCATAAAGGCCCATCAGGAGAAATAATGGCATGTCTATGTCAGGGTGCATTATTCATGGGAAACTACCCCCGATGCACAAATGGACAGAGTATTGAACTAATAGACTGTGTCAGGGAGAAAAAGAGAATGCAGCAGAGTGCTTAGATGGGTGAATGAGAGCAGGGGAACTGTTTTAAATAAAACAGTAAGAGGTTAGAATATTTTAAAATCATTAACCATCAGACCAGGTCTAATAAAACTTAAATGCATATTCTCATGATTGGTGATGTCATTTTAAAAATGACTGGAGATCGAGGGCCTTTCACTCTTAAAATTGGGGTTAACAGTGAAAGTTTATCCTTTTCATGTTCTACACATAACCTGTTGTAATATGCCTAACTTTTGTTTTTAATTTTTTTATTCAGTGGCGGAAAAACAAGCTTCCATAACAAATAAAATAAAAAAATAATCGGCACGTGAAATTTTCGGAAATTGTAGAAAGCACATGAATTTTTATTCAGGCAAGCGTTGCTCAGTTTTCGATGGACCCTTTTCACATTTTTCACTGGAATACTTAGAAGCAGAAGTCATAGTTTGGTAAATTTCTGTAGTGGTGAACAAACTAAAATGAATCATTTTTGCATTCCCACTTGCCCCAATGGCAAAAGAAATTCCATGATAGTGTTTAACTTCCCCCAAAAACTTTGAAATTAAGTCAAATTGTATTTGAAACACTAAGTAGGCTACGTACTTACACGACAACGATGTAGGCTACTAAACACGGAAAAGTTTTCAATTTGTACAAACTGCTGTCAAAACGATCCTGGGTCAGTTCACACGGATCTGTGAAAACGACAAAAAACTGTGTATTTGGCATGATGTCACTTTGTAAAGAAACACTACGCGTCTATAGACTGAACACTAATGTGCATGAAGTCATAGTTTTCACAGATTCGCATTTTTGTAGTTTACACAGAGACAAAACAGTAGTTTTCAAAAGTTCGCATTTTCAGGCCTCCAAAATGTCGTGTAAATGAACGACTAAACTGCATTAAAAGTTTTCAGTTTTTAGTTGAAATCAGTGTCGTGTAAACGGCCGCAGCAGTGTTAACCAATTTAAGGGCCGTTAACAAAACACTGTTTTCTACTAAAATGGAAAACTTTGTAGCCTATGCGTTTTGGCAATTCATGTACACGACAAGTGTTTTTGAGGGACTGAAAACGCAAACTTTTGAAAACCGGTTTTAAAGTGCAAAGTTTTTAAAAACAATACCGTTAAGGCCCATATTTCTAGCGAAATCGAAGAGCGAACTGATGTGATGCCCTTTCAAACTAAATCAGGCCAAAACTAAATTAGTTTGGAGTTCTTTCACGTGGAAATCTTTTCCGCTTAATTTCTCCCGTTCAATCCGTGTAGCCTACCCACGACTATAAATCAGCTCTCCAGCGACCAGCGTGTTCATGTTTTTACTCGTTTGAACTTAAGTTGAATGAACTTTTCAGCCTGATTTTGTTCAAAATGACACCAGTTCGTTCTTCGATTTTGCTTGAAGGCTTTATTTAGGGCCTTTATCATAACTACAAAAAGGTGAATTTGTGAAAACTTCACCATGCGCATTACATGTTTGTGTAATTTGTACAAACTGATGTCGCCAACTACTGGCCTATCAGCATAATACAACATTGTCTTTTGTGGATCAGTGTGAACATGGATCGTTTTGACAACGTTGTCACCTATATGCAAAAAAATTAACTTTTTAGAACAGTGTAAAGTAGGGGAGAGTGGGGTAAAGTGAGACATTTTTTACATTTGTTCCCCTCTAAGTGAGCTAAAATGATATATCAGTCAAATTTACACATTTCCCATTAATTCAGGATGTTTCCTAGCAATGGAAATTATTAGAATGTATTCAGGATGAAGGGCAGTGAAAATATGAATGGTTTTTAAAAAGTGGTCTTGTGTCTCACTTTACCCCAGCTTAGGGGTAAACTGAGACAGACCAGAGAAATCAAGGGGGTAAAGTGAACCAGCTGGGGGTAAACTGATCCACTTACTTTTTCCACTCTGAAACTTCCATAACAACACATGTTGTTACAGTTAGAATCCTGACAGCTAGCTTGACAACCACACATTCCAAAACTAATGTCGGACTAGTAACAGAATCATGGGGATTGGTCAATTAAGCACATTTTTTTGATGACCCACCGGTGCGCATCCAAGTGAAGGTGCAACGTCCTTGGCGTGCTAAGGGTAAATGGCACACTGGAGGAAATTCCTCCTAAAAAAAATAACTATATCCAAAATATTGTGATACATTTGGAAGCTCAATGCAGTCAGACCTCCCCTGTCCAGCCCAAGGAGGGTGGCCCTTCCTGGGCCAGATTCGGATTTGTCCGCCACCGCTGGAGCTCCGTCTGGAGCAAAGTTGGTCCTAAAACGGACCTTTGGGTCTTTGTGGAGGCAATGCTCCACTTGGACAAGGAACACGGACCAGAGAACCGTGGTGGTCAGACCGGGTGGGGAAACCGCCTGACCCAGCCCAGAGAAAGTGCACTTTGTGTGGGCGAGACTTCCAGTAAATAGGGTCTGGTTTGGACACCCAGTCCCTCGGTGCCAGGGCGTGCATACCGGTGAGCGTGCACCATCCTGGGTGAGCTAGGGGTGAAAGACACACTGGAGGATATTCCTCCTCATAAAAATGTCCAAAAATATCTTGTATTTGAAGAAGAGCTCCATGCTCGCAGACCTCCCGGGCCAGCCCCAGGGAGGGTGGGTCATCTCCGGTAAAAGTCAGATCCGTACACCTGCTGGTGCTCCTGCTGAAGCAACGACGGTCCAAACACGGACGCTCAGGGTGTTGTAGAGGAGGGAGACGACACTCTTATCGGACAAGGTAATGGAAAACAGGTGCCTCAGGGTTGCCTGGGGCCCAGAGGAGCGCACCCTCTCCTTCGGGCCGTCAAGTTGGGGTGCCCGGTCGATTGGAGCTTCAGATGTGCCGGTCGAGGGGCAGCTTGCTCGCAGATTTGCGCGTCGACACGAGACCTCGGGAGACTCAGACGGCCCGTCTGAAATGGATGTCCGCAAAGGTGGCGGTGGCGATGGCCGCGGGCGGGTGGGAGGATTGGGGGTGTTAGTTGGGGCCCCCCGGCACGCCTTAAGAGCCGAACTTCGCCCTGCGCCTCCCCCCGCTTTGAAAGCACCCTTCCCGTTTACGGCCTCGATCCAGATGCCTCCTACCCCTGCCCCCGGCGGATGGTTCCTCACCCACCCTATGAGTGGCCGTGTCATCTCGAGCCCAGGCCCGAGTGGAGCGAGACCCGTGTGTAGGGAGCCTGCGCATCGCGGTTCACCGTCCGGGGGCTTCTCGGTTGATCCCGAGGTAAAACGTATGCTTGTCGAATGGTCGGTCTGGATAAACGGCGAAGCGACTCCAGGGGCTTGAGACACCCCTGGAGAAAAAGCAGTGGAGGAAGGTCCTCCTCCGAAAACAAAAACGGACAGTGTCCGTGAGGTTGCAGATGGACGAGATTCCCATGCTGACTTTACTCCCAAGCAGGCTCCCAGGGAGAGTGTCGGAGTGACCTCGGTCCTAAAACGGACCTTGGGGGTTTTGCTGAGGAGGGGACAAACGCTCCATTCGGACAAGGTTAGAGGGAGAAGGTGCTCCATCTCTTTGCCTCAGCTACTGCACCCCAAGCTACTGATTTTTACTTCCCCTTCTCTTTTTGATGGCTTTTCTACAATGTTTATGACATTAAAAATAAAACATGTCATGTAATATTACGTTAAAATATGTTTAAGACTAAACTTAACTTGTGCCTCATGTCTCACTTTACCCCACAGCATTTGTCTCACTTTACCCCACCACCACATTTTAGAAAAAAAAACAATCTCTCTTAGCAATTCAGGCTTATCTTCAGCTAGCATCATCACATGGTTTTATATGTTGGTAGTTCATCAACATGTATGATATAAGTTTTTCTACCTGAATCAATTTGCTTTGGCACAACAGTTAAGTTGACAGCAAGAAAATTTACTTTTACATGCAAAAAAAATATTTTTGTGAAAAAAAAACATGCTTACTACAGCACCATGAGGTCCTCTCCTTCATGGCCAAGGGGAAATGAGAGGGGCTTGAAAACATAACGGTCAAATGACCAAAATTGTGTTCCATAGCCTAGATACAGGGGGTGTCTCACATTACCCCATTCTCCCCTACCCTTAAAGCTAAAGTTTTTTTTAATCTAGATTTAAGGTTAATAACTGTGGAAACGCATGCTGTGATAAAGGCAGCTCTGTAGCTTGGTGCTGCAATTGCATGCACTTTAGAATTTAGTGTGAACTTTAAAGAACAGTGTGAAAAGCTTTTTGTTTGGATCTCCCACCATGACCAGTGTAGCCAGTTGTTTTAATCTTTCCAAAATGCTTACATGCATTTCAAAGGAGTCTGCTGTGACCACTTGTGCTCTGATTATGTTGAGACCCTCCCTTCTTATTTTGGAATAAACGAACATTGAATAAAAGATTGAAACCCCATTTAAAATGGCTTCTTTTAAATGAACATTTACAATTTTTGAATGAGTGCTCTGACCCAAATAAGTCACTAAATCTAGAGGAAACAAAGACAATAGCTTCCATCCATTTCTCACAAACAGAGGACTTTATTCCGTCACAGGATTTTAGCAGACAGAAAAGCCTTTTTGAAGTCAACATCCATTTTTAAACCTCACACAAAAACAGAACAGCGTTTTCATATAAAAATAACATTGGTCTTCAAATTATCCATATAATTTCCTTCCAGGCATGTGGTGCAAAGATCCAACCAGATGAGAAAATGGTGGGTCACGTATCAAAGAGGGCAGAAAGGTCACATCTATTCCTTGGAGGCCATGTGTGCCATCAGGTCACAAACACGGTTGCTGTACCCGAACTCATTGTCGTACCTATGAAAATGAAGAGAATGGATTAGACCCAGTCAAAAAGAACACAAGTAAAAGAGTTTCCAAAAGCACTGTTTCTCATGCCCTTCAAGTGGAGTAAGAAATAGCTTAATTACGAGTTAAGAGGACATGAATAAGCAAGTAGGTAGTATTTATGCATTTAAGTGGGGAAACTGAATTCTACACGATACACAAGTTGATCCACCGGAAGGAGCATTTTGACTTGAAATATTGCAAAAACAGATCTAAAGATAGATGATATAGCTATGAGATAAGTGCACCTCTTGATTATCACAAAATAAAACCTGACAGGGTGATTACAACCCCGGCGCAAAGCAGCTACTTGACAAATTACTATTAATCTGAGTGGAAGATGAACACTTAAGGGATAAAGTACAGTAATACCACTCATTACATGGATTTTCACCGTGTAATTATGGGGACATAGACTACAGAACAATTACAGTAAAATCAATATTGAAGTACTCAATTGCATTCAATATAAAATCAATAACTAGAACAGATGCAAAACAGCACCAGCAGCATTTGGTATGATAAGAGAAATTCAAGAGCCGGCTTCTGATACCCAGATGAGCGGTCTGTTAAACAGTTGCTATTGACAGTCATTACTGGCCAACAGACCAATCAGAATCAAGCATTTCAGAGAGTGGCATAAAGGCCTAGAAATCTCTATAGAGATCAGTGAGATAAGTCAGTCTACATTAAATATGGACTGATTTGAAAATATTTGACATGCTATATTTTATATATATATATATATATATATATATATGCTATATAGTATTCGTTATGACATGTCACTGAGGTACATGTTATACTGAAGTTTTCTAGGGTGCAGTTGAAGGCACTCTTACCATGTGACCAGCTTGACAAAGTGATCATTGAGGGCGATACCAGCACCGGCATCAAAGATGGAAGAGCGACAATCCCCGTTGAAGTCAGTGGACACCACCTGCAAGCAGAAAAAAAAAAAAAAAAAAAAAAAAAAAAAAAATCAATATGCTGCACAACTTCTAAACATTTACACTCACAACCTTGACAGTTTGTGCATACCTGATCCTCTGTGTATCCCAGAATGCCTTTCATGGGTCCATCAGCTGCAGCCTTGACCACTTTCTTGATGTCATCATACTTGGCCTGTAGTCAGAAGACATGAAAAGCCAACAGGTGTCAATTTGAGGCAATTCAACTGAAGCCATTTTTATCATGAAGGTTTGGAAATAAACTCACAGGTTTCTCAAGGCGGACGGTCAGATCCACCACGGACACATTGGGGGTGGGGACACGGAAGGCCATGCCAGTAATTTTGCTGAAACAGGAAGTAACAAGCATCAGAATATGTTTGGACTGCAGAAAGGAGAAGCAAAAAACCGAAAGGACATCAAATACCTAAACTTCCCCTAACAGAACATTCCACTTTTGAGTAAATATCACAAGACACTTCTTCACTGCAGGTCAATCAACTCTGACCTTTAAAATGTGGCCGTGCGGACTACTTGTGAAAGTGGATGTTGGGTTTTTAAAGTAAATTTGAGGAATTAAACTGCAATCTAACATAAATGTTCTTTAAGCGTCTCAGGCGTGGAGGACAGATGGGAGGGTGGCACTGACCCATTGAGCTCAGGAATGACTTTGCCCACAGCCTTGGCAGCCCCAGTGGAGGCTGGGATAATGTTCTGACTGGCACCACGGCCATCCCTCCACAGTTTCCCAGAGGGCCCGTCAACAGTCTTCTGTGTGGCTGTGATAGCGTGAACAGTGCTCTGAAAGAAAGGAGGTGGGAGAGGGGAGAGAGTTAACGTTCTGGGAACGATTATAAAACCAAAACGTCGCTTGCATCTCATTTATTTGAATCAACTAACGCATTTTGATAAGAGCAAAGTGTAGTGCTTGACAAGGAAGTGGAACAGAACAATTTGTCAGACGCATCAATCACTTAGGTCAAAAGGCTTTTTGGTGAGATTGGAAAAGCCATTTAATCTTACCATAAGACCTTCAACGATGACAAAGTTATCATTGATGACCTTGGCCAAGGGAGCAAGGCAGTTGGTGGTGCAGGAGGCATTGCTAAAAAGACCAAAAAAAAGGACATGATAAATCAACATGATCGAACATTTGTATTACACATGGATAAAATCCCTGAATTTCATTAAGTGGAGTTAAACTCGGTTTGCTTTAGTACACCCCCTACAGGATATAACAATGATTGGCAGAGATGTTATGCAGTAGAGATATGCAGAGTAGAAAATAAGTAAACCTAAATTAATCTTGGGCCTAATCTAATTTTAAATAAAGGGACAAAGATTAAATAAAAAGAACCAAGCTTTTTTTGTAAAAAACAAAAACTTAATATATGGTTAAATAAATTAAAAAAAGTAAATTGACAAGCAACATAACATTTATTATTTTTATTTTATTACCATTTTATATGCAATTAATTTGATTAAAAAAAAAGTATAAATAAAACTGACAAGCGACAAAATGAGTAAATCTAAATTAAACTTGGGTATCTAATTTTAAATAAACTGACAATCAAACGTAAATAAAGTTGTTTGTAAAAAAAAAATTAATATAATTAAGATATAGAAGAATGCAACAATTACATTTATTATTTTATTTATTACTATATTATATGCAATTTAAAAAAAGTATATAAATTAAACTGACAAGCGACAACTAAACATTAAAAAGTGTTATTTAAAATAAAACTGACAAATACCTAATAATATATTTTTTTTTTAAATGTTAAATTGGAGCATGCATTTTATGTTAAACAAGTTTAAAAGAAAGCTAATAACTTATTACTTTCTGGTCACTCAAATAAAAATAAAATGTTTCATCCAACTGTATCCTTACCTGACAACTTTAAGGGAATTATCATATTTCTCATGGTTGACGCCCATGACAAACATAGGGGCATCTGCACTGGGGGCAGAGATGACGACTCTCTTGGCACCACCCTTAAGGTGAGCCTGGCAGAAAAGAGCAAAGGTTCAGACACAGGAAGTGTACAGTAGCTTTGATGGCTGACGTAATGACAATGACTACATACAGAGGCCTTCTCAATGGTTGTGAAGACACCGGTAGACTCCACAACGTATGTAGCACCTGCATCACCCCATTTAATGTTGGCTGGGTCCCTCCTGCACAGACACAGATGGAGAAATCATGAGTACAGCGCTGAATGCAGCATGTAGTGTTTGTAGGGACAGCACTCACTCGCTGAAGACGGTGATGGCGTGACCGTCGATGACCAGCTTGCCGCCTTCTGCCTTAACCTCACCCTTGTACTTGCCATGGGTGGAGTCATACTTGAACATGTAAACCTGCGAAGAGAATCATTTTAATGTAAAAATAAATAAAAATAATTTAAAATTGCATGAACCAGAAGTTCAGAAGAAACCCAATTTAGGAACTCACCATGTACTCAAGGTCAATGAATGGGTCATTGATGGCCACAACCTCTACTTTCTTGGACTGGACAGCAGCACGGGTCACCAGACGCCCAATGCGGCCGAATCTGAGACAGGAGGAAATAAACTCATTGACAATTCTGCAACCAATATTTAACAGTATACATTAGTTCAAACAGGTTGTAATAAACGGTATTTGCTTTCTTTTAAATAATCACTTCGGTAAAGAGGCATTAAGTTGATCAAGAGACAGTAAAGACACTTTAAATTGTTCTTTTGAACCTTCCATTCAAACAAAGACTCCTAAAAAGAAACCTGTCAGTCCCAACAAAACGGTAAACCACACAACTGATTTAAAGGAGTACAAGTAGTGTTTGAGCACCAAATCAGCATATTAGACTGATTTCTGAAGGATCACGTGACACTGAAGACTGGAGTAATGCTGATAATTCAGCTTTGCCATCACAGGAATAAAGTTACAATATTAATGCATGCTTTGAATTGCAATCTCACATTACTATCGTTTTTACTGCATTTGAGCAGATAAAATGCAGCCTTGGGAGCAAAGACAATAATAATCCAAACCCATCATTTCAAAAGGAAGTGTATTTGTATAGTTCTTACAAATTAAGACTAATCAATAACACTTATAATAAAAATCAGAACACAAATAAAGTTCAATGTTTCCAATGTTGCAAGAGAGCAAATATCTCCTACAGTAAATTTCTGCATCTCATCACTAGATGGCGCACATGTCCTATTACTGAGTCCATACAAAACCATGTCCTATCCTTGTGAGTCCAGTGATTGGACCCTCTTGTAACCCACATGTCAAAAGATGACTCCACCTTTTACCAAATATAGAAAGTGTCCTAACTTTCAAGCCATTAAATGTGCTAACAAAGCTAAACCTGAAGAGCGGTTTAGTAGCATTTAGATAAATGATACTGCCAAAGCATTAGAGAGTGTTTGCCGGAGCATCATCGTGCTTGACCTCTGCCATCCAGGATTTGATAAAGAATTTCTGTAGGCCTCCAGCTGTCATTGTGAGCTATTTTGGTACTCATAACACCAATGCTGAAGACAGATAAGGACTGACTGCATGAAAGATCCACAAGAAAACCTCTTCAATTGCAAAACTTTTAACTTTAAATCAATAGGCCAACGAAAACCAGTAACCACAGCACACAACGCTTTGCACTGATAAGACCTAATGATACGGTGAAGGTACAACTTCAAAACATTTGCATGAAGTCCGTAAAGATTGAGAAACAGGCCAAAGGTGTAAAGTCCTGTTTGAGCAGTGGCGTTACACTTCAAATATTCAGGTTAATCAAAGCTCACAAGAGGCATGTTGTAATGGTCTATAAAAGGAACATGATTAAAAAAAAACCTGTTACTTTAAGATTGCTAAAATATAGACTACTTTTTCCGCTTTAAGCAACTCACTTGTGTAGTTAACATTTTTACAATCAAAAGTAGTGTTAACATTAAGACACTGTGTGTGAACTTCCCAAGTGACATTAAGCTGGATCTAAACTTTGCAGGACAGTAGATAAAGATGTGACTTTGGGTCTACGTGTGCATGGATGAATATTGACGTACGTATGGGGCACGTACATCAAAGTTCATGCATGCACAGGTAGACCCAAATATCAGCATGTAACTTAATGATCACATGTCCTGTCGCATAACTCTACAAGCCTTGGAAAGGTCACAGCTGGTGTTGAAGTCTCCCATTGCAGAGACACTTCAGCTGGTTAGTCAGAGACTTGAATGGATTGTTGGGTACTGCATTGTGACAGGTGTATGAAACGGCTATGAAACGCAAAAGCAAACTCTGACCCTAGATAAAAAGTGAGACAAAGTACACAGAGATAAACGTGACATTATTTGACGTCGCGATGACGTAACATCGCATACACACAGCGATGGCACAATCCCAAACACTGGCTCGCGACTGGCTCGCGCAGCCGACGCCCCGCCAATCATTCATAAGAAATCAATAAGCAGTCCAGTAAGAACATTGACCTTTTTCAAAGATTTAAAGTTTAGTTTTTAGGTTTTTTTTCCCTCTCTCTGTGGATTTATTATTAGCATTTTTACATTTATGCTACTCAACACGCCAAAACATTACAGCATTATAGGCTAAATAAAGCTTGTATGGAAGGCTCTTCTATAAGTGTTTCAAAGCAAACATTTTCAAGTAACGAATGTTGACTTCTGGACAATAACGGTGTCACAGTTTTATGAATAGGAGTTCTTACCCGTTGATACCAACTTTAACCATGATGCCTGATTTGCGTCCTCTGAAGAAAAGAAAAAAAAGAAAATCAATTATTGGACTAGCTACATTGCGTCAGTCGAAGCACAAAGTACAGGTAGTGAACTTGCAAAGCTGAAGTCTAGAGATGCAGAGTGAGTGTAAACTTAATGCCCATTTAAACTTACGTTTATAGTATAATGCATTAAGTTCAAACATTTCCATTTAGGCCTACAACGTTATACTCATTGAGAAGTCATTTTGATTAGGGCCTGACCAACGGCTTTTCATGCAACATTGTCGCAATCTCTCCCAAACTTTCCACTGTGCTCCATGCATGTATAAGCTAGGTAAATATTTAATTTATAAACTCAATAAGGAACTTCTACCACTTCATTGTAAACTGCGGCTACACAATTGAACACTCAAATTTAAAATAAAGTGTATTTCAAGGTGGTATGAATGTTCATTTACCGTTTGTGAGAAGCGTCTGTTCGTCCTGACACTTGGTGTGAGTGGGAGGATAATCAGCATGAGGTTAATTTATATCTGGTGAGATAGCGGTGGCCACGCCTCCTTGGACTTTGGGCAATAATGACCACGCCCCCTTAGAATGTCAAGGTCATATTGGGGGAAGTTGGATGAAACAATCTCTTAAATAATTCTAACAAATGACACCAAGCTAACATAAAGCATTTATAATTAAATTATCAAATTATATTAAATCATATTATAGAACTACTGATATATTCAGAGTTTGTCCATTTTGGAAATTTAGCAGTGAATAAGATCAAGTTTAATGTCTTCAGTAATAGGCCAGGCCTATTTCCTGCAACTACTTTGGTAGTAAAAAATGCATTTAACTAAGCTTTTAAAATAAAACATCTGTTGGCATGGATGCAATGGCATTGTTACATTGTTATTAATCTACGTGACAACACAAAGGCATCATGTTCAATCCTAAGGAAACCAAAAAGGTGGAGACTTCCTGAGCTTTCGATCTAATTACTGCCTTTTTTTGCAGGTGTACTGACCCCGCAAAAGAAAGACATTTAGGATAAAATGTGTTTGCAAATGGTATTCTCTTAGAGAAAATAAAATTTGATTTGAGCATGTCTGTCCACCCTGACCTTCTAACAGTAACTGTTCCTGACTGAGAGTGAGATGAAGCAGGGGATCAAATCGCCCTCATCGTGAGTGTGTGACATTTACAGGAAATACCATGACCCTTCCCTTTTACACAGCCATTCCTGAATCCCAGAATCCCTCACATCGGCAGGAAATCCAATGCCTTTGTACCTGCAGAATCACTAACCAGCGCATGCGCCTTCACATGTTCATCTGTATGCAAGAGGTAAAACCAAGAAAACCAGAAAAGTGATTGAAGAAACAGATGGTAAACATTATCAAAATGACACTGATTTCCTGTTTAAAACAAGAACAATCTTTCAGAGAGTGACAGGGTAGATTAATACCTTGGTGTCTAAATTTGCATAGTGAATTTCATCACAAAGTATTTGATTAATCGCATTATAATCTTTCTGTTATCCGTCAAATTTTGCGTTGGTGTTAATTATTTTAAAAGTTGTTGACTCTTTGTCTCTTTCCTGCAATTAATCACAGACTAGTAATTAACTCTGACATGATCCACGAGATTAGGTGCTCCATCACAGATTAAAAAAAAAATAGATTCAGGCTTCATAGCAATTAGCTGTCATAGTGCAATGTTCCACAGTAAACCTGCACTTTTGTTGCAAAATATGATCTGTAACTTTGCAAATCTACAGAATTGTCCTTTTTATTTTGAATTAAAGTAGTCTTGTCCTTTCTATGGTGTTAAGTATCATCTGAGTTTACACTGAAGACAATTTTGGACTGTCGTGACTGCTGCTGTGGCCTTTATGATAGTTCAGAGGTCACAGAGATGAAGAGGCCAAACTGCGTTCCTCATGGGGTATTGAAGTGGGGTGTCACAATTTTTAAATTGCCATCTTACCCTTTAAGCACCACAACTTCCTTATTAAATGGAGTGGCTGTAATGCTTCTATGTACATATGAATTTAATTTCAAAATGATTCTTCTCATGAAAACAGGTTGAGAGCGCTCAGCAACTGCCCCTCAGAATAGTGTATGTATATCCCTGCTATCTGCTCCCCAGCCACCAGAGAGAATGTGCTGGACTGTCGCCAGGGTCAGGCTAAAAATACACAAACACTCGAAGGCTGACCCCGCACCCTTTCCACTGCGGCTATCTTGTGCTCCTGTGGAGTGACCTGCACGATCCACTTCACTCTGTGTCGACTGACTCACATGATTCAGACAGAATCAGACAAGCTTCTGAAAGTAACCCTGACTGACACAAACAGCACGTCCGTCACGTCATATTGCAGAGTTCACTCCTGATAGCTAAGACTCTTCAGCTGGAAGACTTGTCGACCAGTTTGGGATTTGTTGAACTCTGGTGACATGTAGTTGTTTGCTTAAATGCTGTTCTCCAGTGTGGATCATTCTTTAGCTCTGTGCGTTGGTATGTGAGGGTGTTATATATTAACTACTAACCATAAAGTGGCATGGCTGTTTGAGCTCAGAGTCCAGGATCTGATCTGACGGGACAAGTCTAGTGTCTCAAGCTTCATGGTATAGTGCTATCTTGTGGTCAAAATCAAAAACTGCATTTAAAGGCCCCTTGAAATCAAAATTTAAGTATTTTAGCTTTTAGTAAGAATATGTTGGCCTTAAGGTTATGAATATGCTGGTGTGTTCCAAAACAATGACAAAATTCGCATTTAGGAGATATATGCATTCAAAACAGTCTCTCATTCCGCTTAAATGGATCACGGATTTTTATGACATCACCGTGGACTTCAGCTTCCCATAACATTTTCTGTCCAATCAAATGCTCTCTAAAATCTAAAGCGACCAGCACCCTATGCTATAAATACCACCTGGCAAAAGCGACTGTTGACACGTCACAGAGGAATATGGGTTGCAGATGACTGTTCGGTTGCTCAAACGCTCAAGTTTTATTACTTTTTCCAACTGTACGTTGGTTAAGAATGAAATGGCTAGAATTTATTCACAACTCTACTATTGAATCCAACGTATCATCAGCACTCGGATTCGCTTCCATGGTGCTGTCAAGTACGAATTGCAGTCTGTGAGGTAAACTAAATGCTATTGGCTGTTTGAAAAGGGGGAGGAGCCATTCAATATGTCCCGCCTTAGCTTCCTGTTTCACGCATCATACAAAGCTACGCGTTCCAAGGCACTTCAGTGGGCCTTTAAGAATGATTTTCATCATTTATAATGTGCAAAAATGAATTGTGGTTAGTTAATTAATTTAATATATTGTCAAAAATTTGAAAACAAGCAGCTTTATCATAATTACAGCAGATACTCAAAACAACAGGGAAATGTTGGAGAAACAGAATGCAACCAGAACCAACAGAGAAACTTAGGGCTATATATACACACAAAGCTGAATGAGGAACCAAACAAGACACAGGTGAATATAATCAATGAAAAAAATCAGAAACCAGAAACAAACTAGTAAAGGAAACCAAGTCAATATGTGGCAACAGAGGATACATAGGGAGCAAGTTTTTGAAAATGATGTGTTCAGTCTATAGGCGTGTAAGTGACATCGCCAACTACTGGCCTGACAGCAGAATACAGCGTTTTTAATCATTTTCACTGGTTTTTGTTTTGACAGCGTTGATTACACAAGTAAAATGACAGTGATGAGAAAATAGTAAAGAAAACATCTGATCATAGCGATGTAGATGTTTGCACAAGCTTTGCAATTCAGCACTCCAGTAGTCATGTCATGTTTATTTATATACCACTTTATACAATAGACTGTTTTATAGAAAGCAGATTTAGCATGGAAAAAAAACCAGTATCAGTGTCTCTTTCAATTAGAATTACAATTTCAATTTCTACTATAAAGCCACTTTCCAGTGAGTTCATGTTTTTACTCGTGGACGTCCGACCTCGAGGGACTGAACAAAAGAAATAAACTGGAGAATTTCCATGTCAAAGAAGACAGAGCACACCTAAAGCTGGGACCAAGATGGGTCTTGTGCATGTTGCCCAGTTGAGTCCCACATAGTGGCAAGCACAATCCTATATGAAATCCATATGGGCAGTTAGCATGGGGCTATTATGGAACCCACAGACAATCATATTTCAGCCCATTTCATACCCATATGGGCCCCACATACAAATGTTGGCGGGGCTATTAATCTCCACGGACCAATGGTAGTTCGAAGGTGTTTACCAGCCAGAGCCAAATTTCCGTAAAGTTTGCATTGGCATTGTCAAACTCCCGAAATGAGCACAAAACTAGCGTTGCTTTGCCCTGATTTTGTTTCAAATAACATCACACCAGTTTGTTCTTCGATTTAGCTTGAAGTATATCGAGGCCTTAAGAGTTCTTGAACAGAAACAGAGAAACTGACAATATAAGGGGCCTTCAAATATCATATTTGACAATGGGTTTGTCAAATACTCACAAAGGTTAAAGTCCCAATGAAGTCAATAATTGTATCCCTTAAAACTCATCTTTGATCACCAAAATTACACTAAAAATGGCATTAAAATAGCTTGATGTAACTCTACACCCTTGCCTCATTAAGTATACGTGGTTATATGAATATGCAAATAAGCCCCGCCTGCACTCACTCACACCAGCTCAGAGATCCACTCGTTGGTAATCACTCGTTGACGTGATTGGTTCCAAGGTAATTTGTCACGTCAGAAACACCAGCGATTTCAAACTGCGTTTTTGAGACTGTCTTTGGTTCACTGCAGTTTTAAGGAGAAAATACTCAGCGATGGTGTTGACTTATGAATTTACACATGGTTTGTCTTAAAGCATATTAAAAACACGACATAGACATATAAACAACATTAAAAGCTTGATTTCCACCATATAGGGGGACTTTAAGAACTGCTTATTTCACCAAAAAAGAAAAAGAAAAAAAAGGGTCATATAAACCCTCATGTCATTCCAAACCTGTATGGCTGTCTTTCTTCAACTTCTGTTGAACACAAAATAAATTATTTAGAATATTAACTTTTTTTTAAAAGTAAATGTTGACCATATAGCTTAATTAGCTAAGCTACATTTAAGTTGTTTGGGCTACTTTTATGGTACTTTATGTAATTTTTGCTTTATTATTCTCAGTTCTGGTGCCCATTCACATTCACTGTATTGCAAAAAGCTTGGGCATCCTGCATAATTCAGCAACATTCTGCATAACATATTTTGTGTTCAATTGAAGAAAGACATTAATATAATTCTAATAATGACAGATTTTTTTAATGAAATGTCCCTGTAAAGTTTTGCAGATAAAAGAACACCTATAAAAACGCCATAACTTTATACTCACTTTGGGGTAGTTTAACAAAAATCAGTAAATTAATTTTATATTAAATCATATACTGTAAAAATAAAGGATTGAAAAGAGGACAGAGATCATCATAACAGATTATTTCACCAAATTATTTTAAGCATGGTTAGCGCCAGATACTTATTACTTATGGCTGACATATAACACCATTCAGTTCATAGAAAGAGAATGTATTCCTTTACTTATAAAATATGTAGTTCAAGTTATGATTGTATGGCTAAACATAGTAAGGTTTTTTTTTTTCATACAAGCCATAATCCTAACACCCACATCCATTTCACTGGCTGATTTAGTGGTAAGAATTAAAGGGATTTTTCATGCAGTTCCCAAATGATTCAGTGGTTGTGGATGTATGTGAGGACATAATTCTGCTTAAGAAAAATGTAGAGCAGTGCTGTTTTAACCCATTTACAATGATTGTTAATACATCACATTGTTCAATAAATTGTTTCCGTGAGTAATTATTAGGTTCCTTGATTAAAACGAAATAGCTTGCACCACTAAACCCTAGGCTTCACACTCCTTGTCACAGAAGGATGTGGATGTGTGTCAGCCTGCGTGTCCTTGAACAATGCAAGCTGATTAAGACTGAATCAAGGATGAAAATCCTGCCACACTCTTCCAATTTGCATATTTGCTTAGCGCATAAGAAAATAAATTATACAGAAACAGGTGGAACTCCTTGATTTGCAGTGTGTGGGAGAACAACCTGGGTTTAGAAAAGCATAATAGAAACACTTTATGACCAGGGAACGCAATTAAGATTCATGCAGAATCCAAAAAGAAACATGATAGGAGAAATTTTATTCATGCAAAAAGTACAGAAGGTGAGCAGTATATGTATAAATCATGCATTTTTTGAGACTACATCTACTTTAAAACTTTTGTTCACTATTAAACTACTAGTAGAATATCAAAAATGAAGGACAGTGTAGCTCATCTATATCTCAAGGAACAAGTAATACACTTTGCTTCCTTCATTAGGAAATAAATATACAAATACAGCTAAACAACATGTCACTTTAAATCCAATGTAAAAATAAGTATATTGAAAGACACGATATAATGAATTTGTCCACCTATGTACAACTCTTTTCACAGGGTCCCAGACCAGACAAGAGTTTGGTAATGACCTCTACCTAAAGCTAAGCAGGACAACAGTCATCTCATCGTCTCGGTCCATCTCTCAGTTCATCATTAGCAGCCGAGGCCACTCATAGAGCCGATCCGGTCCAGTTTCAGGCCAAAACAGCCTCGATTCCATCCCCTCCTCAACCGGTCAGGTGGAGCTCGCTTCTGATTGGCCATAGCCCCTCTCAAGAGGCGGAGCCAGGCATTCTCGCTCTGCATAGGTATGTCAATCCACTTGGGATATTCTGCAACCTTTATCCCAGAGCTGAAGGTCTGCATGGGATCCTCCGACTGGTCACTCGTGAGGTTCTCAAGATCATCAAGGGTCAAGAGGTCATTGTAGCGCTCAAGAAACTGCTCAATGACCTGCATTATAGAGAAATATGTTTCAATGGCTGTTTATGACTTTAAAAATATACATGTACAAGTACTGCGGAAGCCCACCTGCATGGCTTTGTGAGGGGTGTGCAGGGCTCGGGTGTGGCCCGGCACCGGATTGGCCAGAAGGACTAGAAGCACCACAAATACAGAGGAGCACAGCATGGTGCAAGTGATAATGGCCCCCGGATTCACCACTAATGCGAGTCGGGATTTAGATGAACGGTTTTAGATGAATAAACTCAAACACAGATAAAGGAGAGAGACGCATGGGAATACGAACAAAAAAATATTCTGCAGAAAATACTACACAGTACATACAAAGAAACACAAAACACAGAAAGAGGTTAGTTTGTGTTATTGTCATGCATTTTTTGCAAACCGTTTGAACAAATTCAGCTACACAGATATTTTTATTATAATGATTTAGATTATAAAACAAAATAGCATCTTGGAGTACACAACAAGATTTTATGTTATTTTTTTATCACTGATAGACTTCAATCTTATAGTGCACTCCAAGATGCTATTTTGTTTTAGGCTATATAGACAACAAAATAAAACAACATTTAAATATTAAATAAACATTTAAATAACATGTTAAATACATAAATGTTAAGTACATAAAATAATAAAATAAGATAAAATAAAATAAAAAAGACAAATCCAGGTCAATGTAGGATTTTGTTGTTGTTGACATTTTCATGTAAATAAATCTCCTTTTTTTGCATTTTCCATTTCAAAAATGATTCTCATTAGATTAGTTTAATTCAGTACACTAGAAACGACAATGATTTAAATCAGGATAAAGATAAAGTACAACAAATACTACTACTATGATGTATAAAAAACCCATATAATATAAACTTTTTCACATTACAGGAATAAGAATGATTAAAAAAAGTATTTATTTGTTTGTTTTTGCATTACGGAGTGCTACATTTTCATAAAAATAATGATATAATATGATTAACAATGCAAAAAAAAAAAGTTCCTTAAAGATAAAGTTCCTTCGTTTTCTATTAACAAA